>NC_138946.1:12437500-12957500 GCF_965226115.1 Aulonocara stuartgranti
AAGCATGCTACTAACTTTAGCCGAGTCATTTAGACCGCTGTTAGCACATGATTCTCCTTATGCTGCTGAGAATATAGCCCAGAAGAAGCGGATAGTATAGCTTTTATTTTGGAAAGAGCCATTTCTCTGTAATAAACTCTCTTTTCCAAAGATGAGTGATTCCTCAATCAGATACAGGGCTCGCAATATCGCTAGCCCGACGTCCCGGAGCTAGCGATTTTTTCAGTCGGGCTACCAAAATCTATCTCTGCCCTGCCCGTCGGGCTATTGTAGGAAAAATATATGTCAATGCTTTTGCATTCTTTCAGAAATGTAGCTGGGTAATTATGTCATTGGCATCGGTGAGCCACTGTCAATATGTGACATATTGAAGTCGCGTTTGAATTTGCGCTTGTTTTTTTGCTTTCACTTTGCAATCGTGCGAACTATGTATAGAGAGCGACAGCACTGATCTGTGAGTGATGATAATTTGTGCACCAATTCCTCTGACATCGTCTTATTAATCGTTAGCTTACTATGCAAACATGAGAAGTGAAATCTCCCGCAGCAAGCTTAAACATGTGAGAGGTTGATCGCGCAGAGAATCGCTGAGCTTATGTGAGTGTGTGTGTAAAAGCATTTCAGTTCTGCTGAGCCAAATAAGACAGGTCAGGGTGAAGAAGTGACAGCCAAAGAAAAGCTTACCACAAAACGGAGAAGTTATGACAAATCAGACTATAAGGCAAAAAGAAAGTGCAGCTTTATGGTTTCATGGACAAAAGAATTTCTGTGGCTGCAATATGATGAGCTAAATAACCAGGGCTGCACATAAGTTGATAGGTTTGTAGCTTGTACCTATCCGCTGGAACGTTGAAGACAATATAGTTACACTGCAAAGCAAGACACAAGCAGGCTGGTTTTACTCATGCATGAGGGAAAGCTGGCTGGAGCCGAGTGTCGTTCCACCACTTGACCTCCGTCAGACTCTCAGCCAGGCTCCCCATAGCACTCCTTTTATTGTGGTTACATGAATATGCATAGGGTCATTAACATATGACATCTTACATAGGCATACATGTGAACAAAGAATACTGTGTGTGTGTGTGTGTGTGTGTGTGTGTGTGTGGTGTCCAGATGTGACCCTGTGAAGACTCCCCAAAGCTGGTGCCAGGAGTCTAGCGGTCCATCTGAACAAAAGGCTCTTATACTTAAACAGATATACGTGTGCTTGCTATACCATAAATCAATAAGAAAAGATACGACCTCTCCTAGGAGGTGTGATCTACGCCGGAACACTCTGTAGAGGGAGTGAACGCACTCCCCCTTCATGCTACACAGAGCTGTTACAGACCTCCTAGGATGAGACATTCTTTCAATCTACAAATGGTTATACACTTCTAAGCATATGTGGGTAAATGTTTCTAAGCATAAATGACAATCAACAATACAAATCTAACATAAGTGGTCCGCAGGTGCGCATTCGCTGTCAAAATAAAAAACACGCACAAGGGTTAGGGTTAAATTTAAAAACTGTACTTTTGAGTTAAAATATATATTTATAATTTTAATAAATGACAAATTAAAAATGCAATTAAAAACACAGTGCTTTTGTTTCGGTAAGCATATATATCAAACAATACAACATTTTTTATTTATTTTATCAACTTTTATCACCTTTTCTTCTGAGGATGCTGTTTGTGTTGAGAGCTTAGTGGGCCTGCGTTCGACTACTCCGCCTAGGCTGCACTGTCGAGTGCAGATCCACTGAGCGCAGCGCAAGCCAGCAAGACAGAAGCTAAGGTTGTTGCAACATGGCAACTGCCTCAACGCTACCCGAAATTGAACCTCCCCCACCCTCATTCAGATGTGGCGTTTGGAACTATCTTGGTTCTCATGTGAAGTATGACCCTGATGGTAAGCGCGTCATGGACAAAAGTAAAACAGTATGTCGGATGTGCCATGCAATGCTCAATTGGTGGGAACTAGTGCGTTAGCGCAGTTAGCTTGTTAACGTGGAGATTTGCCGCGTTATGGCGTTAATGTCATTTTAACGAGATTAACGCTGACAGCACTAGTGGGAACACAACAAATATGACTGCACATTTATGCTGACATCATCCTAGTGCAAAGACAAGTGGAAGCAGACAAAAACAACAAGCACGCATGCTACAAACTTTACCCGAGTCATTTAAACAGCCGTTAGCACATGATTCTCCTTATGGGGACCTGATATGTTTAATATGCTGCTGAGAATATACCCCAGAAGAAGGGTATAGTATAGCTTTTATTTTGGAAAGAGCCATTTCTCTGTAATAAACTCTCTTTTCCAAAGATGAGTGATTTCTCAATCAGATAGATTTATTTTTTTATTACTTTGTTGTTTCAGCAACATTAAATTTAAAAACTGTACTTTTGAGTTAAAATATATATTTATAATTTTAATAAATGACAAATTAAAAAGGCATGAACACTTTTTTGTATCGAAAAAATATCGAACCGTGACACCAAAGTATCGAACCGAACCGTGAATTTTGTGTATCGTTGCGACTTAATAAATAAATATATATATATATTAGTGCTGTCAATAGATTAAAAAAAATTAACTAACTAATCTCACAATTTTCTGTTATTAATTGCGATTAATCTCAATTACTTTATTAATAGCCTGGCTCCAATTACATTTTTTTATTCTTTATATTTTAAGTAATTATCGTTGTTCACCGAAGTCCAGTGGTCTCCGGTGAGAGCGACATTCCTTACTTGCACAAGCTTGCTGGACTGCTGAGCCCTCTGGTCCCCATACAAAGTGTGCAGTCTCGACACAATGGTTCCTCTCGAGGGCAGATTGTAACACTCATCTCCTGATGCAGCACGAATGACTTCTCTCAGTCCATCATCTTCTACTATGCTAACTAGTCGGCAGTTTTTAGCTATCCAAACAACCAAGGAATTGGTTACCTTTTCTCTCACATTTTTTGTTATTCGTCCACAAGCACCATACTCCTGAAGCGTAGACTGGCGAGGTCCCGTAGAGGTGGATTCAGTTGGGTGTTTTGCTCTCAGGTGATACGCCAGTGATGAACTGCTTCTGTGGTACTTGAATTCAGCGTTGCAAATTGTGCATCTTACTCTCGTTTTGTCCAACAAGCCATCAGGCAACTTCTTAAAGAGAAACTTTCCACCCAAAAGTCCGCCCTCGTCCATGCTTGCGTATGTTAGCTAGTGTTAGCTAGATAGTAGCATGGTGTCACTTCTTCTTCTTCTTCTAATCATTTCTGTCAGGCCAAACGCCAGCATAGCACACTGTTGCCCCCTCCTCCAGAGGTGCTCATGAATTTAAAGGTCTTAGATTACAGGAAATTAATAAAAAAACAAAATCAGCGTTAAAGTTTTTTTAATGCATTAAACATTTCGCGTTGATCTTAACAATTAACGCGATAATTTTGACAGCACTAATATATATAGATATATATCACATAATCTCTGTGCCACTGCCCTTCAGAGACAGCATAAAAGTATTATTGAAACATTTGTGTATTGTTGCACCCCTAATAAATATATACACACACCCAGCACGCCCCTGCGGGCGGTTTATCCTTCAAGCTCGTTGTCCTCTACCAGAGGCCTGGGAGCTTGAGGGTCCTGCGCAGTATCTTAGCTGTTCCCAGGACTGCGCTTTTCTGGACAGAGATCTCCGATGTTATTCCCGGGATCTGCTGGAGCCACTCGCCTAGCTTGGGAGTCACCGCACCTAGTGCTCCGATTACCACGGGGACCACCGTTACCTTCACCCTCCACATCCTCTCGAGCTCTTCTCTGAGCCCTTGGTATTTCTCCAGCTTCTCGTGTTCCTTCTTCCTGATATTGCTGTCATTCGGAACCGCTACATCGATCACTACGGCCGTCTTCTTCTGTTTGTCTACCACCACTATGTCCGGTTGGTTAGCCACCACCATTTTGTCCGTCTGTATCTGGAAGTCCCACAGGATCTTAGCTCGGTCATTCTCCACCACCCTTGGGGGGCATCTCCCATTTTGACCTCGGGACTTCCAGGTTATACTCGGCACAGATGTTCCTGTACACTATGCCGGCCACTTGGTTATGGCGTTCCATGTATGCCTTGCCTGCTAGCATCTTGCACCCTGCTGTTATCTGCTGTTATGTGCTGGATTGTCTCAGGGGCATCTTTACACAGCCTGCACCTGGGGTCTTGCCTGGTGTGATAGACCCCATATATATATATATATATAAAATGAGAACTGAGTAAAGACTTGCACATTACTGTACGTACTAACTCTGTTGAGTTTCTGGAGACTAATAAATGTTTGTGGTATAAGTTAGATTTCACATACTGTCTGTGTCACCACAGTATTGGTATTAGCAAATACAAATTACAGACCCTGTCTGTCACTCACATAGTGAGTCATGTAAGAAGTGATGGTGTAGAAAATGAAGTAAGAGGAGAAACGAAACCTGATGGACATCATCAAGGTCACAATGTTGCACAATCAGGGGGCTAAGCTGCAGATCTTAATGTAAATGCAGAAACAATTAAAATGCAGATCACAAGCTGGGGAGGCTTTGGGAAATGAGGCGTTTTGCCAAGACACACTCTAATAAATTCTATGTACAACCTCATTGCAGCCTGCTGCCTCTCTGCAAACTCAAGCAGCTTCTATGGGCTGAAAACATAGTTTGTCCATTCTAAGTGCTTAGACAGACGGTCCATTAGTCTGCTTTAACATTAATCTCCATCACAGCACTCCCACTATCTTTCTTCTCCTCCCACAATCCATTGTTCCCAAAATGAAACTGCTCGCAACATTTTAGTGGATTGATTGGGACTCACTACAACCATCTAAAAAATTGAGGTTTGACCTACTGATAATCCATCTCTGTAAATAGAAAATGAACTAAAATATAAAGTAGCCTGATCGACTGTCTCCCTCCCTATCCCTTCCTTACACATCTTTACCTGCAGTTTCTATATACACTATGCTCACTCTAAATATATCCAGTTATCTCTATGTCTTTAAACTGGAAAACGCCAATATGCATTTCCCTACAAACCTAAACATCCTATTCAGTATTTAATTTACATGAGTTATAAACAGAAAGATCTGACCTCCACCATACTTCGATGTGGCATCTCCTTGAGTTCTCATGCAGTTGTACAAAGTTAAAAGGAGACCTATCCACCATTAAAAGCATCATAACACCCTGAATGTTTTTCAAATGGCGTGTTTTGTTACGAATGTCATGAAGTATGTGCACTTAATAATTGTTTGGGAAAAATTACTACATTCACAACTTGAAAACAGATAAAAAAAAACATTGTGTGCCTCTTTTTTATTTTAATTTCAATTGTCAACTTATATCAGTGTCAACATGAATTTGACGGCTTAAATCAGCAGTTGTTCATTTTCATTATTGTATCATTCAATACTGACCATCACTTTAATCATTAGAGCCTCTACATGTTGCATTGTGGTCCACTCACATTTTTTCCAGAACACTCATACCCAGCGGCACAACTTGTCAAAACACAAGACACAAAAATTACTTAGGTTTTAGGAAAGGTTTTGTAAAAGCAAAACTTTTTTTTTATTTTTGGGATACATTACAACGTGATATAAAATTGTTACGTTTCTAAGCTACTTAAAATGGCAGTGGTTTCAGGCTAATGTTTTGCTGACTTGTCCATCTCTTCCCTCTGTGGGTTATAGATTTCTCAATAAAAATTACAGGAAAGTGGGGAATCATAATATGTAGCATTGAACTCTTTAATCTGAAACTTCTATACTGCAACTTCTGTTGTAAAATAGATTAAAATGACATGATTTTTCTTTTTTTGGAATAAAGACATTACATATCAACTCAGCTTTCCAAGTTTCTAGGTTTGCTTTCAGATACTGCAAGAGCATGAAATGGCTGCATGGCAGGAGATTCAGGAGTGAGTACTAGTCCATGGGAGTCTGGGCTAGGGAAACAAACAATTGTCAGATTTTCTCAAAGCATGCGGTCAGAGACTTTCCCGTATCATCTCATATGCAGAGACAATGCTTAAGCTTATCCAAGGCAACAATATGAAACAATGCAGCAACATTGGCCATGCTGTGAAATGCAATCAGCTACAGATCTATGCATATAAATAATAAAGCCAAAACCAATTGTGTATGTTGCATTTTTGTTTTACCTAACTCTTTAATCACATGTGCAAGGGGTTGGCCTCTAAATGTAAATGTAAAAACTAAGAGCATAAAGAGGAATGCATCACAATCAAGGAAAAAAAAAAACAATCATAGCTTCTGTAAAGCTGTTCCTGTAAACAGGAATAATAATGCTGATAACTCCTTGAGCTTTAACTTTTGGAAATTAGTATCAATAAAATTGATTTTAGAGGACTGGGTATCTTTCAGGGAAAATTTCAAAGGTGTCATGCAGCTTATGAACTGTAGTTACAGAAAAGACAGCATTCACTAACATTTCCAAATACCAATTAAAATGTAATATTCAGCACTTTGGCACCCTGCTGAGCTGTGAATAAGCTGGTGCTTTTTGAGGTAAATTTTACAATTCTTTTTAAGAATGTATTTATTTATTAGATTTTGCATCTTTAACCATAAAAGAGAATGATCTAACAGAATACTCTGTCTGTCTGTCTGTCTGTATTTCTGTTACGTCCCCACATAAAAGTCTAGGCGATGAGGGTGGGGGACAGTAACAGTTAGATCCAGGTGGAATGAAAAGAACGCCAGGCAGAGGTATTTAACATAAAATAGATCTTTATTGTAGGCAAACACCTCAATAATCATATAAATGGCAACAACAAAAGGAGACAGCACCGCTGCTTTAATAAGAAATCAGGGAGGTCAACCCAAAGTGGTAATGACCACTCAACAAAGAAAGCAGCAATAAGGTTTCAACAGAAAGAGACAGCAACGCTGCTAACAAACAATATCCAGGCAGGCCACACAAACTAATGAAGGCCGCCATCACTCATGGGCAATCACTGCTCAGTTAAGCACTACTCACACACCAGAGCCACACACCAGAAGGCTGGTCACACACAGCAGGCTGTTCCACACCTAAGTCAGTAGCCCACTCTGACCAGCACAGAGGGAAAACCACCAGAAACCTCTCCTTCCTCCTCCACACTGCTCTTCTCCAGCTTATATCACCCCTGAGGGTAATTGGTTGTAACGAGAGCAGATGAGCAGCAGGTGTGACCTAAAGGAGAGGGCAGGGGCAGAGAGAGACAAGGGGAGGGGCCAGAACGAAGGAGGAGGAGAGAGAGAAGACAACACCACGCCCACACACTCCCACAGCCTCCCAGGATGTAACATTCCCCCCACCCTAAATCCACACTATACAAAACACAGAAGAAACTCATCACTATGCACTGCGTGAGAGTGCATCAGCCACCAGATTTTCAGTCCCTTTCTTGTGCTGGATAACCAGATCATAATCCTGCACCAGCAAAGCCCAGCGCATTAGTCGTTGGTTGTGGTTGTACATGCGCTGGAGGAAAGTGAGGGGGTTGTGATCTGTATACACCGTTACCGGAAAGGAGCTAGAGCCCACATACACAGTGAAGTGCTGCAAGGCCATCAGCATCGCTAGAGCCTCTTTCTCTATGGTGGAATAGTTTAGCTGATGGCGCTTGTACTTTACAGAGTAGTAGCAGACTGGGTGACACACACCCTCTGCGTCGTCTTGTAACAGCACCGCACCAGCTCCGGTGGTACTGGCGTCGACTTCCAGCTTGAAAGGCTGAGAGAAGTTAGGGGCAGCCAGAACTGCAAAGGAGGGATTTTGCAGACTCGAATGCGTGCTGGCATTCCCCTGACCACTCAAAAGGGACTTTGGGGCTACATAGCCTTGTCAAAGGGGCCACAACTACCGCAAAGTTCTTGCAAAAACAGCGGTAGTATCCAGTCATGCCCAGGAACCGTTTTAACTCCCGCCTAGTGGCTGGGGCCGGGTAGCTGAGGATAGCCTCGACTTTTGCCTCCACTGGGCGTACCCGCCCGAAACCCACCTGTTTCCCCAGGTACATGACTGTCGCTTTGGCGAACTCGCACTTAGCGAGATTTAGAGTCAACGAGGCGTCAGCCAGTCGCTGAAATACTGATCGTAGGATGGCCACATGCTCTTCCCACGTGGCTGTGTATATCACCACATCATCCAAGTACACATTACATTGAGGCACGTCTCCTACAACCAGCTGCATCAACCGCTGAAATGTGGCCGGAGCGTTTTTCATGCCAAACGCCATCACGGTGTACTGCATGAAATGGTCGGGTGTGACAAATGCAGAAATGTCAGAGGCTCTGGGGGTCAAAGGCACTTGCCAATATCCTTTAAGAAGGTCCAGTTTGGAAATAAATGTGGCAGGACCTATGTTGTCAATGCAGTCCTCCATACGAGGAAGTGGAAAAGAATCGGCGACAGTCACTGCATTTACCCTACGGTAGTCGGTGCAGAAACGTGGGGTGCCATCAGACTTGGGCGTAAGTAAACATGGAGAGCTCCAAGGGCTGTGACTCGGTTTCGCCAAACCATTCTCCGCTAGATAACTGACCTCCTTCCTCATCACCTCGCGCTTTCCCATAGGGCAGCGGTACGCGTGCTGTTTGATTGGGGTTGCGTCCCCAACATCGATATCATGTTCACAAACATTAGTACGCGAGGGCACATCACCAAAGAGAGAGGGGTAGGAGTGCAGTAGATTAAGCACATCTTCGCATTGTGAAGGGGACAGATGAGACAGGTGGGCCGTTACTTCGGCTAAGTAAGCTGAATTCGCCAACCGTCCACACTGTTGTCCCTCAGAAAGTATATGCAGATCGTCGTCAGCACTGGCCTCTACACTCAGCACGGTGGCGGAGACAGAGCTGGAGGTTGCCGCACTGGCAACAGTCTCATGGGTTTCCCTATCATGGTAGGGTTTTAACATGTTGATGTGGCATAGGCGTGTTTTCCTCCTGCGCTCTGGGGTACTGAGAACATAATCTGTCTCAGACACTTTCCTCACTATGACGTACGGTCCTGCGAAACGGGCCGTAAGAGCAGAACCAGGCACCGGTAGCAACACTAAAACCTTGTCCCCAGCCTGAAAATGCCTTTTCACAGCCTTTCTGTCATGCCACGTCTTCATGCACGCCTGGGCAGTACACAGGGCCTCTTTCGCTAATGAGGTAGCACGTTGCCAACGATCCTTACATGTCTTCACAAAATCTGCCACGTTAGTTTTTGGAACACCCCCACTAAGGAACCTCTCTTTCAACATCTTTAGCGGGCCCCGCACCTCGCGGCCAAACACAAGTGTAGCTGGGCTGAATCCTAAGGACTCTTGCTTAACATTGCGTATTGCAAACAGTACAAAGGGGACACCCTCATCCCAGCTTCTGCCCGTGTCATGGCAGTACTTTTTTAGCATGGCCTTAAGTGTTTGGTGCCAACGCTCAAGTGCACCCTGCGACTCTGGGTGATAAGCACTAGACACAGAATGAGAGACGCCCAGGGAAGCTAAAGTCTGTTTGAATGCTCGAGATAAGAAGTTAGTTCCCTGGTCTGTTTGCACTGTTTTTGGAAGACCAAAGGTGGTGAAAAATTTGATTAGCGCCTTAGTAAGGTTTGCAGTGGTGACCCTCCGCAGAGGAATTGCTTCGGGGAACCGCGTGGACAAACACATTATGGTCAACAAAAACTGATTGCCTGCTCGTGTTCTTGGCAACGGACCAACACAATCGACCAAAACATGCTCGAATGGCTCACCAACAGCTGGTATTGGACATAGTGGGGCGGGGGGCACAGTTTGATTTGGTTTGCCCACCAGTTGACACGTATGACAAGTATTACAGTACTTCGCAACATCTGTCTTCATTGCCGGCCAGAAGAAGTGCTGCAGAATACGGTCATATGTTTTAGTTATCCCCAAATGTCCTGACCATGAATGGTCATGGGCTAACTGTAGCACGTGCTGACGTAAACTAGCCGGGACCACTATCTGTTGGACTACACTCCAGTCCTCCCCTGGCTTTGAAGTCCACCTGCGCATTAGCAATCCATCAAAAACAACAAACGTCTGCTTCCTGTCTCCTGTCGGATGATCACTCTCATCTACGGCAGCAAAACATTTGGTTAACGACGGGTCTTCTTTCTGAGCGATAATAAGGGCCTCCCGTGTGAGGAGAGGGGGGGCTGCGAGTTCAGGAGCAGGCTCAGCCACCTCTTGAGCCAGTTCCTTGGCATCAGGACCCACCTCCTGCTCCGAGGGCATCACATCCATCTCCAGCATAGAGCCGACCACTGACCCTGACAAGTCAACCACTTCTCCCCGCCGATGGGCCTGTGACCGGGTAAGAACACCTACAGGAAATACATCCGGGTGCTGCCGGTTTAATGCATCTGGCAAGGGGCTTGGGTCAGGGGTCGTTATGACCTCTGGGGTAGGATAAACCTTCCCGCCTGCAATGTCATTGCCCATTATGAAGTCTACACCATCAATCGGGAAACAAGGACACACAGCTACAGGAAAAACACCGCTTATCAGGTCACTCTGCACCCAAATTCGATGGAGGGGGGCTGGCACATAAGTCATTCCAACGCCTCTAACAATAACATCAGTGCCGCTGGCGGTCTTTTCATCAAAGGCAAGGGCGTTAGCCAGTATGAGGGACTGTGAACCACCTGTGTCACGTAGAATGGTCACATTATGCCCATCTCCAGGCTTACCAGAGAGTGACACCGCTCCTTTGAAAATGAAGGGTTTAAAACATTCGTCAGGCGTTTCAGTGCTAAGTGGTCTACTACCAGAAGAAGCGTTTTTAATCAGCCCTATCCCTTTTGGTTTACGTGGTGTTGAAACTGGCTGTCTCCGCCTGTAGGCCTCGCAGTCCGCTATTAAATGGCCGGATTTAAAACAGTAGAAACATTTCCGGTCTGACCTGGGACGAGGCACAGGCACCTCTCTCCTTGTGTCTTGCTCACCACTAGCACCGCTAGCCTTTGCTAGTATGTCGCGTCGCTCATGCTTAACAACACTGGTTTTATGGACGAGTGCAAACTCGTCAGCCAGGGTCGCGGTCTGCTGCAACGTAGAGACCTTCTGCTCGTTCAGATATACTGCCATCCGCTCGGTGACGCAGTTTTTGAATTCCTCAATGAGAATCAATTCCCGTACCGAAGCTAGGTCTGCAGCTTTACAGGCCATACACCACCGATCAAAGAGGACACTCTTTTCTCTTGCGAAATCCAGGAAGGATTGACCCTGCACCTTTTTCAGCCCCCGAAATCGCTGCCTGTAAGCCTCGGGAACTAGTTCATAGGCTAACAGGATTGCACTTTTCAGTTTGTCGTAGTCCAAGCTGCATTCAGCGGACAACGAGGAACAAACTTCCTGCGCCTTGCCCACCAGCTTGCACTGTAGCAGGATGGCCCACACATCCCGCGGCCAACGCAAGGCTGTCGCTATCCGCTCAAACGATTCAAAATAAATCTCCACCTCAGTGTCACGAAATGCAGGGACCAGACGACTATTCCTTCCTACATCAAACTGAACGTCTGTATGTGACAGCGAAGCCACCACAGGAGGGGTGGAGGCCTGCTGGAGTTCCAGCTGTCGCAGCTTGACCTTCGTCTCCGCCTCCACTTTCATCAGCTCAACCTCTCTAGCCCTAGCCAGTTCTGCGTCCAAACGCCTAAGCTCTATCTCCCTCTTCAGCTGGAACTCTCTCTCGCTCTGCTCCTTCTCCAGCTGGAGGCGAGCTAGACGGACTTTGAGCCTAGCATCCTGCTTAGAACCCTCTGATGACTGGATGGAGAGTGGATCAAAACCGGGCAGCGTCATAGGCCCCCCCTCGGGCAACCCCTGGTCCATAGGTGTGGACACTGCTGGTTCTACAACCTGGCCTCGAACGGGAGGCGCCGCACTTGATCCAGCCAGACTGGGTGTGCTCGGAGGTTCTTGCATTACAACCACCCTCTTCTCCAACAACCCGGACACCAGAGCGGCTTTCAGCTCGGCTTTGCGTAGACCAGTGGAGACACTGATCCCGTAATGTGTAGCCAGCTCATGCAGATCCCTCTTCCTACAAACATCTAGCAGGGCAAGCGACGGCTCTGCTGTAAACCCAGCAATATCAAAAGTGGCCATGAAAACCCAAAATGGCCTGCCAAAACACAAGCAAACCACTAAAAGGCCACACACACACACACACACACACACACACAATGCCTTCACTACAGAACTACACACAGGCGAAAGAGAAATGTGTTGTGTCAAAAAGTCAACCATTAATTGAAAAGCCCACACTCCCCCCAGTCCTGCCTGCTCAGAATCTAGCCTGTCCTAGCTTCTGGAGCGTACCAGGCTCGAGGCCACTTTAAAGGCGAATCATCAAGTGCCAAAAGGCACCGACAAGCCTACCCCCAACAGAGAATTAATCCCCACCCGGGTTTGCTCCGAAAATAAAAAAGGCAAAACAAAAAATGAGTGTCCGAAGGAAGAGCAAATGCTCAGCTAGACACTCCCCTGTGCTAGCCGGGGAGAGCAGCAGTTGCCAAATGACCTTCACACAACACACAAACACCTGTACGCACTTGTAATCAACCCAATTCCTTTCATTCTGATCCCGGACGAGCCCCCACTTTGTTACGTCCCCACATAAAAGTCTAGGCGATGAGGGTGGGGGACAGTAACAGTTAGATCCAGGTGGAATGAAAAGAACGCCAGGCAGAGGTATTTAACATAAAATAGATCTTTATTGTAGGCAAACACCTCAATAATCATATAAATGGCAACAACAAAAGGAGACAGCACCGCTGCTTTAATAAGAAATCAGGGAGGTCAACCCAAAGTGGTAATGACCACTCAACAAAGAAAGCAACAATAAGGTTTCAACAGAAAGAGACAGCAACGCTGCTAACAAACAATATCCAGGCAGGCCACACAAACTAATGAAGGCCGCCATCACTCATGGGCAATCACTGCTCAGTTAAGCACTACTCACACACCAGAGCCACACACCAGAGCCACACACCAGAGCCACACACCAGAGCCACACACCAGAGCCACACACCAGAAGGCTGGTCACACGCAGCAGGCTGTTCCACACCTAAGTCAGTAGCCCACTCTGACCAGCACAGAGGGAAAACCACCAGAAACCTCTCCTTCCTCCTCCACACTGCTCTTCTCCAGCTTATATCACCCCTGAGGGTAATTGGTTGTAACGAGAGCAGATGAGCAGCAGGTGTGACCTAAAGGAGAGGGCAGGGGCAGAGAGAGACAAGGGGAGGGGCCAGAACGAAGGAGGAGGAGAGAGAGAAGACAACACCACGCCCACACACTCCCACAGCCTCCCAGGATGTAACAATTTCTTTATTTCTGTTTCAAATAATTAGATCCCCAAATAAAGTTGTTATTTTGTTGGTGAAGGAAGCTAACACACAAACTATAACAATTACACAATGAAGCCGGGTTTGAGCTATATTTGAAAACAGACTCCAAAATGTTTAAATTTAAACTCTTATTGTAATTTACCTTATTTTCTGTAGTCTACCCATCTCTTACTTTCACATATCTAAATACACACCTGTCTATTTTCAATTCTCTGTGCCCACATGTTGTTGACTCGCTTAAGATATTCCAAAATACTAAGACAATGAGGAGAAATTGGAGTCTAAATTAAACATTCTGTAATGGGTGCAAGGGCGTGATTTCTCAAGACACTCGTCTCTATGTTTTACAACAACAATCTGAAAATACTTTTAAATTAAATTTAGATGCAGATCTGGTAAACTTATCTGGATTTGAGGCATGAGCAGTGTTGGGTAAGTTACTTTAAATTAGTAACTTAGTTACATTACTAGTTACTTCTATCAAAAGCAACTCAGTTACTTCAAGTTACTCGTTACTTTCAGAGTAACTAGTTACTAGGGAAAGTAATTTTGCTTTTACTCAGAATTCACTTGTTAATGTGTTGCTTCCGTAACTGGATACCCAGCAAGATTGCCAGTCTTCTAGCTTGCTTACTTGCCACAAGTGCACTGTGCCACCTACCAATAGAAAGGAAAAAATAATGTGCACATTTCCATGAGAGAAATCCCACACCTGATTCAGTCTTAGCCTGCTTTTTACATCCAACACAAAAACTGCAGTCGTGGTGCTTTCGATTGTATTCAGAACTCGGAAATTCTGCCTTATGAATAGGAAGATGTAGGTAACACCAGACTGCAGATGAGCTGCATACAGAGCTGGACTGGGACAAAAAAATCGTCCCGGGCATTTTGACTAGAGACCGGCCCACCATTATAGGAAAAATCATAAAGCCTTTGAATGAAAATAAACACTGTTGTGACAGTGATGTACACTGTTTTGATGGTATATATGCATCAATCTATCAATTGTTTGTTGTAAGATTCAGATAATTATTTTTTAAAAGCTAGACATTTTAAATGAGAATAAGAAAGTATTTCCTTGTGCCCCCCTTTCCCTTTTAATGCCCTACATGGACCCCTGGCAACACTTTGCTAGACCCGCTCCTGCACAGTTACCAGCTGTCAGCTACTTAGAAAAGGATCCTGGTGTTATTTATCTCTCAGAAACAGTTCATAACTTCCCTTCAACTCATTCATGTCACCTAAAAGGTAAACCTGTTTCTCCATCACAGCTCTGATGATTCAGTAAGGACATCTCCTGGTTTCATCTTCATGTTTCCCTCTCATCACATAACCAAACCGACATCCTGACCAGCAGGTTTACAGCTGTCGCTCCAGCAAACATCAGCTGATACTAGAAAGTAATATTAAATAAATTCTAACAACAGCTGATCAAGCTTGTAACAGCAGTCTGGCGAGGAAGGAGCGGCTAGCCGGTCCAGCGGGCATGTGGTGTGGAGGTTAGCCGGATAACACGGAGCCAGTCAGTTAAATTAAACAACAGACCTTTATTCCTTGTCAGCAACATAAGACCATACAAGCCAGGTCTCCACGGCTCTACACTGTCCGTACATACATGTGCGGGGATCGGTAGTCGCCGGTGCCAGGCCGTTACAACGGTGAGGTCTATCCTGAGAACAGAACACGAGCAGCATGTAATGGCTGCCGCTAACAACTCACACACCTCCTAGGAGACTCCCATAGCTACTACAATAGTAGGGCAACCCCCCCTAGGGGTGCTATAACCCAAAAGGGTTGTTACATCACCCCCCCGGCAATTAGGAGGCTGTCCTCAGCCGGACCCCAGGTGACCCTCCTCCCACTACCCCTTTCACTATACAAAGCTACTTTAGGTAGTAAGCAGGTTGTGGAGGTACACCCTTACGGCATTGGTACAGTCAATAAACACAATCAGTGATTGAAGCAAACAATACAGAACATGCAGTGTTACTGGCTAGTCATCCTCTGGAGATGGTCCTAGACAAGGGAAAAACAGTCAAAAGTACAACACATCCCGCTGCTTAAATCAGTGCAACAGAAAACCAAACCAAAAGCCTCTCACGGGCTGTGGCGACGAGGGTTCAGTGGAACAGAACAAGTAATCATCCCTTGCGAACAGAATAATTACATCACATACATCTTGCATGAAACCAACCCTTAGTCAACCTCAAGATTGTCCGTATGATAACAGTTAGTCCACCTGGTACCCGTCCAACCAGCGGTCATTACGGGGCACCGGCGGGGTTCGTTGGGGAGATGGCCGCTCTCCCGGCTCTCCCGTAGCTCCCTGATCCAAACACTTCAGCAGGCTCTTCTGCAGCTCCAGCGAAGCCTGTAAGCAAACTCGTGGCTTCTTGACCTCCCCTTTCAAGTTTACCACTTCAAGGTTGAGGTAAAGAGGTGTAGAGTGAGGGATGATGTACTTTGTCAGGCCAGGCGCCTCAGCATCCGGGTCGCAGCCATCTTCCTCACTCCTCGTGTCTGCGTGGGACGCCATTTTAAAAGTGTGGAAACAACTCGCTCCCACAAAAGTTATGGCGAAGTGAAAAGAGCGTTCACACACAGTACCTAAGCGCATATATCAGTCAGACCGAGAGCGTCCATGCACACTCTGATGCTTCAATGCTTGACACAAAACAACACGTCCTTCTGAATAAACACTGAGTCAAAGTCACTGCAGCATTAGCCTTAGCTTTAGCGCCGCCGATGTCGTAACGGTCCAACAGCACTGAGTTGGCGGTCCGACGGACCGTACAGTTACTCACGGAGTACTCTCCCTCGGCAGGCGAGCGTCTCAAGCGATGGGTCGGCGCTCTTCCGTGCCTGCAAATATCGCTGAAATCGTGGGGAGTCGGCTCCTTCACGGGGTTCTATTGGCCCGGCAAATACAGCCAGACGAAGAGGAAAAAAAAACACGCCATCTCAGCCGACGTGTCGATCGTCGAAAAACACGGGAAAAACATCCGAGCCCACCGTCTGTCGGTCCGGATGACGATGAAGATCCAGAGAACAATGTTCGGGCGCCACTTTGTAACAGCAGTCTGGCGAGGAAGGAGCGGCTAGCCGGTCCAGCGGGCATGTGGTGTGGAGGTTAGCCGGATAACACGGAGCCAGTCAGTTAAATTAAACAACAGACCTTTATTCCTTGTCAGCAACATAAGACCATACAAGCCAGGTCTCCACGGCTCTACACTGTCCGTACATACATGTGCGGGGATCGGTAGTCACCGGTGCCAGGCCGTTACAACGGTGAGGTCTATCCTGAGAACAGAACACGAGCAGCATGTAATGGCTGCCGCTAACAACTCACACACCCCCTAGGAGACTCCCATAGCTACTACAATAGTAGGGCAACCCCCCCTAGGGGTGCTATAACCCAAAAGGGTTGTTACAAGCTTAAAAGTGCTGCTGTTGTTTACCGCGACATCCGCTGGTTTCCTCTTTCTGGCGCGAAGTGGGCGATAAAGAAACAAGAGAGAAAAGCCGATCAGCTGATCATTGATCAGTTTCATGATTGAAGTAGAAACAGGAGAGGGAGGGGAGAGAATGAGAGAAGAAGAGGCAGCTGTGCAGCGGAAACACAGAATAACTCCAGCTTTGTGTCTTTTTCATTGTAGCTGAAATCCGGGACAAACCGTTCCTTTTCACCTCAATACGAAACGCGTAATATTTTCTCTGAATACGAGACGATTCTGTTTTTTACTGGACGGTTGGCAACTCTAATAATTAACCTTATGAACAAAATAAAGTTCAACATCAGTATCATAGCACCCACCCAGCTGTATAGAAACTCCGTCATGCTAGCTAGCATGCAGTACGAAAAAGTCAGCATAACGAAAATAAACTCCACCTAAACTTGGTTCATATCTGACCCAGATGGACTGCAGGTTATAACTTCTTACCTGAAGTTCAGTTCACCTGACACTCGGACCAGCGGCCGCTTCGGGTCTCTCCTCCTGCCTCCCTTTTCCTTCATCCACCTGCTGGCTTCCACCACTTGCTAATGTTATTGAATCTGTGGAAGCTCCGTGATAGCCACCACATAAAGTAACGAATAACGAGCCTATCTAAATCCCAGTAACGAGTAACGCGTTCCCGGTTTTGGCATAATAACTAGTTACCGTGCTCGTTACCACAATACGGAGCCCCGCAGGGGACATGGGAGAAAAAAAAATTAAGACGGACTTTTGCGAGATCTCGCAAAACGAACTCGGGATCTCGCAAACGTTTTGCAAGATCTCGCAAAACAAACTCGGGATCTCGCAAAAGTTTTGCGAGATCTCACAAAACAAACTCGGGATCTCGCAAAACTTTTAGCCGCATTCTTCGGACGCCGGCTCGAAGCTGACCGGGAGGTCGAGGCACGATGTGCCGGGAAAGCGGTGTTCCTTCCGGCTGTAGTGGGTCTCGACCTCCCGTTAGCTTCGAGCTAACGGGAAGAATGCGGCTAAAACTTTTGCGAGATCCCGAGTTTGTTTTGCGAGATCTCGCAAAAGTCCGTCTTAATTTTTTTTTCTCCCATGTCCCCTGCGGGGCTCCGTACCACAATAATAACGTAGTTACTGTAACGCGTTACTTAATAACGCGTTAGTCCCAACACTGGGCATGAGGTATGGAGGAGTGATATTTTTCACACCTGTTAACACTTGGACAAGCTAGGTTTTGGTAACCTTATATTCACAGAAAGATACACTTAAAAAGTACATGTAAGGTGCATGTGAAATAGCCATATATGTGACATGAATGTCACTTTGGGAACAGATGACATTGCAGAGTAGGCGATGTGTAACAATGGTAGTCATTGCATGCAAAAGATGTTGGCAAGCTTGTCAGGAAATATGACACGTTCAAGCACAATTTTGCTAAAGGCCTTAGTGTTGCTGCCATATATAGAATAAACACAGACATGTTTTGAAGGCACGCCTAAGGATATAAAGTTTATTCTGTACACATCTTGCTCTGCTTTATGGTGCTGCTGATTACTGACTCACACTGCGACATAGGTGGATATGGTTTATTCATCTGAACCTCATCAAATCAGTTCTAATCACAGAATGAACCAAGTGTTTATAGGCAATAAAAATCAAGTGATTAGCTACTTATACATCTGCAGAATGGAATCACGTAATTGAAGTATAATTCTGTAATGCTAATTGTACGTTGACTGTTATGGGACTGGTAGCCTCAAAGTTGTGGCATAATAATGTGTCATACAAGTACACACACACACACACACACACACACACACACACACACACACACACACACACACACACACACACACACACACAGACAACATTTTATTTTATAAATTAAACTGAACTGAATTGAATTACTTAATACAATGAATGAATGAATTTGGTACGTTGGTTGGCAAGGGCATCCAACGTGCAACTTAAAGTGCTGGTTGCATTGGTTAATTTTATTAGTTTAGGAGTGAAAGCCTGAATCCAATGTGGTTTTTGATCCTGCTTCCATTTCCTCTATTAATGTTCAGTTTGTGTAAGTAATAACCTTTCTGTTATTAATCATTCCTTGAACTGATGCAATGTTATTGCAGCTCTGATTTTGGCTTCCTGTGAACTCAGTACTTTATTATACTGTAAAAAGACAGTGTAGGTAGAAAAGAAAGATAAGAAAAGATAAGATAACCTTTATTAGTCCCACACGTGGGAAATTTTTTTTGTCACAGCAGGAAGTGGACAGTGCAAAAGTTATATAGCAAAAATTAGAATATAATAATAATAATAAATACAATACACAACTTCACAGAATAGAATAAAATAAAATACTATATACAGTAGAATAAAATAGAATAAAATATACAATAGGATTAAAATAGAATAAAAATTCTATATACAACTGAGTAAAAATACAACTTTGTCAGAAAAGAGTATTGCACTTAGTCTTATTGCACATGTGTGAGTTTGATCAGTTGAAGTTTTTGCTGTGGAGTCTGACAGCAGTGGGGAGGAATGACCTGCGAAATCTCTCCGTCCCACACCGTGGGTGCCACAACCTGCCACTGAAGGAGCTGCTCAGTGCTGTCAGAATCTCCTGCATGGGGTGGGAGATGTTGTCCAACAGGGATGACAGCTTAGCCACCATTCTCCTGTCACTCACCACTTCCACTGGGTCCAGAGGGCATCCTAGAACAGAGCTGGCACAGAACACATAACTGTATATATTTCATGAAGTTGTTGAAACAAAAAAAAAAAAAAAGAAATGTGACGCTGGTTAAGTCTTACAACAGGAGAAGGTTTAAGTTGTGTTCAAGTGGTTAAATTATTCATGCTATTGTGGGTTGGTGACATGTCGGGTGAGTTAAGGTATTACGAACCTTTACTACTGCAACAGCCATACATTATAATGGGCACACTTTGAAAACACCTTTCCCTTTTACCATTTTCTATTCTAAAACTGTGTGACCTTAATAAAACAACAGCAATTCTTTATACCTTTTACTTGTATTTTGCTAGTCTTACTTCTCTCTCTAAATCTAAATTAAGTAACACAAACAGCATCGTATCCTGAAGCAAAAGGCTTCTCTGGAGATACAATGTCAGAAATGACACCAGACCGTGAATGTATTTGACAGCTTTCACAACTGCCTTTTAAGTGTCAGACACTATCTGTCCTGCAGATGCAAAGCTATCACATCTTAATGCCTTTGTTCTACAATGCACTTCTATTCACCTGTTCATTTTTGCTATTATATTCAAAGGCTTTTCAGACAGGTGTTAACCCTTTAAATCCTGAACCATGAAATAACTGTTTTAAATTTAAAGAGTTTTTCATAAACTTTGTGACAACTAAATAATAAATTAATTAATATGCAAACTAATATATTTGCATATATTTGTATCATATTTGCTATAGCTTGTAAAAAAAAGACAAAGGGAGAAAGATACAGGCCAATTTTCCGCAGTCAAAGTGTCAATGAAACACTTTGAAGTTTAACATAAGTTGCTACACTGCTACATGTTACAAATACAGATATACAATATAAAACAGTCAAATGAATAAATAACCCAAAAGCAAGACCAAATAATCTAGAAAAATAACTTATTTCTGCTTTTAATATTCCTAATGTGCTATTACTCTGCTTACTATTGCCAGCCTAGACAAAAAGTATTATTATTAGTATCACTTGTCCTAATAATAATACAGTAATAATTATTATTATCATTCCAACTACTGTGGCAAAGGAAATGCCCAAATATGGGAGAAAAAAGTATTTCTTATCTTATTGTAGGGACCATGTCTATACTGTCCTCTGTGAGCCATCAACTTCTGTCCAGTGATGTCAAGTAAGACCTGGAAAAAGTGTTATTTTGACTTCAAGACTCTATAATTGGCTGATTTAATTTGACAATCCTTTAAGACAGATGGATATCTACATGGTATTGGTCTTTAAGGTGTACTAGCTACTGTTTGGTTTGAGTGCAGTGTAGGGTAGTGAAGTATGTACAAGAGTTTATCTTGACTGACAAAGCGAAGCAGAAGCCCACCTGAGCTTAATTAAGCGCTCTGTGTGACAAATGCAGATGATATGAACAGAACTCCTGATATGAACATGTATTGGCTACCTTTATCTTGGGTATGATTTTATATAATTTGACCAGGATAATGTCTGGTCAGGGAAAGAATTATATTTATTTAGTGGCGTATCTAGGGTGTCCTTCATTAAAGAGGATACACATTGTGTATTATACACCAGGGAAAACAGTTCGACCCCTTTTTTATAACCTGGACTTATTATTATCCTTTTTCTTATGCTTATGCTTTTCTGTTTTTTGCATTTTGTGTTTTATATCAGTATTTTGTGGAAATTTTAAGACAGAAAGAAGAACCAGTGGGTAAAATGTAAGAAATATACAGAGAATAAAGACACTGGTCTAATTTTTCTTGCAGTTATTTATGACATTTTCTCCAATGAGCCACACAAGAGAAGACGTTCTCTTTTTGTGAAACCATCTTTGTCATAATAATTTCCTGAAACCTTATGCGATAGCTAGCTCTGATATTTGCAGATTTTTAATGAAGCCAAGTTCAGTCATAACAATGGTATATTAAAATGGAATTACATAATTATGAGCTTCATAAATGATCAAGTATTTTGTAGTATATATTGTGTTGTCTTTATTTTACTTGTCTTTTGTTCATAGCTTATATAAAGCATAGCTATTTGGTACATGAAAAGACAGACATCCTTTTGCCTCACACAGCAGTCATTTTCCTTTCTTCTGAACTTATTTCTTAGTTTTAAACAAATATATGTTTATTATTAAGTAAATTGATACCTTAGTGGTGCCCTTATTATTGTGCTCAGATGAGAAGTAAATCTTCATTGAAAAAATACACAATAATGTACAATGACATTCTGTTACACTTGCACGTGGACTGTAACACACTAGAGACTAAACTGACATCACTAAACCCAGCTGAAAATTGCTTTGCAGCCATTTGACAGAATCTCAATTTCTAGGTCACCAATTCCCCAAAGGACCCTCTGTAACTGGTGTAAGAACATAAAAAAACCCCAACAAACAAACAAACCCCCCCCCCCCCCCCACCCCCCATCATTGTTACAGCAACAAATGATGCAGATGAGAAGATATAGACAGGACAAAATGCTGAATGTCATTCATGATTACAGCTTTATTGTTTTTCTAAATCCTGGATTTAGTTTTGGGTTTAATACAAGTACAATGACTGGTTGCAAACATCCTCTATCTACAGAATTTGTTCATATTTCCAACAACACTGTGTTGCAGGTTGTCTCTTACAACAGTTAGCTTATATACTTTGTTAGGAAACAAGTCAGCAAACGTTCAGGTCAACTTAAAATAAAAGTTTGATGCCATGAAAATTCTTAACTAACTAATGTACACCTCAAATATTACACTAAGGCTTATGCCAATACAGAAGTACCTTAAAATGCAGTGCTACAACTCCCCAAGCTGCTTTCACAAAATCCCTGGCTTTCAGTGACTCATGTTGTATATGTAGTGAATGAGTTACACTAGAATAGCGAAATTGTGATAAATTTAATCTTTGCACTTGGTTTAGATATCTGCAGTCATGCTCTTGAAGTCATTTCACAACATGATGACCTGATTCTGTAGCTGACCTTTGGCTTCTACTCAAGCGTCTCTCATTGGTGTCTGTGAAGGCTAGTGAATCCTATTTGACTTAGTAAGACAGGAATGTGATTTTCCCTTTAAGGCTAAAGGCCAAAGACCTGTGTTCATCTTAATGGGAGGTCAGCACACTCAGAAAAGTAGATATATTGCGTATTAGAGAACAAATTCTATAGGATAATATGTAGGTACCAACTTGCAATAGACAGTGGAGTCTCTTGACTGATGTGCTTGCACACTTGGCCATACAAGACTATAATTTTAATCTTGTAGTATTACTACTGTACCTTATGAATCTGAATAAAATCCTCAGCTCACAACTTATCAACCTGCTTGTGCTCTAACTGCAGATTCTACCCCCTCTACTTTGTTGGAATAATTCAGATAACCAATTATCAGAACAAAATTTAAAAAAATGTAGAAATGTGTATCCTTTTTACATTGTAATTTAAGGCCACTGGAAGGAGAACAAAATTCCTTAAGAGAACATTTTTTCCAAGAGGTAACAGGAGGCACTGCTTTAAAGATTACCATCAGGAAACAAAGGTCTTTGTGTACAGTAAACACTACTGATCAAGCGTTACTCTGCACTGTGTACCCTAAGACATATCAATGGCTGTTTTTAGCTAGGTGTGTGGAAAGCCACATAGCCCAGAGGTGTATATTAGCTGTCAGGTATATACAGTCATGTGAAAAGTAAAGTTTTCACATGACTGCATACAGTCTTGTGATACACTAAATAAACCCTTACTGCTGCAAGGAATTAAGAGGCTAAGTACCAGTCGCATACTGCTAATCAAATGCAGCATCTGATTATGTGGCAGCTAGTGTGATCACTGCTATAAAAGCAGTAATTTCAGCAGTTTGATGATCTGTGGCATTAATTTGTGTGTTAACACAATGCCAAGGGGCAAAGACATCATCGATGATCTATCTGGAGTCTTTTCCAAATAATTTGAAGCCCATTATTCGACAGTGAAAATTCACAATAATTGTCAGTATGCTCAGAAGTACACTTTTCCAGTAAATTCACCCCAAGATTAGACTGTGCAATGGTTAGAGAAAGTGTAAAAACGCCAAGGGTTGCCTTCTGTCAAGCATGGCTTAAATTTGCAAAGTTACATCTGAACAAACCATACGACTTCTAGAACATGGCCCTTTGGAATGATAAGACCAAAGCAGAGATGTTTCCACTTAGTTGACCATGAACCTCTCTATATACCAAATACCAAATGGTGAAATTGCCAGTGATCACAAGTGTGGCAAAATGGGGTATACAAAGCACATCAAAAAATGGCAAAATCTGTAACAGAATGATTAAAAAAAAGAACTAAGGATAAATGACTTAAAGAAAGATGGGCCAAAATTCCTACACATTTTGACTGACCGATAAAGTCATACTGAACCCATTTATGATACGTTATTGATGTTAAGGTGGTTCTAAAAGCTAATACATCATGGGGTGTACTTCATTCTCACGGGGCTGAAGAGAGTCCTGTGAAATCCCCTGGTTAGTTGTAGAAAATTTGACTAACACTGACACTAAATCCTGATAGAGACATGTGAGGTGCTGAAGCCAATGCTCGTGTGAGCAAACCTTCTTTAACACATTTTTCCAAATGACTGCATTGACAATTCTTTAAAATCCCAGCTTTAGCACAAATGTATTTGACTCTGTTTTTACTGAAATTTGGTTGTTTTTGTAAGGTTTTTAAGATTGTTTAATAAATTAAAGTTTAAATAAATTAAAGTTTAAAGTTTTTGTGCTACTAAACTTTTAATTTGGTTTCTTTATTGTCATGAAAACGTAAATATCTTAAATACATGAAACTCAAATGTATTAGTGGTATGGATGCCTACTCTTCAGCCTGTGTGGTAGGGTCATTGTGCATTACCCATGATCCCATAAGTTTTAAAGCTTGATTTGCTTATTGCAAAACTGCAGCACTCACTTTTTCCTGTAAAAATGAACATAACCTCAGGCTACTTAGGAAAGAAATATTAAACCCACGCTCCACTGTTATTCGATTTCCAAACAACAGTTAACAAGGTATTTGGTAAGATGGGTGGCTGGAAAGTACCAGAAAGTGTCAAAGTAAAGCTAATGAAGACAAACACCATAAAACTCAACCAGAGAACTACTTTGATCTAAAAATATAAGAAGGAAGCTTTGAAAGGAATTTCAAAATCCTCCAAACATACACATTATCATTGTAAGGTTTTTTTTAAGGTAATGCAAAATGCTTTTACATGAAATATGAGTTTCTATTATGAAAAAACCTAAAGAACCAATTAATTGGTATTAATTTAATTATTTATTTATTTTTGTTTTTCTTATGGTGTTTTCTTAAGTTGCAGTCTATTTGGCCTCTCAGGGTCACTGTACCATTTGGAACAATCCAGATATTTGCCAGAAAAAGAAAATCATCATTTTTCATTGTGGCATGAGAAAGGGAAAAAAAAATCTAGTACATGTTATATAGTGGAAGGTTTATTTCATTTAAATGCCTTGTGTCAAAATAGAGAATCAGCAACAATAAATTTCTTTAATATCAGCAATGGAAATCTATTATCTAGGAAAAATTCGTTCCAGTCAAATGAATCTAGAAATACCTACTTCGGTAACAAAATTTTTAAATATCTGTACCCTTAAAATTCTCTATAGAACACAATATACAGGACAAAGGTTGATCCAAATGGCCTCAAACCTATGCACCTATTGAAAAGACAACTCTGCTGCAGAACTATATATATGCAATGTGGTCCTGCACCCTTGTCCAGCAGTGTTCTTGTCCAGCAGGGTTCTAGGGTTCAGCAGGGAGTACTGTGCCGAGTACTGTGCGGTTCTTGTGCGCCTGGAGACCGGGAGCTATGAATGGGTTACTGCAGCTTCCCGCCCTCATTTTCAGTTACATTTCGTGACAAAAGCACACATACTTTCACCCTCTCTCTTTCTCTTTCTTACACTCTCTCTCTCACACACACACACACACGTGGTGACATGAAACATTGGATTTTGAAAAAGCAACTTGTCCTGTTAACACAGAAAGAGGACTAATGATTAGCCAATGAGCACCATGGTAATTGATTCCTAGTTGAATTTTGATGCAGCTACAGTTTAAACACACAAATATAAAAAGACATAAATATGTTGGGATCAAAGGATTTAGTTTCCTAAATACTTTGTATCAGTAGCAAGTGAGGTTGGTGGATTTACTTTCCCTATGACTACCAAGCAATGGGGGGGAGGTAGCGTGGATGATGGATTATGTACTGTGTCTGTATGTGTCCGCCTCTTCTGTGTGAACTGTGTTGTTTGTGAAGTACAGTAGATTGTTCTTATTAGCAATCACTAAAGAGGAACACTCTCACATAGTTGCAGATGGTGCCTGTCCAGAGAAACCAAACCCTGCTTCTTCCTGCCATGATGGATTCAGTGTATTAATAATGGACAGGGTCACTATTATTCTGGGACATCCAATTTAAAGTGATGAAAAAGTAATACAGTGAAGCTGAGTACAATGAGAAATAGGAAGAAAGAGATATAAAGGGGTTTCTTAGAATGTAGAGATGTGCAGAATATCATATTAGTCCAGTGTAAATTACTCTAGTGCAATTCACTAAGTGCTCAGAGTATTGAAAGCTTTGGCTGGACTCCTGGGAGCAGAAGCATAAAACTTTATAGATTCAGTAAAAGCCTGTGTATGCACAAAAGCAAAAATGTACAGTCTACGCCAGATTTATGAACAGCTATAAGCACATTGTTTCTATTATATATCTCAGTCATCAGGAAATATACACACAAGCACCAGCCTAATGACAACTCCCAAAAGGAGCGGATTCCGAGTCCATAGTTCCACCACTATGGCGTAGCTAGCGTCTTTAGAAATTTAATTTGTGAAGTCATAATTTTTGGGGAACTTACTAAACATATGGCTTGACTATGCTGGAACGGAAATGTGTCAAGAGATCTATGACGTCTGAGCTCACTCCATCTGCTAAGGAGGACCATATGATGCAGCTAAAAGTTCTGTAAAAGTTGGAGAAGTTCAGCTTAACTTTGGAGAATCTAATCTGTTCCAGTTTTCCAGTAAGTTGTGCATGGAATTTCATCATCTTTTTGGGGCATATGTGTAGTTTTATATTGTACTCTGCAAAAGTCGCAAAGTGCACAATAAGTCTTAACAAAACTGAACAAAAACTGCAATTTTATTACTACATTTTTTCCATACATGCTTCCTATTGTCCCATTTTACCATCAGCAAGGACTCTTTTACAATTGAATAATAGAAGAACTAATCTGAAATGTGGCTTCCCAAATTAATTGTGTCTTTATCTCTTTCAGTGTTAATGTGGGATATTTGGAAAGAAACAAAGTCAGAGAAAGGAGAAAGTGACAGTAAATGATTTCTTGACATGAAGAGGTGAAAGATGATGTTTGAGAAATTAGCCAACGGAGGGGGTGTCCCCTAATACATGTATTCACCCCTGTCCCACACTGGGTGAATTAATTGAATCTATTCATCACAGTGACTGGATCAATTTACCCTTTGAGGACACCAGCCCCCTTTATACAAGATTAAGTCAATCTGATTTACCAAACTCCTCCTCTTTACTCTTTTCTCTCTCTCTCTTCTGCTTTTTTGTTATCCGTTTTTCCTCACTCAACATATTCTCTAAAAGCCTTGGGGCAGAAAGAAAAAGCACAAAGTATGTAAATAAAGAGGCACGCACACACAGTGATGAGAAATCCACTCCAGGGTAATGGAATATAAAAACAACGTCTCCCTAATTTTCAATCCAATTATTTTATGATTAATTCTTTAAAGGCAGACTGGACTACAAAATGTGGTCATCATTCACTTCACCTGATTAGCTAGCCAGTCCTTTGCCAAAGGAGTTGCAGGCAGATTTGGTGCTGCAGCAAGAAACTCAAGGAACTGCAGAGGAGAGACTCAGGCAGATTATAATTACATTGTTATGCAGATTACGGATATTGTCTGAGGTGGATGGTCTGAGTGTGTAGGTGCATGTTGAATCAGCCCCTCCACTTCCCCCTCCGGACTCTTTTTTTCCTCTTTTCTCACTCCCACTGGCTTGACAGGAAACAAGAGAACAAGAGAACCATTTATGGTTTGATATTTTGAAGCCTGAGGATAATTATCACAACATACAGTTTTTGCTTGTTCTTGCTCATGTTGGACACGAATGGGTGAGCATTCAAAACGTACAAATACAGCATAATGAACCCCCCCCCCCCCCCCCCCAGTGATTGTGTTCTATTGCAAAGCACCTCCAGTTTACATTTCCCTGAGGCTTATCAGTACTGAAAATGTATTTTCACATTTGACACCAGCCTGATTTGGTTTACCCAATAATGAAACCTAATGTTTTGCATCAGGAAGGTCAGCGCTGTTAATGAGTGGGCCACTATAAATGTTTAAGGTTCGGATGTACATCCTGTATAACCGAAGGATTTATTTTGACACTGAGTTTGTGAATGTTTTCATTTTGTTCATCCATTTTTGTTTCTATTGTGTAACCTTGTCTGAGTTTTTTTCTCATACAATAATCCTTAAGCTGTTTTATTGCTATATTGCTTCAGGCAACAAAATGTTATACTGGCCTTAAGTCATTACCTATTCTTTGACACCTTTGGTGCTTTATTGTCCAGGTGAAGATTGGAAATGTGAACTTAAGTGAAACTGCTCAGTGTCTGACTCACTCCCGATGGGTGTCACACCCCGGGATTGCCTCTTGTCACCAATTCTGTTCATAACTTTCATAGACAGAATTTTTATGCGCTATGGGGCAAAGGGTGTCATATCGGGTGGTCATTCAGAGAGATGAGACCCCAGCTCACACTGGGCTGGTTTGCAACTGAGTGTGAAGCAGCTGGAATGAGAATCAGCACCTCCAAGACTGAGGCCAGTGTTCTGAGTTGAAAAAGTGAGGATAGACTACTTCATGTTGAGGAGGAGTTCCTACCTTAAGAGTTAAAGTTCAAGTATCTTGAGGATCTTGTTCATGATTGAGGGAGGTAGTGAAGCTAGAAATTGACCGGCAGATTGGTGCAGCCTCTGCAGTGGTGCACATACTGTACTCGTGATTGTGGTGCAGAAAGACCAGAGCATAAAAGTGAAGAAGTCAGTTTACTTGTTGATTGATAAACCTACCCTCACCTTCAGTCGCAAGCTGTGAGTAGTTACTGCAAGTAATGAATCAAAGTATAGCCACTGTTCTCTTCTTTATCGAAAGAATCCACCTGAGGAGGTCAATCCAATATCCAAAATCAATCATTACATTCAATTGTCTGCCTAAAAACACATTAAAATGCAACTTTACGTTTGGTACCAATTCTACTTAGATAAATATATTGTAATTCCTAAGTTTCACATCAACGCCAATTCACACAATGTATTTGATAAGGATGTTAATTTCTTTAATAATAATTAAAGTTCCAAAGATAGCTCACATGAAGATCTCCGGTTTTCAACTTTAAGCAAAGATAGTAGATGTGCTTTTCATATGGTATGCAACGCTTATTACCGCAAAAAGGCAAGTCAGAAAATGTTTTTTACCAATCCTGATGAGTATATTTTTGTCTTCTTTGTTAAGCACATTGAGTTTGCATGTATTGCAAAGTGCTATATAAATAAAATTGCTTTTGTCATTTATTTTATACTTAAAACACACTAAATTTCTTAAAGATGCACTAACCACCAAGATAAACATTGCTGAGACAAACTTTTCCAACTGTAGTAGAAGACAAAGCGTTGTGACAAATGCAACAAAAAATAAAGAAAAAACACTATAATGTGATGGGCTGTTTACATGCCTTGAGGCTAAAGTGCTGAAGTGAAGTGTTATTATAAGGAGACAGAACTTGAATTCTGAGCCAGAAAAAGTCCCAAAGGTTTGGTAAGGGCTTGTCACCGTAGGGTTAATTTAGAACGCACTTTTTTTTTAGAACACACAAATCTGTTTGTTTTTGTTTTGTTGGCACTTACCATTAAGATCCAATTAATTTTTTTTTGTTTTGAGAAATTTCAGTAAGTGTTTGTACAGAGCTGTGCCGTAAAGAAACATTAAGGAAAGTTGACCCATTAATTTCTCAACATGAAATATTTTTTGGAAGACAATAAATCTTGTCTTCCGTTAATTGTTAAATAATGCATATTGTACGTTCACAATTTCTGCAAATTTCTCTCCGGTGTAATGAACTTTACTTCAATTAAGAGTTCACCACTTTAATTAACCCCTTGATTTTTTTTGACTTTGTAAAACCTTTTTGATGACTTGCCAAAAGAAAGCACCTATCAAGAACTGTCCACTCATCCATCACCCTGCTGTTGGGTGGACTTTAATGACCTTTCATCTATTATAGCCCACTGGCAATAGTCCATGAATATTTCATTACAACAAGGTTGAACTTTATCATTTACAATGTAACCATATAAATTCACGGTTTCCCCCATTTCACCCAATTTTTTGTTACATTGATCTTTATATAAGTAATATTCATACACCCTTTCAAAATAATGATTATGTTAGAAGTAGAAGCTTTTATTCTATAATATTTAAATGCAGAAACAGAAGCAATGCTTTACCACAGGATCAGTGAATATCAAACCAGAGAGGTCCAATTCATAATGTACATTTCATTACAAAAACCAATGATCTTTATTGTCCATTGGCAAGGCGTGCTGTTACACAAGAGTGTACCTCTTGGCTGCATTGCAGATATAAAATTCATATTCTGTGGCCGAAGCTTGATCTTCCTCCTTCTCCCTGCAACAATGCCTGAACAGAATGTAATCATGGTAGAAACAGGGCATCAGTCTTTTGCTGCACCTGCCACTCTGTATTTATTTCCAATGTTCTCAAAAAACAACAAAGCAAATGTTAGTGTTTAATATGCAAAAAGTCACCGTCAAAGCTCATAAAAGTGTAAAAACATGAACTGAGTGGACTATGGTCGTTGCTGTGGTGACAAGCTTTGCGTTTATGAATCTTATAACCTCAAATCAACTGTCAAACATCTGCTCAAATGTGGAATAAGAACAAATAAGAAAAAAAGTCATGCTGTTCTCTAGGTCAACACTTCACAGTATAAATTTATCTTGCAACAGCTGGCTGTGAGCATCGTGTTCTAAATCTTTCCAGATGTAAAATGCACAAGCCATAATTGTTTCTGCCAGACAAAAAAATGCCTCCCACTGAAATATTGCGGTTGTTTCTATCTCACAGAGAACTGAGCAATTGTTCACACATCCAGTTTTGGCTGTTCTGAATCTAAGCCAGCCCTATAATGCTGGGAGGAGAACAACAAAAGACCAAAAAGAAAAAAAAAGAGAGAACTACATGTTCCTTCTAATACATCTATTTCTATATAGATCACGCATAAACAACAGGTGAGCAAAGACAACAACAGCAGGAGCAGCAACAACAAAAATATAGAAACACAACAATAATGAAAGAACAGGAATAGGAAGAAAAAAAAAAGATGACTAAGTGGTTGAGCGATCAACCCAGAAATTGAATGAGTAATTCAACAACAGTGTGAGGTGAGGGACTAAACTGATCAACCTCCTGACTGACAGTGAAACTGCTGACTGGTTGCCTGAGTGACTGATATCCACGTAAAGCTTTACTGATTCGTAGCATACTAATCATGACATTGTACAGGCAGGCAGGGCGAGAGGGTGAAAGTGAGAGTGAAGGCATAAAAGAGCAAAAATGGAAGGAAAAAATAGTGAGAAATAGAGCCAGAGATGGAATAGCAGTAGGTGAGCAGAGGGAGCTATGTGAGGCTTCGCTGGAGTGCAGTTTCAGGTTGCTCCAGATAAGACTCAAACAGGAAATTGCAATATGGTGGTAAAGTGTCTCAAGTGGAATACTAAGAGACTCTTTCTGTTTCCATAAGCCTTCAGCAGAGGACAGTATGTCATTGAAATCTTTTAATGCATTTTCTTGATGATTATTACCACAGAGGTCAGCTTGGTAATAGCCCTTTAAATGTTTGTAATTGCCCTAGTTATGAAGCCTCAATTTCTGCCTTACACTGCACCAAGCCAGCAGTATGTTTTCACCAGGACAAGTGGAGCATTTTTCAGAAATGTTTTACTGTTTACAAGATTTTTTCCAATTGTAATTTTTAAACTACTCAAGAAAACATCTCATCCAGATAGAGGGTGTTCACATATATATTTTTTTCCTGCATATATTTCCTTCTGCTCCTGCAATCCTTTGAGAGGCTTCAAAGGACACATTTAAGTTTCAGCAGATCTGCCAAGTATCCAGCAGGGGGGAGTGCTGATCTCTACTAAAAGGGACAGAAAACACGCACATATAAAAACCACAGATTTGACCCACAGATCAATCTTAGAAAGGCTGTTTACAACCATATGAAACAGTGCAATCCTTTAACTTTATGATAAATATTTCTTGACCATTTCACCTCCCACCTAAGACAGAGCTTAATGTTTTAAAATGAACCATCAACCTACACTTAAAGAGAAGTTACTGACACAATATCATCAAACTGCTGACTAAACTTTTTTTTTCTTCAAAGCGGCAAAATTGAAATCTGCACGTGCACTTACAGTAGAATCACGTGCAGTAAATTAGGGACCACAGGTAAACATTCCACAGGGTATGCAGCATGGTGCAGATAGGAACACCACCTAATGAAAAATTACTAACTATAACAATACACCAATGCTGTGCCGCATTCTCCCACAGACACACACACACACAAAATACACTGGTGCTGCAACAGACTGTGTTCTGCTTATTGAAGAATGCAGTTCATTTTCAAGCATTTTATTGCATGTACCAACGTGATTGTATATTGGGTTCTGAATGCATTAGAATATGACGGTGACCTACATCTTAATACTGTGCCTGAAGGTATCCTGCACAGACCAACTCAGTTTTGCAGAAAACTGTGTGTGTTAATAGTATTTTCCAAATATAAGGTGTAATATTGAGCTCGTTCTTGTTATTTGAGTGGGTGCATTATAGAGCTGAAACTCTTAAAGCTTGGCAAAATCGCATATGAAACTTTGAATATGGTTGTGAGTGTAATTTAAACCAGAATATATTTGTATTTGTGTTATAAAAAGTAATAGCAACATGTGGAACACAGTGGACACAGAAGCCATCTATGTCCACTGTGAGCGACCATCTTTGAACAGAGGCGGTGGTTTACGACACCAACTCTCTGCCATCTATAATCCAGTTTTGAGATCCCTTCCCAGACGCCTTAACGCCCACTCACATCCTGGGCCATCTGATCTCAGGAATTCGCGTGATAAGGTGGGGCCAGGTTTCACAATGAACTCACCCGAAACTCTGGCTGATTGGGACCCACGCCCAGTTTCACACCTTGGCTCAGGCGATTAGAGGATCATCAGGGGGTCCTTTTGTCCCTCTGTGGGGGGATACTCCCACTAGGTTTATAGCTGGGACTCTCCACCATTTGACCTTAGAACTGAAGAAGCTTCTCGGATGAGAGGTGAAACGTCTTCAAGTAACCTAAAGAAGTCCAGACTCTTTTCTTTGCAAGCTCCTTTGACTACGATGACCAGGATGACTGAGAACCTTCACAGACATGTGGAACACTAACCCTCTCTTGAAAGTTATACAACTGCTTGGAGGGGTCCAGGAAAAATGACTCAAATGCAAGAGTTTCAGGTAAAAGGAGACAAAAGAAGGCTTTTTATGGCCTTTTATTAAGGCTGTTTTCAAAAGTTTCAAAATTCTAAAGGCCTCACGAAGAAGACAAAGTGACAATCGGACTATAGGGACAAGAGAGACAGGACTTACCTGTACACACACACACACACACACACACACACACACACACATAAAATAAAACACGAAGTAACTGAACTTGGAAATATGCAATACAGAGACAGAGACTTGACAACAAGAAAACACTAAGAAGGCTGGACTAATAAATACCAGAATTTGTATGAACTGAAAACAGAATAACAATGCTAAGGAAAAATAATATTACAAGAATAATCACAGAAACAACGACAAAGCTCAATCTACAAAAGTAATTGAAACTAAAGCTCTAGAATAACGAAAAGCAAACTAGAAACTCTCATTAACAACCAGAAACTCAATGAAACCCAATAAAAAGCCAACGGTCCATTACAGATGGAGTTTCTGCTTCCATGAGAATGTGTGGATTTACTTGGGTCTGAGTGATGCAAATTTTGATTTGGTGCAAGGCTATGTGCAGATATTTTTTGTATTGATATTCAGTGTGACTGTTTGGACTTGACTGTTGTCCAAGTGCTATCTGCAAGTGACTATGACACAGGCGATAACCAGTTCTTTAAATTCAGAATGTAAGTGGCACTGCAGAGTAAAATGAACAGAGCTTGACTTTGCCCAGGTTCTACGTTGGAAACAGTTTTAAGTTAGTGTGTCCTCCACAGCTGTGATAGTAACTACACAACAAGAAAATACAATATGAAAACTTAATTTAAACATTTTTTTTTTTCAAAAACAGCAATCACAGTTAAGTTAACCCTCTGGGGTCTAGGGCATAATTAAAAAATGTACCTTTATATTTCTCCTTTTGCTTCTCCGTTATATTTCTCCATGTCTGTCTAGTCAGGTCAACCTCATATGTCTGAATTTACAGTTATTTTATTTACTCTATTTTGACATGCCTTTTTAATACAATTGACCTAAAATCACACACACAAAATCAGAGTAGTAAGTAAGTACAATACTTTGTTACTTTACTTAAGTAGCTTTTTTCTGACTACTTTTTACTTTCTACATTTTTTAAACAAATATCTGTACTTTCTACTTCTTACATTTTCAAATCAGGCTCGTTACTTTGGCTTTAACGCTTTTGGAGGGAGTTATTATTCCATCACTGCCAGCCTCCAAACATCAAACCTAAACAGTAACACAGTATGACATGCAGTCCTGTTCGTTTATCAGTTACCAGAGAATGTCGCATAAAAGAGATGATATGTGCTAAAGTCAGCGGTTAAAAATGGGTTGTGTTTTCTGTTTTTGTTGGGGTTTTTTGCCACAATACCAAAATGACTGCAGGTGTTTATAAGTTGTGGTTGTGGTGCTTCAGCATCTAGCTAGCCCTACTGAAGATGAGCGAGCATAAAGGGAGTGACTTTTTTTAAGTGTCATGTAATTTCAAATGCATTGTTTCTATCGGGTCAATGAACATCAGTAAACACGCAAACCTTTTGTGTGCAGTTTGTCGCACAGTGGTTGCTAACTAAAGGTGGAGAAAGATAAGAAAGACAAGACAGAAGAGAAGCAGGTTAGTGCAGGATAAACAGGTTAGTTTGCTGTACTGTGACAGATTTAAAGTAAAGAACAGTGTGTGTGACTGGTGCACGGTGGCTGTGGTTTCATAATCAGATTTAGGTTACATCAAGTGTAGCAGAGATTAATATGAAGCCAGTAGAGATCCATTCACAAAATTCCACCTTCACACCAACTTACTGCAACTTACAACTAACTATACTGTCTAGTATAAAAACGGCATAAATAGTGTACTGTTGGTGTAGAGGATGGAAATCAGCCAGGACAACTCCTGAAACATCTGCTCACATCTTGCTGAATTCAGCTGTGTAAATCCCCAAAGAGCTGCTGATCACAGGAGCTCTCAATAGAAATTGTTGTGAGTTATGATTCTTTTTCCCACAGCGAACCCAATTTTAGGGTTTCCCCCACTCGCTGAATCTACTTTAACCCCTGACTGTACACATTTTCCTGTTTAGAGATAGATATATGTTTTTTTTATTTTGCGTCTTTTTCTTCAGATTCAAGCTGAGTATAGATACAATTTTAAAAAACTTAGACTACAGTTTGTATTCCCTTCAACTGATATTATTTTGGCATTATGTTAGTATAGCACAAGGTTCAGTTAGCTTTGCACAAAAATAGGAACAGCCTCCAAAGAGCTACTTTTTACTTTCTTATTTTCAGTACATTTAAGAACCTGTACTGTTTAACTGTTATGTGAGTAAAGAAGTTGAATAAGTTCTTTAACTTTTATTGGATAATTTTTAACAGTAGTATTTGTACTTCTAATTAAGTACAGAATGTCTGGAATTTTGCCAACTGTGGTTGCCATATAATTGTTGGGTGACAACAATTATATGCTGTGTAGCAGGTATGTTTGCTGTGTCTTTTTTGGGGGGGGGGGGGGGGGGGGGTTGCTCACAAGCAGAGAGTGCTTGCTAGCGCTGCCTTAGAAAACTATGTTTTTACCATTTCTTCCAGCACTAAATGTGGTGATAGTATTCAGAAAAAAAAATTGGGTATATTTTTTATCATGACTCTGATTTTGTGTGGCCTATAAACACAATTTAAAAGCTTGTATATAGTTTGAAGTCCACACTTTCAATGTGACTAGATCTTGTCGCTATGTCATCTTAAATCAGTCATTGTATTTGGACATGCCAGCGTGACCCCAGAGGGTTACGTCTCTAAAGTCAAATAAGCAGAGCTAATGTGGGAAGTTTATTTTAATGCAAGAAAGAGGCAGAGAAGGCTCTCAGAAAGCTGGATTTGATTGGCAGAGGTGAAAGTCCACTGAAGGTGTGACAGATTGTTGGCTAGAATAAGGCTGGCAGATCTGAAAGAGCTGTAACAGAGCTGAAAATCAATTGGTAGCTGCAGTGGTTGGGTTTGCCATCATAAAAGATCAGAGTAGTATAAATGGACATTATTATTCTAGGTTTAGTTCAGTGTAAAGTTTACGTCTTTCTGTTTTGTTTCTTGTGTCCTATTTTACTTTGAAGGTTCACATCTTATGTCAGTGTATTCAGTTTTACTTTCCCTGTCCCGTTAGCCTAATTTCTCCCAGCTGTCTCTCCCCCGTTTCCCAGTCCCTGACTACTCCCCTGTGTATATAAGCCCTGTGTTTTCCTTTACTTTCTGTCATGTTGTACTCTCGAATTATTGTGTGTGGTCTGTTTACCTGTCCGTTAGTTTATTTCTCCCCAGTTTTGCTAGTCTGCTGTTCAGTCTGCAACCTGCAATAAAGCTGTTTATTTAAAGTTCACCTTTGCCTCTGTGAGTCCTGCATTTTGGGTCCTTTCTCTCTGCCTGCCTGCACACAGCCAAGGTACTAGATGAATATACTGCAGTGTTTTAATAGGTGTGGCAGGTGAGTGATGATTTAATCTGTGAAGATAGATGGGGAAGTAGTGTTGAGATATATAATCAGAAGACACTGGAGATAAGTAATATAAAGGAAAACAAAATGACATTTAATTTGTGAATATTAAGAAATGTTGAAATGCTCAAAAGTGAAAAGAATTTAGTATGGTTTAGGTTAATGTGATTCTAACTGTGAAAGTAATAAATGCATTAATTAAAGAGAGCCTACTTCCTCTTATAGTAAATATTCTGCTTTCAAAATAAAATAAAAAGGGAAAAAATTGCATTAATTTATGAACACTTGATTGGAAACTAGTATATCTGGAGAAAGATGAATATGCTACGAATTAAAAAGTTGTATGCTCCGTTAGCCAAGAAGCTAAGATATGCTAAGCCAGCTGTGAAAACAACATTAGAGATAAGAGCTGGTGTCTGGCCTGACTTTACTGTGACAGTACTGTTCCCCAATGCCTTGCTTTAGGATCATCTCCATCTGGTCCTTAAAAGTGAGCTCTGCAGCCTCATTTACACCCCCCCCCCGCACTGATGCTGCCCTGTCTGGAAACCTGATGGGACAGTTCAGGGCAAAAGTCATCATGCTGGTTTAAATATAGCACACACAGAGCTTGAAGGGATTGAATAGAGGCCAGGGTCAGGGGATAAACCCCTCTAAAATATGGTAGTCTGAAGTGTTCCTTAGTTCATGGTAATATGGGTTTTAGAGAGAATTTAAGCTTAAGTGTAATGTCATGCTGTAAGTGTTAAGTGGGCTTCTGCAGCCTGTCTCATGCAGCACAGCATCATCATAGTTCCTGGGGATGTAGTGAAAACTCTTTTTCCTCACAGGCGTTAGAAAGGGGAACACCTGGTAAGAGTCACACAAGTGAGACAATTGCCATACCATACTAGGATTATGACACACTTATATTCAAGACAGGTACTTGGACACATAAAATACTATGCAAAAGTTTTGAGACACCCAACATTTTTAACCAAGCTTTCGTGTCTTTCTTCAGGAATTGTTCTCCAGGCTTCTTGAAGTAAATTCAAAGCTCCTCTGTGGCTGCCTTTTGTTCTGTTCTCTGTCAAGATGATCCCACTGTTCCCCAATGCTTCAATAATGCGGAGGTCTGGGCTCTGGAGAGGGCAATTCATGAGTGATAGTGTCCCATTGGGTGTTTTTCTATCCAGGTATGCTTTTACTATACTGGCACTGTGTTTGGGACCATTGCCAATCAAACACTTTGCTGTAGTGGATCAGAATCTGACTGTACTTTTCTGTGTTCATAATTCCATAGATTTTGATCCCTAAAACCACTGGTTGAAATGCAGCTTCAATGCATGACAGAGTCTCCACCATGTTTTACAAATTGTAGACCATTGTTGCTCTGTTCTGAAGTCCTCCAAAAACACTCATGGTGATTTGAACCCAAAATTTTAAACTTGGATTCATCACCCAATAAGACCTGTTGCCACTGTTTGCCTCCCTTAAAAATGGCTTCTTAACAGCTACCCTTCCACTGACCATTTCTGACAAAGATAACTAACTGATATTACAATGTAAGGTTGATGCTGGGAGTACAAGTATTATTTTATAGACATTTTTTTTCTCTTGAGCCCTATTGTCAGCAAATTTCAACAAACCCCCAAACCTTTTTGCTTAATTGAAAAGAAAGTATGTTAGATATATTGAAGAAAACACCAATCAACCAAAATATAAAAGTCAGTAATACCAGTAATCAATTTATCACTTTGACAAATTGATTGACTGTCAATGTACTGGGACAGTTCTAATCTACCCGGACCTCACTTTGTAATCCATAATCCCATGGACCTAAAGGCAGTGTCACTTTGAGTGTCTTGGTAACAGACACAGCACAATTCACCCAGAGGTCCTGTGTCCAAGCCCCAAAGTACAAGACCTGTTAGTTTTAATGTTGTGGCTGATGGATTTTTATGGGCTCAAGGTAATCCTATAAATAACTCTTGATCTAATAATGACTCAGGTAACTATGAGAGATTAGGATAGAGGCAATGCAAATACCTATAGGAGGTGAGCTTTATGTCTGACCCAGACACTGAAACACTCCATTAACATGCGATTATAGACAGTACCTATGGGCACATGAAATGAAGGTCAATTGCAGAATGGCTGAATGGTTTGAGGGCAGACTGCTACAGCTCAGGCAGAGATTCTTTAGCTAATAGCACATAGTTTGATGGTTCCCTTGAGCTCTCATATTACTGGTGAAATCAGTAGTTAGGTTGCATGCTCAGGTATGTAAACCTTTCTGAGTTTTGGGAAAAGAAATAAACAAACAAACAAACAAAACAACAACAACAACAAACCTGTATGCCACTAATCGGCCTTTCAAGACATTGGCAAAGTAAGTAAAGTAAATGAAAACGGTGGTTATAAAATTTTAGTGACAGTCCAGCTTTTACCCGCTGGCTCTATAAATTTTTTCACTGCTTGACTCAGTTATTTATGGGAATACATTGAAGCAATATACACAAAGCCCACAAAGGCTTAACCTGCCTTACAGCATCCCTTCAGTGATGGAAACAGAAGACAGATTTTACTTTGCCACAGCATCCTTTTATTTGTGACATGCTTCTGTCCTCTGTTTTCCCTTGATGTGTGGAGTGATTTAGTAATAAGAAAGATCAATGTTTGTTTATTAACCCCTAGCAATAATAGTGTTACCTGGATCTTAAGCAATATTCCAAACACTGATGTCAATTAAGAAAATATAGTGTACTTATTGTATGTGCTTCTTTTTAACTTCAGTAACTGCAACAGTAATAACTTTATTTTCATCTACACCTAAACATTTGACAAACTGGTGATATACTGGGACTTTCTTGTTGATACCAGAGGTCAACTGGCGAGACTGGCCAGACTGCACCAAAATTGGGCAATAGAAGACTGGAAAAAACTTTTCCTGTTCAGACGAGTCTTGATTTCTCCTGCAGGATTTGAGTGGTACGGGGTCAGGTTTTGCATAAACAACATCAAAGCATCCATCCTGCCTTGTATCAGTGGTTCAGGCTGCTGGTGATGGTGGTGGAACATTTTCTTGACACACTTTGGGGCACTTAGTACTAATAGAGAATTATTTAAATTCCATAGCCTACCCAAATATTGTTGCTGATCATGTTGATCCCACTGAACCCATCTTCTGACGGTTGCTTCAAAGAGCATAACATGCAAACGAACATGAAAATGAGTTCATTATATTCAGTGGCCTCCATGGTCACCATATTTCATTCCAATAGAGCACCGTAGGATGTGTCGGAATTGCAATTTGCGTCATTATTTTGCAATCTTGAAATCTGCAGAATCTATGCAATGCTATCATATCAATATGAATAAAAATCTCCAAACGTTTCCAGCACCTTGTTTAAACTATGTGAACAAGAATTACAGCAGTCCTGAAGGCAAAATGGAGGTCCAGCCCACCATCAGCAAGGTTTATCTAATAAAGTGGCTGCAGAGTGTATGTTCAGGATTTGCTATAGCTGGCAAGATATATTGTAATGGCTGAATCAAACAGTACATTCAGATGCAATCAATGTCCAATGGTCAAAGCTTGGGGCAAACACAGGTACATGGTTCAGGAAGCAAACAGTTAACTAAAGGGACACAATCTGAAAACAGCCCAAAGATTTCAACAAGCAAATCTGACGGAGTGCTCTAAAAATGTCAGGGGTCCAAATGAGAGACAAGAAAATACTAGAAAGCGCAACAAACTGCTGAGATAATCTGACAGTAAATAAAGGGAAACATTCACTATCTGTGCTGAGTGAATGATTTGCTGTTGGGAAACAGGTATGGCAGGCCTGTGTCTGAAAAACAGAAACAAGTGGAGGCAGCAGAACTAGCAATTATAAAATGGAGTGGGCTGTTACGTACATTATATCTATAGCTATGCATAACTTTGCTAAGGACATTTTTGCAGTCATCCACTAGGTTCTATAGCAGTAATGCAAATTTGGCTCAGGGAGGCTGCCCTGAAGTGTTGGGATAATGAAACCCTCTTTGGAGCCTCCATGTCAGTGTCAGCACATTCAGTAGCTAAAGTGGTAATAAACTGCTCTGGCATACAGGCTCCCAGCCTTCATGGGTACAGCTCACACAGTATTGGCTAATGATCAAGATCTGTGTGTGTTTTTTATGTTTGGACTATGTATGTCCCTATAGACAGAAAATGTTTCTGAAGTCCTGAATAACTTTTTTTTAAATGTTATTTGTTTTTGCATTGTATTCTCAATTTTATTGTTGAGACTAAGATGAATTAATCATCTGTAATGTGAAATTTCCCACAGCTTCCTTTGGAATGGTATGCCATACCATTGTGACTTAGTGGCTCTTAGTTTATACAGGTTTATAGTCTATGACATTTTATTTCATCTAAGGGAAGCTTTTACTGCCTTTACATTTGGGAGGCTGGATAGCGTAAACGTTTAAAACCCACAAGAACATAAATGGGAAAGAAGGTCAAAGCACACTGAGTGCGCTATTAATAGGACTTATTTTCTGTGGTGATATTTAAAGCACATTTCTAAACCTTTCTGAAGGTACACTGTTTTTATACCATCTTTCTTTTTGTCTTCTTTTCTATATTTTGTTTTCCTTTTAACCCAACAAATGAATTCTCTTTGAACTTGTAAGGACTTTTGATGATCAATAAATGAAACTGAAATCATTTGGAATGTAGTGAAAACTTCTGTGAGTTAGAACTTTACGTCTTCCCACACTGAAAATGTAAGCGGTTTAAAACTTAGCACTCAAAGTGAAGTTTTATAGTTTTATTCTGTCACAGTAATTATTGTAAAGACCCTATGCACAGAATATACATTCTGAATCATTTTAAAATTGCTCTCAACATGACACAAAGGGCATTTAGTTTTATTAGCTGTAGTTATTCGTTTTATATGAGCCACTTAAAGCTCTGTTGTCAGTCTGCATAGTCTTATGAATTCTCGAGTTAGTAAAACTGAGACAATATTTTTCAAATGAAGACTGAAATAGACTTACTGATATACATGGCATTTAGCAATTAGCTGACATTTGTCCAAAGCAATGAGTGAGCTAGCAGCAGGGATTCACTGATTTCCTCTTGATGATGGTGAAATTAGCTGCAACTCAGATTGAGAGAGCCTCTGATTACAGAGTAATGACTTTGGGTTTATTCTGGTATTCTTAGTATCTGCTTTGTAAATGAAAGTTCTCGTTGTTATGTTAATACAAATTCTCTTTTCAAAAACCAAGTGAATAAATTAATTAATATTAGGTGGTGACTGTGTTTCTTGGTATGGGAAGATGCAGGGAAATCTGGAAAGCTGTTCTCATTTAGCCGACAAGCTTTATTTCATTATGAAGTGTTCAATGGCTCTGCTGCAAAGTAATTTTGAATCCAAGTGGAAACCATGCAGTAATGCTCTATTCAGGAACAACAATGTGTTTTTTTTCTCTATCATGTGAGGTTTTTGTAAAGCTGCTCAAACACGAACAACCATTTAAACTCCCTCTACAGACTCAGACACTCCACACGTACACCTGCAAACAAATGTCAAAACCAATTGCACATCTATTGCAAAACCAAGTGGTACCTCCAAAAGAGACTGAAAATGGTTGCAGCTATGAATAATGCACAGGCCTGCAAATAGGTTAGGATTGATTTAAATGTATTACTTGTTGCAAAGTGATTTGATACCATCATTTATTCTCTGAATCGCTCAAATGCACAAGAGCACATGGGGCATGCAGGAAAGCCTCTGAATAATTATATGGCATTAGATGGAAATGGAAACTGCAAGCAAAAAAACTTAATTCACTAAAGGTGTATTGTCATGCATATATATGTACATGTGTATAATGCAATTCTGTCCCTCTGAGTGCATTTTAATTGACCTGAAAAGGGAAATGAATCTTAAATGTAATGTGTAGAAAAAGAACCCTCAAATACGTATGATCTGTGAGCCTACTCAGTGTTAGTATGCCAAAGAACCTGCTTGCTAGTTGATTTCAGCTCACTTTTGGAACAATACTAAACATAAGGTTTAGCTAATAACAGCGGACAACAAGTGAATGACCTCTACTTACAAAAGACAAGGATAGTTGCACCTTGTCTATAGCTACTGTACATTTAATTCTGACACCGCGTTTCTGTAGCTCAAACAGTCCCAATGAGAGCTGAAGCACACACAGCTGATAGTCACATACCCACAGAGTCTGGATAAGGAGTTTATTTTAACCATAACAAGTCCATATGTTTAATGACACAAATGTCCTAACAGCTAGCAAACCATGGTTTTGAATTTTGCAATGATATTTATTTTAACTAGAACATATAAATTTGCAGGCAGTTATCAGTGTTTATAACATTTCACATCACATCTTTCATGCATTGTTCCTTTTGGTTTGCATTAGCAAGTGAACTACATTAAAGATAGAGCTGTAGAAATCTACAAGAATAGAAGAGAACAGTGTCTATATTAAAAAAATAGATTAATTTTGAAATTAATTAGATTAAATTAAGTTAAATTCATGTGAAGAGCAAAACAATGCCATGTGAGGTGCCAGAGGCAAGTGGTAATAGCACAAGTCTTTTATTTAATAATAATAATGGAGTGGATTTATATAGCGCTTTTCTAGGCACCCAAAGCGCTTTACAATACCACTATTCATTCACTCTCACATTCATACACTGGTGGAGGCAAGCTACGGTTGTAGCCACAGCTGCCCTGGGGCAGACTGACAGAAGCGAGGCTGCCATATCGCGCCATCGGCCCCTCTGGCCAACACCAGTAGGCAAGTAGGGTAAAGTGTCTTGCCCAAGGACACAACGACCAGGACAGAGGGCCCAGGGATTGAACCGGCGACCTTCCGGTTACAGATGCGATTCCCAACCCCCTGAGCCACGGTCGCCCATGTTTAAGTTTGATTCCTAGACAGTTACTACTGCTAAAGGCTGTAAAACCTGTGAAAATACAGTTAAAAGACCAAAATCTATGCCCTCCTTTGTATAATTCCATTGGAGTCTTTGTCCGGCTGATTCTGACCCCCCCCCCCCCGGCCTTATGTTTGACACTCCTGGTCTAGGCAAGGCAAGGCAAGGCAAGTTTATTTGTATAGCACAATTCAACAACAAGGTGATTCAAAGTGCTTTACAGAGACATTAGAAACAAGAACAAATAAAAAGCATGATTTAAAATTGATTAAAACAAGCAAATAAACTAACTAACTAATTAACAAACAAACAAACAAACAAACAAACAACAGTATATAAAATCAAAACAGATAAAATCAGAACAGTAGATAAAATCAGTAGTTAAATGTAAGTTTTGAAATTTAAGCTTAAAGTGTGGATTTGGTGCTTTATTCAAATGCAGCTGAGAACAGGTGAGTCTTCAACCTGGATTTAAATAAACTGAGTGTTTCAGCTGATCTGAGGCTTTCTGGGAGTTTGTTCCAGATATAAGGAGCATAAAAGCTGAATGCAGCTTCTCCGTGTCTGGTTCTGACTCTGGGAACTGATAAAAGACCGGATCCAGATGACCTGAGGGATCTGGATGGTTCATACTGGGTCAGGAGGTCATTGATGTATTTTGGTCCTAAACCATTCAGAGCTTTATAGGCCAGCATCAGAACTTTAAAGTCTATCCTCTGACGGACAGGCAGCCAGTGTAAGGACCTCAGAGCTGGACTGATGTGGTCCACTTTTTTGGTCTTAGTGAGGACTCGAGCAGCAGAGTTCTGAATGAGCTGTAGTTGTCTGACTGATTTTTTAGGTAGACCTGTAAAGATGCTGTTACAGTAATCAAGCCTACTAAAGATGAATGCATGGACTAGTTTTTCCAGGTCCTGTTGAGACATCAGATCTTTTATCCTTGATATATTCTTGAGGTGATAGTAAGCTGACTTTGTTATTGTCTTAATGTGTTTTTCTAAGTTTAGGTCTGCATCCATCACTACACCCAAATTTCTCGCCTGGTTTGTGGTTTTTAGATGTATAGATTGAAGTTCTCTGGTGACCTGTAATCGTTTTTCTTTGGCGCCAAAGACTATTACCTCAGTTTTGTTTTTGTTTAGCTGGAGAAAATTGTGGCACAACCAGTCATTGATTTCCTCAATGCATTTACCAAGAGCCTGTACAGGGCCTCGGTCTCCTGGTGACATTGTGATATATATTTGTGTGTCATCTGCATAGCTGTGATAGTTTATTTTGTTGTTGTTTATAATCTGTGCCAGTGGGAGCATGTAGATGTTAAACAGAAGGGGTCCCAAGATGGAACCTTGGGGAACTCCACATGTGATACTTGTCTGCTCAGATGTGAAGTTACCTATTGATACAAAGTATTTCCTGTTTTCTACGTATGTTTTGAACCAGTTTAGTACAGTTCCTGAAAGACCTGTCCAGTTCTCCAGTCGTTTGAGTAATATGTTGTGGTCAACTGTATCAAATGCTGCACTGAGATCCAGTAAAACTAGGACTGACATTTTTCCACTGTCTGTATTCAGACATATGTCATTAAACACTTTGGTCAGAGCGGTTTCAGTGCTGTGGTTCTGTCTAAAACCTGACTGGAAGGCATCGTAGCAATTATTCTGTTTTAAGAAGTAACTGAGCTGTTGAGAAACTGCTTTTTCAATGATCTTACTTAAAAACGGGAGATTTGAGATCGGCCTGTAGTTGTTCATTTGTGTCTTGTCAAGATTGTCCTTTTTCAGTATAGGTTTGATTACAGCAGTTTTTAGTGATTCTGGAAACACACCAGGTACCGGAACAGCTTCTTCCCCACAGCTGTCAGACTCCTGAACTCTGCCTCCTGACATCTTACCCACGTTAAACTCATGGACTGAACATACACACACCCACAATGGACAACTGTACCCTCAAACACACAATAATAACATGGACTGAACCACCACTCACAACCACTAGCACTTTATATAGCCTCTGTAGAAACTACCTACACCCTCACTTATCTTAACTGCACTACTGTATAGCTCTGTGTAAATAATCATTCTGTACATTCGATAATCTTTAATCCTACAACTGTTTACAACTTGCATAGTTCCCATTTCTGTATAGCTGTATATCCCAGATTCTGTAAAGTTATTTATTTCATATTCTGTATAGTTTTTCATATTTATATCCTGTTCATATCCTGTACATAGCTTGTACTCACTACAGCCTGTACATACTTATAGTTATAGAATATTCACAACATACTTCATACCGTGTACATTATAACATACCATAATAGACCCATTTCTGTAATATACTCACATATCTATATTATTGCTAATATATATTGTAATATATCTATATCACTAAAGCACTTCTGGATGGATGCAAACTGCATTTCGTTGCCCTGTACCTGTGCATGTGCAATGACAATAAAGTTGAATTCTATTCTATTCTATTCTAATAAAGAAAAGTTGACGATCTGTAACAGGTCTGACTCTAAAGTCTTTGAGACCTTTTTGAAAAAACTTGTTGGCAGGACATCTAAACAGCAGGAGGAGGAGTTCAGTTGACCTAAGATGTCCTCCAGGTCTTTGCTGTTAATAGGTTGAAACTGTTTCATGGTGTTTAAACAGTTTTTTGGTGGACACAGTACATATCCTGGATCTGCTGTTGATGTACCAATTGCTTGTCTAATTTTTTGGATTCTTTCAGTGAAGAATTTGGCAAAGTCATTGCAGGCCATGGTCGAATGAAGTTCAGCTGCCACTGACACAGGAGGGTTTGTTAGCCTGTCAACTGTAGAAAATAGGACCCGAGCATTATGGCTGTTTTTAGTGATGATGTCAGAGAAGTAGGACCTCCTTGCATTCCTCAGTTGTAAATTATAATTGTGAAGTTTCTCTTTATAAATGTCATAATGAACCTGGAGGTTTGTTTTTCTCCATCTGCGCTCAGCTTTCCTACACTCTCCTTTTTCATTTTTCACCAGTGTGGAGTTTCTCCATGGAGACTTTTTCCTTCCAGAGATAACCTTCACCTTAATGGGAGCAATAGTGTCCATTACATTTAACATGTTAGCATTGAAGCTATTGACGAGCTCATTGACTGACCCTCTGGGCAGGTCAGGTGTTAATGGGAAGACCTGGTTAAAAATTGCACTACTGTGTTCAGTTATACACCGTTTTGTGATCACTGTTGTTGATATATTTGTGTGGGCTGAGATTTTACTTTCAAAGAAAACACAGTAATGATCAGACAGGCCCACATCAGACACAGTAACCTTTGAAATGCTCAGGCCTTTGGAGATCAGTAGGTCAAGAGTGTGTCCTCTATTATGTGTGGCCTCTGTTACATGCTGAGTCAGCCCAAAGTTGCCCAGAGTGTTACTCAGGTCTTTAGTCCCTTTGTCCTGAGGGTTGTCCACATGAATGTTAAAATCCCCAGCAATAATTACACAGTCAAAATCAACACAGATCACAGACAGCAGTTCACTGAGGTCATTAAAAAAGTCTGTGCAGTATTTGGGAGGCCTGTAAACATTAAGAAACACAACTTTGGATGGGGCCTTCAGCTGTAAAGCCACATATTCAAAAGACTGAAAACTTCCAGGAGATAGCTGCTTACATTGAAATGATTCATTAAATAAGACAGCAACCCCTCCTCCTCTCCTGCTCGCCCTGACCTCACTGATAAAACTGTAGTTAGGAGGGGTCGTCTCGATGAGAACAGCTCCACTGTTACTTTGGTCCAACCAAGTTTCAGTTAAAAACATAAAATCAAGGCTGTGCTCAGTGATTAAATCATTAATTAAAAATGTTTTCCCAGCTAGAGATCTAATGTTTAATAAAGCCAACTTAAGTGTTTTAGAGGTATTACTTGTCCCCTCGTGTTTGGGAGCAGTCTGTGGCACACAAGGTATGTTTACTATGTTTAAAGATCTTTTAGAGTGCAGCTCTCTGTGTTTTGACCAGGCCACATGTCTCCTGTCACCTAAAAGTACAGAAATTTTAAAACCTTCTAGTAAACAGGGTCCCAGCTTCTCCTGGGAAAAGTCATCACTGCCATAATCCTCACAGCCCGGACCCTTCACACATCACGCATCAGACTGCGGAGACAGGGCATGAAGAGGAACTAAGGGGGGCGAGGCTGGGCAATGTGACTTCGATTGCTCTGTTGAGGGTGGGGCTCAATGGCGAACCTCTGGTGGGGGGTTTATGGGGGACAAAAAGGGATTGGGACAGGGGGTAGATCTGAGCCCAGCATTGACCCGCTCCATCATCTCCTCAGTGAATTTCAGGTGTGGGGAGGAGGGAGAAAGGGAGGGGGAGGAGGGTGATGGCCTGTCAGGGGTTTGGGGGACTGGGGAAGGTCGTGGTCCCTTGTCCTGGTCGTTGGTGTTGTTGAGAGAGTTGGAGGCAAATAGGGACCCCTCTTCTTGCCTTAGATGTCTCTCCTTTCTGAGGCTCTTCCTCAGATGCCATGGATGTCTCTCCTTTCTGAGGCTCTTCCCGGGTGGGGGCAAATGGAGCTCCTCCTCAAGGTTTCTGCTGGGCTTTGTCTGTTCTTGGAGTACTGTTTGTTCCTCTTTATGAGATAACTCCTCGTTTATCTCAGCCTTGGCACCAAGCACGGATGGATGACGTATGGAATAAAACAAGTTGGAGGTGAACAGTTTCACCCCTGACTTGTTAAAATTAAATCCATTTGCTTTGAACAGATGCCTGTGTTCCCAAAAAATATTAAAGTTGTCGATAAAGCGCACTGAGTGGTCAGCACATGCTGATATAAGCCATTTATTCAGTGTAAACAACCTGCTGAATCTCTCGTCTCCTCCTCTGACCGGCGGTACAGGTCCACTGATGAATACAGCTGCATTCAGAGAGTTTACAGTATTTAATAATCCAGTAAAGTCCCGTTTCAGAACCTCCGACTGTTGTTTGGACACATCGTTTGACCCTGTATGCAGAACAATGTTTGTCACAGTTGGATATTCATCTGCAATTTGAAGAATTCTCTCCTTCAGGTTGTTGACCATATCGTTAGGAAAGCAGAGGACTTTAGTGTTCTTACCGCACATCCTTTGTACATCCTTTACGGCAGAGTCACCCACAATCAGAGTTTCAGGCCTAGCCTTTAGCTTTCCCTGTGGCCTTTCACTTTTCAACAGATTTTCAGACCTTATTTCGCTGCTTTTAGATGGATGGTTGTCCGATATAGATCCAGGGTCCTTTGATAGTGGAGCAAATCTGTTCTGCAGTTTCACATTCAGTTGTTTTGGAGGTTTGTTGTTAACCTTCCTATTCACGGTTGTCCAGTCCTGTTTCCTCCCGTATACAGGGGTAGAAGAGCTTCTCTGTCTCGTAGGAAGTGAAGGCCAGTCGGTTTCAGAGATTTCAGCTCGCTGTGCCCTGCCTGTGATACGTCCTCCCCCTTCCAGGAGACATGATTTATGTCTTGGTTTTGCACCAAGACAGTCTAAGGGGGGATTATCACTTGAGGATTTATAATAATGCACAGAGTCTACTTTCTTGGTCATGTTATCTGTGCTCCTTAGCTGTGTACTAGCTTGCTCATCGCCATTGTTTTGAATCAAAGGCAAGGTTGTTTCATTTCCACACAGTCCATTTACCTCCACGTTTACTTCTAAGCGATGAATTTTTGTCTCCAGTACTGCAATCTTCTGCAGGAGGCTGTGGTAGTCATCTGTGGAGAGGGAAGGCATCTGGTCTAGAGCTCCACTACTTGCCTCTGCAATTCTCTCCCACCAGACATCTGTGACACTGACACTCTCTCTTCACTTTCTTTTTAACCTGGCTGCTGACTTGATAGTTTTTTTTTTTGTTTTTTTTTATTCTTATTGCTTTTAACATTCTGTGTAATGTGACCTTGAGTGTTTTGAAATGTACCTAAAATAAAATGATCACTCATCATTTATTTTTGTTTTGAAGACATCTTCTGTCAGCAAAAAAACTACTGAAGTACTTGCTAAAAACTCAGCATTAGCCTTTTCTTTATAAGTCTTTCCTCAGTTATTTGTGTGAAGGGCAAGTCAGAGTTCTGAATACTTGGTGGTGTCAAGCAAGATTTTTTAGTTAGTTACCAAGCATGTTTTATCAAAAATGTTTAATGATGTGTTCTTCTTAGTTCATGTGATTAGCAGGTTAAAAGTTTATTTCTCCTAAATTATTTATTCACTTATCATAAGGTATTGTCATTGTTATCTGTAGTTTGTGGATTTCAGCTTATTTAAAAAATATGACTGTAGGCAGAAACTAAATTTAGTAGAGCTGAGCATCTCCAGTTATCAAAGCCCCCAACTCCCAAGTAAACTATAATAGACTAATCCTCATCTAGCATTATTATACCAGGCACTTTTGTATAATAGTTGACGTCTGTATATGTAGTTTTACTCACAGCTTTGTGTTTCATGCTGATGTTGGAAGTGGGTAACATATGAGACCATAGTCCTGTTTAGCAGTCTTTTTAATTTTTCTCCTTCCATTCTTTATGTCATCTTACTCTGGCTGCTATGTTCTTGCAACATGACTGGCTGGAGCAGTTAATTCCAGCAGTGTCCTGTCTGTTGTAATAAAAGTTCAGTTCAGTGATGTGCAAGGTTTAAAATTGAATTATCCTTAGATGTAGTAAGATGTGAACATAGCATGACTGTGCTTCTGTATGTCTGTGTGTTTGGTTGAGAAAGAGAAAGAGGTCAGGAGGTGGGAGAAAAGAATTGGGAGCTTTCCCCCTGTCAGCATTCAGAGACACTTTGGATTTCAGTTTATGATACATTTAATAGAAGATTTATAGTACACATGAACAGCCTGTAGATTTCCAGAGTACAGAATAATTTTAGACTTAAAAAACCCCAAACACAGTTCATGAATTAAATTGTTTATGTATTGCGGAGCACTGAAGATTGCAATCTCAGATTCAAGTGTATTACAATCCTATACTGATACAAGGAGCATAAAGCTGTCTCTTAAAATCATTGTAGAGAGCCATAGTGACAAACGGCAATGAGGTCGCTAGAGAAGCATAACATTGCCATGAACTGCTGTGTATGCTTGTGCATAAACCATGAAGTAAAAATCTATAAATCACTTGCGGAACTTGACAGAAGAATACCAGATGCAAAAAATGTTGTTTAAGCATAGTGCTGTTGTAAATTCTTTTCCATGTTGTCATCCATAGTATTTGTTATCATTTTTTCCAACGTTTGTGGGCCTCCAGATATATTAAATGAAGTAAAGGGAATTCAGGGTTATATTGTATCACTGCTTACAGTTGGATTATATTACTTTACATTCATTTACAAGCAGTTAAAGGTTTGTACGTGTTGTTTTCATGCCTATTAAGCTGTAAAACCCATTAATAGATTTGTCTTTTTACATCTCTGAGCCTGTGGCACCGTGGAACTTTGTTTCCAGTCACCGTAATTGTCATGAAATGGGACAACTTTAGTGGACTAGCATAGAGAAGGATAGACAGGAGAAGCCACTCTAGAAGTGTAGAGGAAGAACTAAATTCAGGACTAATGAGCAGTGATGGGAATAACAGCATTACAAGTAACAGCATTACTTTTTTCAGTAACGAGTAATCTAACTAATTACTATTCCCATCGTTACAACGCCGTTACTAACAAGAAAATGCGGTGCGGTCGCGTTACTATTTTTTAACAAACAGACGGTTGAAGCTGTCTTCACCTTACCGCTTCTTATATCAGTTGCATGGAAGTAGCTGTCTACATAAGTAATCTGGGTGCTACAGCTTTAAGATCTCCCGCGGACGGCAATCATTTGCTGGCAGACGATCACTTTTTGGCACAACACCTGGAGCAAAACAATCGCATGTGTGCTGCTGTTTGACTGAGGAAGAACAAAGTAGTCGTGGTAAGCCAATCACATGACTACTTCAAGATTACAAAGCAATAAGCTGATATATACCAGTTTTTCAAATTGTGTTGATAGGCCATGTAAAACCAGAGTCATGATAGACAATATATACGCGGCGTTTTTTCCTCAATAGTTTCGTCACATTTAACGTCCAAGGACAGTGCTAGCAAGCACTCTCTGCTTATGACCAAAAAAACAAAAAAAACAAAACAAAAGCAGCCCTTTCGTGTTGGTGGAAAAATGCACCATGTCGACCAATCAAAAAAAATGATGTGGTAACATGACATTTGGTTGTTTAGGAAGACAGGGAAGTTTTAGGCGTGACGGAGAGAGAGTGAGAGACAGGAAGACAGCAGAAAAAGAGAGAGAGCGAGTTTTGAGATGTGAGAGATTTGTGAAGTTTAGCGTGTTTGGAGTGTGCAGTTAATGTGTTGTCTTGTGTAGTTTGTGTGTAGTGTTGTGGATAGTTTTGTGTTGTGTGTCAAAACAATGAGGCGACTGCTGAATGAAAACAGGAGCAGTGATACACCTGCTGCTGTCAGATCTGCAGGTATCAGGCTGTGATGTTCTCCTTTATAGTGGACAGAAATTATTTTTTTGGAGTGGCACAAATAATTTATGTGGCATCTTACTGAATGCAGAACAGCTGATTGTTATATAAATAGTTTGAAATGGTTATTTTAAAAAAAGGTAAAAGGTAAATGGCTGCAAATAACTTTGTTGTTTGCAAAACTTGTACATAGGATTTTAAAATTGACAATTTATATTTGCATTTAAAGTTATGAAATATGATTCAATAAACATGTTTGTGGTTGTTACAGCAAAAAATATAACCTTTTTTACTCGGATTTTATGTTTTTTGTCTGATGTTAGATCAATTGTGTTAATACAGTATGTCAAAATGAAAACATAACTGTAAATTCAGACACGTGAGGTTGTGCTGAAAAGGATGATACCAAACAAGGCAAAGGAAATAGTTTTAAAGGTGAAATGTAGAGGGAAAATCAAAAGTAGTTAATAAAGGCCAATTATACCCTGGACCCCAGAGGGTTAAACATTTTTTTATAACGCAATAGTTACTTTTCAAGTAATTAATTACTTTTAGAATATTGTAACTCAGTTACTAACTCAGTTACTTTTTTTGAAGAAGTAACTAGTAACTATAATTAATTACTTTTTCAAAGTAACTTGCCCAACACTGCTAATCAGTACAAAGCTTGAACTTAAATAATTTCTTAAAGCAAAAGAAAAAAAATCAGGAGTCCACAACAAAACTCTAAACACTGGATTGAAGACCGAGGACCATGATAGAATGAACTGAGACCTGGCCAAAGTGTTAAAAAAATACAACAGTCTTTTATTACAGAGTACACCTCATATGATATGATGGGTTAGTCATGCACTTTGACTGTACTGAGAGTAAATAAGTGTTTTGCATGTCTGTCAGTTGAAAGATCATAGATATGAACAACATCATCGCGTTGATCTATGTGAATATAACAGTAAATACTAAATGTTGAATATTATTGTGCAGCACGTAGGATCGACAAGAGTATGGCACTTAATAAAATACTACTGTCATGGTGTGTGTGGGTGGGTGTGTGCATCTGTAAACATACACATGTATCTGTGTGCTTGTAAGTGTGTATGTGTGTCTGTTTATGGGCTCAAAATGTGGTCATAAATATTTTGTACTTGTAAAAAAGATTTGTATGTGTAAAAAAGATTTGTGTGTGCGTAAAAAAAGATTTGTATGTGTAAAAAAGATTTGTGTGTGCGTAAAAAAGATTTGTATGTGTAAAAATAATTTGTGTGTGCGTAAAAAAGATTTGTATGTGTAAAAAAGATTTGTGTGTGCGTAAAAAAGATTTGTGTGTGTGTAAAAAAGATTTGTGTGTGGACTTAGCCAAAAAACCCCTGCAAGTTACAACTACGAATTTTGACCCTATTTTTCTTCCTTTCATCTGATTGGTGATGTAATGTGTAACAATCCAATCAGAGAACAGATGGGTTTGGCTGTCGGAGGGGCGCTTTTTTTGAACTGCAGGTCTTTGAAGGGAATAAATGCCCTTTTACATGCCAACCCAGCGTTTTCCTTCATCACCACGAAGGAAAACAGTCTGTGGTCGTCCGAGTTTGGTGATTTTTGTGTCACAGGACTACGTGTTTAATACAGGGACTTCCACAGCCTTTTCAACAGCGCTGCGGACCGCGGGGCGGGGGCGGGCAGTGTTTTGGAAATGACAGTCTTCATTACAAAGCTTTCTTCGTTATGAATTAGCATACATGTTTTTATTGAACATTTGAAGAACCAGCAAAAAAAACAAACTCTTGTAGAGGACATAAAGTCAGAGATAGAAAAGACAAGGAGCAGGTGCATCTAGTACAGGTAGAGCTGCTGCAAAAACCCACAGAGCCCAGCAGCCAGCGCAACAAATTCTGGATCCTTTGCTTTTAGTTAGCAGTTAGCATTAGCAGCACATCCTGCGTCCGATGTGAAAGGACTTTTATGCTGCCACTGTGACTCACAGCCATGGTCCTGGGTCAGCCCTGACTTTGTGTTAAACTAATCCTAAAGTAATAATGGTATTTCTAACCACTGATATACCACAACTTTTTCCTTTCAACAGCTACTGAAAGTTAGGGGACCTAGCTGCTATCGGATATTTATATAGCGATCCTCCAGCTTCAAACTGTATCACCCTTCAAGGACCTGCAGTTCAAAAAAGCGCCCCTCCGACAGCCAAACCCATCTGTTCTCTGATTGGATTGTTACATTTGTGATTGACATGACATTGACCAATCAGATGAAAGGAAGAAAAATAGGGTCAAAATCCGTACTTAGAAAAAACCCCCTGCAAGTTACAAGTCCACACACAAATCTTTTTTACGCACACACAAATCTTTTTTACACATACAAATCTTTTTTACGCACACACAAATCTTTTTTACGCACACACAAATCTTTTTTACACATACAAATCTTTTTTACGCACACACAAATTCTTTTTACACATACAAATCTTTTTTACAAGTACAAAATATTTATGACCACATTTTGAGCCCATATCTGTTTTCTTGAAAGAGACCAGCTGCTCACAGAAGCACCATTGCTGGCTGCAGGGATGTGATTCCTCATATCAGCAATTCTTATGGATGAGAAATAGAAATGTAAAAAGGCAATGTATGATGCACATCATCAACCACATGCGTTGTATGAATGTATGCACAAGTTCTTTTTATTCTTCTATTTATTCTTATATAATTTGGTCACTCACAAACGTGCAGGTAAGGAATAATCAAAGCTTCCCAAAACTTGTTTTCCTCCACGTGTAAAGATAAGATAAGATAAGATAACCTTTATTAGTCCCACACGTGGGAAATTTGTTTTGTCACAGCAGGAAGTGGACAGTGCAAAAGTTATGAGGCAAAAATTAGAATACAATAAGAATAAATACAGTACACAACTGTACAGAATAGAATAAAATAAAATACTATATACAGTAGAATAAAATAAAATAAATATACAATAAGATAAAAATAGAATACAAATACAAATACTATATACAACTGAGTAAAAATACAACGATGACAGAAAGGATTATTGCACTTAGTATTATTGCATATGTATGGATATGGATGCATATGTAAAATCCACACATCAAACAGTTTGGGTGTTTCAGTTGGGTGGCTCTGAACCTTTATGACACCAGGTGTACTTGTCGATGTTAGGAATGTTTAACCTTGTGCTCAGTCATTCTCCAATGCTATAGTATGACATGTGCATTAACTGTACAGCTTACTTCTTATGTTTAAGGGCTACATAAATGTTCCAATGGTGCCACTTTGAGCAACCTGCTTGTAGAGTGTCAGTGCAGCTGACAGTGATATACAGAGGTAGACTGCAGTGAAAATGAGCTAAAGAAAATTTGTTTTGCAATAACTTAAAAATGACTCCCAGAATTTTCGGCATCTTTTTGAAGATGTCTGTTGATGTGCACCGTTCTTTGCTCTCGGGGCTCAAAATTATAAGTGCAGTAACACAAAACAACAAAATTACTAGTAAGCAAAATAGCTGCCTTGCAATAATGGTAAGATTAAGTGAAATTATGCATCCAAATGATTTAAAATGACCTTATTTGTATTCTGCAGCTTCCAAAGATGATTCTTAGCATTAAAAATCATTAAAGACTTTCTGATCCATATCAACACTCACACAAATAACAATTACGCAAGGACAATTTAAGTGATCATTTGGATCACACAGTTCATCACAATTATAATGATAAAAATTAAGTATAAACTATGGAAATTATTATCCACTGCATTATTCACGCACTGCCTAAAGCGGACAGAAAAGTGAAAAAAAAGCACTACTTTGTTAAGTCAGTTTTGCAATTTGAAAGGAAAGTAATTAATTGTATCTTTGTGTATCTTAAACATGTTTTACTCTGCTACTTTACTACATACTGTACATAGAAGGAAGTCAGCACAAAACATACAGTTCAGGTCAGTAGGTCATGGGATTACAATTTAATAAGGGACCACCACACTTTTTTATTAAAAAAAAGGGGGGGGGGGGGGTGGGTACAACTGTCTCAGCATTTCATAAAGGCTTTTTTTCTTAATTCTTTTCATAGTGTGAAAACAATACTATTGACTAAATATTTTGAGTAAATATGAATCTTGTAAGCTCTCATTTAGGGAGATGATAAAAAACAGTTTTATCCATTCTCAGTGCACTGAGAATGGATAAAACTGTTTTTTATCATGATGAAATGTGGATGTGATTTAACTCATATACAATGATTTAGCATAAACGGGTACATCCTTTAGGACATTAATACAAATACCCAGAAGAGAATTTAACTAAAAACAAGAGAAGCAGGAGAGCAGTGATGGTAAAGTATTAAGTCTATATGACAGAGCAGGACATGTTTAGTCTTTGGCCCTTTTTGTCATGTTGTTTTGATGTCATGTTAGACAATTTCACCCCTGATGCAGTACAACTGACAACCATTCAAAAAGGGCTAAAATGTGTGGGCATTTCCTTTCAGCTAGCCTCAAAGTGAAAACTCCTGTGTCTAGAAAGGGAAACTGGGCATGACATTGACTATGACACAATCAATCTGATTCAAGCGTGAGACTGTGCCATAGAGCATACAGTAAGCTTTTTCTAAAGACAATGGTGAGTGGCTCAAAGGATCACTGCCACCTGTTTGACACAAACAGATGTCTTTTACTTATGCCTTGGCAGCTGAGAAAATAGGTTTTGAATTTCCGGTCTTTTTTTATGTAGCTGTGATGAAAACGGATCTCTTTTAGTACATTGAAGGGTTTCTTGAGTCGTTCATATTAATAACCTGCCAACCTTATGTGCATGTACTGAAGGAACAAAACCACAAAAAGAGGATGATAATCAATGAAACTGGATTGTTATTGCCAGCCACACATAGATCAAAAAAGCAATTGGAATTCTGTTGCCCTGTGTATTTTAAAGTGCTTGAACAGTCAGCCCCATTTAAAAGCCAGGACAGCTGATTACAGGGCCACCTGCACAAAGTGTGGGGAGGACTACTTACCAGCGTCAGGTTCTATTTGCTGCATTTGCAGCGTTGGTAGGTTACGAGGACAGCTGACCTCAATAGACAAATGCTGGGTGCAGTGAGAATGCCTGCTTGTTGGCTCCAGTGCAGATCACTACAAGTGTGGGTGAGCGCACACTGTTAGACAAACACACAGGAAGACGATTGGAGTCACAGATAAATGCACACAGAGAAGAGTGCACCAACAGCCCTGTTCGTGCAAATATTTGAAGGTGCCAACCGAGGGCTGCTGCCGAATGTTAAAATGTGCAAAATCCTTTTTTTCTTTTTCTGCCGCTCTCTTTTGCCAGTTTCATGTGTTACTCAGTTATAGAACAACACAAACACCACACAATCACACACAGAGCAATAACAAGACAAACATCAAAAGGTCTCCTTTCTTTGTCCTTGACAAATATACATATGCAAACACCAATATTTAATACAACATGTGGCCTAATAATGAGTGCTTGCTCAATTCAAGACTATGAAAATGATTCTGCCACATAAAGAGGCAATTACAGAAAACGGCTACATCCACCTACATCGTCTTTAAAGCCTTGAATAGCTTAGTGTCTCTTTAAATATTCAGTATCTATAACTATAACCAGAACTTAATGATTTCTAATCCTAAACTGGTGACTGAGCTTCACTGTTGGTGTCTCTTAGTTGTGTAACTCACAAGTTGGTTTTCAAGAACAATTTTTTAAAAATTTGTCTGTGGCAGTAGTTCAAAGTTTTTCTGTCTCAACCCACTTCGGAAGCTGAAAAGTTCATGGCCCACACATCGCAATTTTTAATCAATGAGTAACAATAACAATGTGTCATGGTCCTGGGTCGGTGACCCAGCGCTTTAAGTTTATTATTATCATTTTCCAATTTATTATCATGATTATTATTATTGTTTGAGTTCTACGTGTTATATTCGGTCTGCGTCTGTATCTGTCTGTCTATGGTGTCACCCCGTCTGTTTGTGAATCTGTCTGTTTAGTTCAATGTCTTGTCTGGTTCCATGTGTCTGAGTTTCCTGTTTTATTGTGAAGGTCTGTGTCGTATGTGAGTGTGCTCAGTTTACGTTTCCCCTGTCTCGTCAGCTGTGATTTCTCCCAGGTGTGTTCCCCTCCTGTCTCTCATCCCTTGATTACTGCCGTCTGTGTATTTAAGCCCTGTGTTTCTCTGTGTCAGTGTCGCGTTGTACCATCAGATTATGCCTGTGTGTTTCGGTTCTCCATATTCCATGTTCACTTCATGTTTTGTTTTCGTACCAGCAATAAAGCTGAGGTTTTTGAGTTTCAATTCAGTCTCAATTCAATTCCAGAGTCTCAGAGTCTCACATTTGGATCCTCCTCTCCATCCGCCTGCACACAGAGCCCTGACACAATGATTCAAGATGGGGATGAGCTCATGGATGAACCTGAGTGCAAAAAGTAATGTATTATCACTATTCAGTGGTAAAGTCCCACTTTTTCAGTGATACAATTTATCAAGCAGCAGAGCTGTGCAGCCCACAGGCATGAAGAAGTATGATTAATACTTACCAAAGGGACAAATAGTTCCCTTAGTCTTTTCAATAGTAATTACAGCAAAATAATAGGTCTCAGGAGACTCATAAAAATTGTTAGCCTGCACAGGCAGTTTTATCAAAGTAATCATCTACTGTGTATTACTATTTATACCATTGCTAAAGAAACTCCTGAAAGCCACATAGCATATGATTCAGAGAATTCTCACATAGCACAAAAATGAGTGGTGGAGTTTGAAGTAGATGATGTTGCACTGGAAGTAAGTCTTTTATTTTGGAAAAACAAAGCAAAATAAACCAACTGTTATAATTAATTGTATATCATATTTATACATGTATGCAAGTATGGAAATGGACTAATAGGCCGAATTATACCTACTTGTGGTATGACTCGACTTAAGCGGTCAAAGAAGTGCAGGAGACTGATGCTGTCCAGTGTAGCAAGTGATTTATTCACCATTCTGTGGCCCAAGAATATTTACAAAGAAACAAATAAGAAACTCAACTCTATAATAAACTCAATTCAAATAAACATAACTGAACTTAAATCAACGGAAATTAAGGTCAAACTGCACACAGCTACACTGACCTGAACCCTTCTTCTGAAACACCTGAGTTCGTCTGCTTAAATAGTCCCCTTAATCAAACACTTTCTCCTCTGGACTATTCCATTCAGTAGGTAGGTGAGATGAACATGATTATATTCATCCTCTACTACTCCTCTTGACTGGCAACATAAACTCTGGTGTAATCAATACATATCACAACATTAAATCTATTTCTTTATAAACCCTTTAAAATCAACTTTATTAAATTATAAGAATTCTTCCCCTCCTGCCCTTGGTCTCTTCCTGTGACCTCAGATGAACCCAGAAGGTATAAAGCAGGAAGTAGAACTACATTTCCTCCTTTTGCTTCTGGAAGACAGGTAGGTAAAGGTAAGTTCAAACAATACAAATTAAAAGTTGAAATAAATAACATGTTAACTTAACAAACTTGCATGAATTGATTTAAACCAAGATGTTATATTATATAATCTGTAAAAGTGCAGAACATAAACAAACCCGGGATAGTAGATGTTTGCCTATTGCAGATTACATGTGAAATATGGTTAAATCAAAACAAGAATGTTAACTAAGAATGTAGACAAATGGTCTTCTCACCCACTTTGTCACACTCCCCCCCCTTAAGACCGTTACTCCTCTGAGTCACGGGACAGGAAATCAGCAATGACATTCTTATGTCCAGGTCTATACTGGACCTGGAAACGAAAAGGCTGGAGAGATAAATACCATCTTGTTATCCTGGCATTAGTGTCTTTCATATTATGAATCCATTGCAAAGCACGATGATCAGTCTCAAGAACAAACTCTTTCCCAACAAGATAATATCGCAAGGTGTCTAGAGCCCATTTAATCGCCAATGCCTCCTTTTCAATGGTCGAATACCTCATTTTCCTTGGAAAAAGTTTTCGACTGATGTACTGGACAGGCAACTGCTGCCCTTCCTCTCCTTGCAGTAAAACAGCTCCCAGACCCACCTCAGAGGCATCTGTTTGTACTGTGAATGGAAGGTTAAAATCTGGACACTGCAAAACAGGTTTCTGACACAAACAGTCTTTCAAATCATTAAATGCATTCTCAGCATCTTTCGTCCACCTGATCCTTGTAGGACTAGATTTTCTTGTCATGTCAGTCAATAAAGCTGCTCTTGAGGAAAAATTTGTAATTAGTCGACGATACCAACCTACTAATCCCAAAAATGATCTCAACCTTTTCTTTGTGTTTGGCAAGAGTGCTGCAGCAACTGCATCCACTTTTCCAACCTGAGGGCGAATGCCTCCACCCCCTATTACATAACCCAGGTACTGCACCTCGGGCTTGGCGATGTGACATTTCTTGGCATTTATGACAAGTCCAGCATTTGCGATACGTCGCAACACATCAGCAAGATGTTTCAGATGATCTTCCCATGTACCACTATAAACAACAATGTCATCAATGTAGGCAGCTGCATATTGTTCTGCACCCTTCAACACTCGATCCACCAACCTTTGGAATGTAGCTGGTGCTCCATGCAAACCAAAGGGCATCACTGTGAATCTAAACAGTCCACTCGGCACTCTGAATGTTGTTAAGTCCTTAGATGAATCTGTCAAGGGAACCTGCCAATAACCTTTACAGAGGTCAAGGGTAGTCAGAAATTTAGCATTTCCCAAACGATCAATTAGTTCATCAACCCTCGGCATTGGATAAGGATCAAAAGCAGACACAGAATTTAACTTAGAAAAGTTTACACAAAATCTAAGCTTAGGATCATCTTTCTTTGGTACAAGCACAACAGGGCTACACCACTCACTGTGCGATGGCTCAATGATTCCTGCAGCCAGCATCTCCTCCAGCTCACTTTTCAACTCAGGCAATAGCTTAGCTGGGATACGGCAAGTGGTATCTCTAATTGGCCGTTGGTCTGGAGAATGCAAAGTGATTTTGTGTTCAATGAGGTGTGTACGACCTGGCTTTAGACTGAAGAGTTCTTTGGTCATAAGTGATTGCACCTCCTGACGTCTTTCCAAAGGCAAATGGTTTAAATCTGGAAACACAGTTTTGACAGCTGAAGAAGGGAAGTACTGCTCCTGAGGCTCTTCCTCATCCACAACTGTACGTGCCCACATGGATGTTGAGTCCTGTGGCTGGTCAGTCCACTCTTTCAAAAGATTGACGTGGAACACTTGATGATTCTTTCGACGGTTTGGTAAATGAAGCTCATATGTGACTGGGCCTGTCTTCTTTGTGATTTCATATGGCCCCTGCCACTTTGCAAGAAGACTGCTCTCAGAAGTTGGCAAAAGTAGAAGAACTTTCTGTCCCTCACGGAAGACTCTTCTTCTTGACACTTTATCATATCTTTGTTTTTGCCGCTGTTGCGCATGGGCCAGATTGTTATTAGCAAGTTCTTGGAAATGTTCTAGCTTGTCTCTCATTTTGAGGACATGTGAGAGTTCACTAAACCTCTGCTCTGACATCGAACCCTCCCAAGCTTCTTTCAGAACATCCATTGGACCTCTGACAGGATGCCCATAAAGTAGCTGGAATGGTGAAAACCCAGTAGAACTTTGTGGAACCTCTCGGTAGGCAAATAACAAAAATGGGAGCCATTGGTCCCAATCTGACCCTGTTTCATTCACAAATTTCCTGAGCATTGATTTTAAGGTCTTGTTAAATCGCTCCACAAGGCCATCAGTCTGTGGGTGATAGGGACTGGTCTTGACACCCTGGATCCCTAACAAACTATATACTTCTTTAAGCATCTTAGAAGTGAAATTGGTCCCCTGATCTGTGATGATTTCTTTTGGGATACCTACTCTGGAAAACAACTGAATCAGGCAGTTAACAATCTGACGAGCCTTTATTTTCTTCAGGGGGAAGGCTTCAGGATGTTTTGTGGCATAGTCACAAACTACAAGTATGTACTTATGACCTGCTTTACTCTGTTCTAGTGGGCCAACAATGTCCATGGCAATGCGTGAAAAGGGTGTATCAATGATGGGCATACTGATAAGCGGAGCTCTATCTGCTTTCCTGCCTGGAGCTGTTAACTGGCACTGTGGGCAAGCTTTACAGTATTGTACCGTATCACTGAACTGTTGGGGCCAGTAAAATCTGGGAATCATTCTAGAAAATGTTTTAGATTGTCCCAAATGTCTTGCCCAGGGAATGGAATGACTCATTTTCAAAATGGTAGATCTCAAACTCTGGGGGATCACCAACTGGTCACCAATCTTGCTACGGCGATGCAACAAATCTCCCTTAACCACAAACACTTCCTGCCTTCCCTCAACTGTAGTTGACTCTGGAACACATTTAGAGAACAATGGTTTAAGTGTTAGGTCCTCTTTCTGAAGCCTAGCAACCTGACTAGCACTGGGGAGAGACTCAGTCTTTAAAGGATCTAAAATGTGTTCAGCTACTCTTGTTCCCTTCACCTTTTCATGTCTTCTCTGTCTCTTGCTCTTTTTTGGTTTAGAACGAGTGCTAGACTCGTCCAATGGGGCATCCTCATTTGCAAAAGGTAATTCATCCCAACCCAAAGCATTAACCTGTAGCTCCTTAGCTTTTGACCTTGTGACCGCTAACAAACTTTCAACGGTTTCAGTCTGACAGGGATGCTTGGCTATTAGCTCTGTGAGTATTGGGAGATCACGGCCCAACACCACTTGATAAGGCAGCGTTTGCAGCACTCCCGCCTGAAAGAGTGTAACACTGGCCTTCTACTTCAATTGCAACTTCAGCAACTGGGTATGATACCTTATCACCATGAATACAGCACACATCCACTGTTGCTCCTGAAAAGATCACATCCCTGGGAAGACTGTCTTGTCTAACCAGAGAGCGATTACTTCCTGAATCTAACAGAGCTACACAGGGTTTGTCTTCAACAAATACCCCAATTGATGGCTCACGTTGCTGACATTCAATTTCATTTTTGTGATTCTCACTGACTTCAGTTTGTCTAGCAGAACACATGTAATTTTTACTAACAGACATCTTTGTACACTGAGCTTTAAGATGACCTATCTGACCACACAAATGACATGCTTTATTGGTTTTATTTTTTGTCTCAGATCTGGCAGGATCTGAGTTATACCAGTTCTGTCTTGTGTGCTTAACTTTCAAGTCAGGGCCACCACCTAACTTGTTGAATGGCACGTTGGAATTTGACTTAACTGGTGTGAAGTCTTTTGATGGTCGACGACCTGCTAAGAAAGCTTCAGCCAGTTCTGCTGCTTCCTTGGAAGTCTTTGGGTTACGTTCCTTAACCCACGTCCGAAGATCAGGATTCAAAACCTTGAGAAACTGTTCCATGATGATGGCGTCTCCGATTTGATCCTTTGTCTTTGTTTCAGGATTCATCCACTTGATGTACAACTCCTTTAGGCGGACCTGCAGCTCCCTTGGTGTTTCCTCTGCTCCAAAGGTACTAGAACGAAACCTCATTCGATAGGTGTCAACACTTATTTCATATTTCTGCAAGACAGCACACTTTACTTTTGCATAGTCCATAGTGTCATCAATATCCATGGCTACATAAACGGAACGTGCTTTACCAGCTAGCAGTGGTGCTAGGTGAAGAGCCCACTCATCTCGCGGCCACCGGCAAGCATGAGCAATTCTTTCAAAGGTGATTAAATAATGTTCAATGTCCTCACCTTCATTGTAAGGTTGCATTTTTGGCCCCTTCCAGCCTGAATGTCTCACCAGTGTTGAAAGCTGTGCCTCACTGCGTTGATGTGCCGGCTCCAAGTCAAGCCTATTTGATTCTTGTGTGCTGGCAGATGGTTCTGGAGTAGGTGCTCTCGAAGAAGCCGATGTAGATGCTTGTACTTCAAGTAACTGATGCTCTAGATTGCCATGCTGCATCTGCTGTTGAAGCTGGGCAAACTGATGCCGGATTTGCCTCCATCTATCATCCTGGCGCTTGTGCTCTTGCTCCAGTTTAGCATCGCGTTCAGCCTGCTGTTGCATCAGAGTTTGCAAAAGTTTGGACAATTCAGCCACATTCTCTTGTCCAGAAATATGGCCACTTATTGCCCCTTGTTGGTCACTGCCATCTTGTAAATCATCTGCTTCACATTCTAGAACATGCCCTCTCTTTGCTCGGGTAGACATCTTCTCCACTCCTTAATTGGCCTGGAATCCCACTGCTGCTGCCACCAAATGTGGTATGACTCGACTTAAGCGGTCAAAGAAGTGCAGGAGACTGATGCTGTCCAGTGTAGCAAGTGATTTATTCACCATTCTGTGGCCCAAGAATATTTACAAAGAAACAAATAAGAAACTCAACTCTATAATAAACTCAATTCAAATAAACATAACTGAACTTAAATCAACAGAAATTAAGGTCAAACTGCACACAGCTACACTGACCTGAACCCTTCTTCTGAAACACCTGAGTTCGTCTGCTTAAATAGTCCCCTTAATCAAACACTTTCTCCTCTGGACTATTCCATTCAGTAGGTAGGTGAGATGAACATGATTATATTCATCCTCTACTACTCCTCTTGACTGGCAACATAAACTCTGGTGTAATCAATACATATCACAACATTAAATCTATTTCTTTATAAACCCTTTAAAATCAACTTTATTAAATTATAAGAATTCTTCCCCTCCTGCCCTTGGTCTCTTCCTGTGACCTCAGATGAACCCAGAAGGTATAAAGCAGGAAGTAGAACTACATTTCCTCCTTTTGCTTCTGGAAGACAGGTAGGTAAAGGTAAGTTCAAACAATACAAATTAACAGTTGAAATAAATAACATGTTAACTTAACAAACTTGCATGAATTGATTTAAACCAAGATGTTATATTATATAATCTGTAAAAGTGCAGAACATAAACAAACCCGGGATAGTAGATGTTTGCCTATTGCAGATTACATGTGAAATATGGTTAAATCAAAACAAGAATGTTAACTAAGAATGTAGACAAATGGTCTTCTCACCCACTTTGTCACACTACTGATCAAACTAAACTCAGTACAGCAATGTTGACTGAGGGGATCTTGATGTTCTGTATGAACAATGAAAAAAAACCTAGGTCTGTTTCAAGTAAAAAGTGGAAAATTCTCAAACATCTAATTTCTCAAACATCTAACTCAAACATTTAATTTCAAACCAATTAAGCATGTATTTATTTGCCTGAGATGGATCTAAATGCATAAAGATCTGGGTATAATTGCTGAAAAGGTCTGACAAAGTGTTAAAGGAGTAGCTTCCTTTTTTTCTTATGGTTTACATACTGCTGATTTTGCCAGTGAAAATCAGCAGTAGTAGAACAGGAAGTGAACTGCAGTGGTTGTGGGACTTGATATAATGAAATTGTGGATAGGTTTCAACAGTACAATAGTCACTAATTAGCGTACAGCTATTGGCTTTCTTTTGCTGTTGTTCCCAACCTATCTAGGTAATGTTTTCTGAAGTACAGAAAATGACTTTTGTTCTTTTGCATCAATAGGTAAGTTTACATTGATGATTAACATGGTATAATGGGTCCTTTTAACAAGGCTGTTCTGCATTAGGAAGCAGTAGTAAGTTTATATATTTATCATGATTTGGCAAAAAATCCATAGCAACCTTTCAGCTACTATAATTCAAGTATCCTGGGAGAAAACTAGACTTGCGCCTCCTTTTAACTTTGATTTCATGATTTAGAAAACAGTTGATGACATATTTGATTCAGGCCGTGGAGATAAAGCCATATCAAGAGCAAGAAATTCTCCAGAGAGAGTGAGATTTAGTGGCTTAATGGCGTAGGATCATGAATTTCAATCACATGAGTTTTCCTCCACTATGAAGCCACACATTTTATTTATTTTTTGCTTCACTATTTCCCTCTATATATTCATGGATGAAGCAACTACTGTAGCCACTGAGGCTTTATGTTTCGAATCTGGAATTTTGTCCCCCTTTTAAACGTAATTTGTAGTTATGCATCCTGTAAGTATAGTTCATAAATCATATAGCAACATACAATTAAGTTCTATCATGCTTTACTGCTAAAGTAAATCACTTCAACATAAAGTTGTATCAGAAAAAGAGGTCAATAAATAAATTTCATTTATTTGTTGTTGCACTCACAAAAATGTAGGTCATGCAAGTGTAGTAAACAGTTGCATTACTGACTGTTCCTCCAGGTGTTGTTGTTGGTGGGTGATGCACTTATTCAGATCTTTGAAGTAATCAATGAATTTGTAGCTTGCCATGAGTTCTCTTTGTGCTATAATAGCAGTCCAAGATAAAAGTCACTGCGGCATCATGGCTCAGCTGCTTGTTGCTGGTATTGAAATTTTTATTGTCCCTTCCAGTATATTTCCTTCTGGCTGGTTAGTCTTTATGCTGCTGACTGTATTTACACTTGCAAAAAGCATAATATTTATTTTCCTTGAGTCTTTTCCAGTGTCTTGGGCAGTGTATTGAGGCTTTTTATTGTTTTTTTTATTTCATTTTAGAGACTGAAGCCTTCACATTGAAGTATTTAAACAACATAATAATGTGTTTCCCCCAGTAATGCGTCATTTGGGGAAGTTCTGACTTTAATTGTTCATCCATTCATTTATCCACTTTGCTTCAGCCTGAAAATGGTTGTAATAATGGCTCAGCATAAAAATGACTATGTTTTACTTTCTTACTTTGAGTACGTTTCACATTTCATTCCTGCTGTAATTTTTACTCGCCATCCACACACATCCATCCATGCGTGCTCATACATCTCTCCCTTTCTTGTTCATCCTCCTGTCCTTCCTAACCTGGTGGGATTTGCTCCTCTTGGATAGGCTCAGAACCAGATGGTGCTCAAAGGCTTAAAAGTTCTGACTGGCACCGTTTCTGATTTATGTTTATCTGTGAGCTGCCTCGCGTGCGCTGAAAACATCCGGGCCAGTGGTTCATGTCTGTTTATGCATAGTGCAGTTGACCTTTGGGATTTCAGTCTTACAGTTTTCTGGGGACAATCTGCCCAATGAAGCAAGGCACTTGATGCTTCATAAAACCTTGACACCACAGGCGTACACGTGTGTGGGTTTAAGTGTGCATCCATGTACTTGAGACATGCTGAAAAAATAAATAAAAACACAAATTTATGTAATTATCAGGTCCATGGTGGGCTTAACTTCAGAAATCACGTACACTGTCTCACAGAGTCACACAACTGTGAAAAACGGCAAACCACTGAAAAGGGCAATTTAATATCATGGTCTGAAACTCTGAACAGTATCTTTCCTTATCAGCCTTGTCATGCAAACAGCAGTTGGTGTTCATACTGCATGTGCTTCTGAAGAGGTGAGCGATAAGGAAAGGGAGGAGGAGAACTTAAAAAAAAAAATGAGGATGTGACTGAGATACTAAAATGAATCTGTTGGTCTGCTCCAAAAGACAAACACCATGGCAACCACATGATAACACAAAAGAAGAAAAGATTGTCCAAGTCTCAATTCTTGAAATTGTTCCTGAGTTGATTGGTTCAAACATTCAAATGTGTTCTGCATTTACAACCTTGTGAATCCAAGTAAGGATTAATGCATGATGGGATTTTCTGTGAATGTTGTAGAAAAAAACACTTAAGTGTTTTATAAAACCTTTTTAGAAATACTGTTATGAAAATACACAAACTATCCAAATGACCATTATATTAACACCTATCTAAATAATCAGAATTTGTTCGTGACAAAATAGAAATGTCAAGGCTTTAATGTGACACTTCCACTATTTCCGGATCATGATCCCGGGTCATAAATCTGGCTGTAAAGGCTTTAAAGATATATCTAATTTAATAGCTAAAATAACCAAAGTGAGTCAGTCCAGCAATGGGTATTGTCGTGTATCAATTATTCACCACGCACTGTTTTTAATAAATTGAGAATAAACCACCAGGTGACACTGTTCTCTGTTTATAGATCTTTGACTTTGGAGTATGACTTGCAGGGTGTTTTGCCTCTAAAATGTTCCCTGAATAGAAAGGCAATGGCAGAGAAGCACAGTGACAAAGAGGGACAGAGTAACAAACAAGAAAAGTGCGTTTTTGTCTGGGCTTCTAATTGTCTCGTAACATGATTGATTCTGTTTAAGAAATATAACTCTTTACTAAGGACAATGCCAGCCAATTGACTGTAAAAATAAAGCCACGTTTGTATCTCTGAGAAAAGGTGTGTGTGTTTGTGTATATGTGTGTGTGCACTTTTGCCTGTGCTGCAGTTATCTAGATTTGATTTTGTCCTAGTTTGCTCAGGTCCGTAATTCTCGTGTATCAGCCATACTCAAAAACAATCAAAAGCAAAGCCCATCTCCTCTGATTGGAGGATGAAAATTAGTCAACTTTACGTGCCCTTCAGAAACACGACTCATTAAATTGGTGGACATGTAATCAGAAATGGATTTGTGTTTCAAAGGGATGCAGAGAATAGTGCGCGTGTTCAATGAATGGTACTGACGCACGAGGGAGTCACACCTTGTTCTTTGTGTACTTGTTGAGAAAACAAGCAAACATGTGACCGCTATCTAGAGAGGTTAGGCAGGATACAGAGTGCGTTATGTATGCTTTTTCATTTCAATGTAGGTTTAATTGTATTTTTTTACATCCAGAAATGACTGGGCGGAAAGGGTTTTTCCTTCGGGACTGTTTATCATCATATTATCTCAGGCCTCAGGTGCCTTACTCTTATACCCCCCCACCCACCCACCACCACCACCACCAGCCCCATCTATCCCATCAATGAAAAGCCTTTTCATTTTCCTCAGTTACCAACAGCTTCAAATATCAAACTATGGACGGTTGGAGGCGTTTTATCCTTTCTCTTGACTTTACTTACCAATTTTGCTATATTCATTTTATCTTCTCTCAAAATAAACAAAATTACCTTGATCTCTCTCTCACACACTCACACACACTCACACACTCACACACACACACACACACACTCTTTAGCTCCTCTGTGCCCTCATCATGGGCAACATTTTTCCCATTCCCCTTCCATTAGCAACTGAAGGTCATCTTAATGGGGCCACTGGCAGACCAGAGGAATTGCAATTTAAGACAAAGACAATTAGACATTGATAGGACAACCCACCCCCACCTCTGACACATCAAACCCACATGTCTATGTATGCACCCATACAAATCATTCAACTCCTCTCACAAATCCTTGGCTTCATTGTCATCATTCTCCCACTCTCAGTCATTCCATCTGCCATTCTCTCACTCAGTCACTCCATCTGTCCCTTTCAAGTCTCATTGACCATTTTGCTCATTAGCTTCTTACTCACAGTTGCCCACACGTGCAGAATGCCAGTGCTTACAGCTTCAGAAAATTGCTTATTTGCAGCTGGAGAAAACGGATTCAAATATATAAAGAGAAACAATGAAAACTGTGTACACAGATTCTACATTTAAAGCATTTGACTCTATATATCATGTGCTAAATGGTAAAAGAAATGTTTCAATGAAATTCATCACACTGTGTCTTAAATGGGTCTGCAACAAAAGCGCTTTGGCTGCTTTGCAGAGTTGTATATAAACATAACATATACAGAAATATGTATCTTTTGAGAGGGCAGCTGGATCACTGAAACAGGGCTTAGAAGGAAGGAGGGACTCAGCTATATATTTCATATATTTAAGCCATGGTTTTAAACCAAAGCCTATAAATATATAAATAATACAAAAAATATATTAAAATTTGTCCACCAACCCGTTGACCTCATCTATGCAAACAAGTGTCTTATAGAGCAGTTCATTAGCACAGTGACCTTAAATAAAGCTTAAAATGCCAAAGCAAAAAAAAGTGGTGCTTAACACAGGGTGGAGAGAAGTGAACAGGATCAGAATCAGAATCAGAATGGGGTTTATTGCCAAATGTTGAGCAGGTTTACAACATTAGGAAATTGCTGCGGTGCTTCAGTGCAAACATAGTGTCATAAATAGCACTTAAATAGACATGGAAAAAAATAAAAGTAGGGATAAGAATTAAAAGTGCTACGTGGAAAGATATGTGCATGAGATATACATGAGATATATACATGAGAATAAGAATTAAGAGTGCTACGTTGAAAGATATATACATGAGTGCAGGTGGTGATCAGTGCCAAACATGGAATGATGCAGTGACACAGCGTAGGGTCATGTGTTAGTGATGGGTACAGTCATATGGTTATTGTTCATGTGTCCAACAGCAGAGGGGAAGAAACTGTTCTTATGGCGAGAGGTTCTGGTGCGAATGGACCGGAGCCTCCTGCCTGAGGGGAGCAGGTCAAACAGACTGTGTCCAGGGTGAGAAGGGTCAGCTGAGATCCGAGCTGCACGCCGCAATGTCCTGGAGGTGTACAGGTCCTGCAAAGATGGGAGTCTGCAGCCAATCACCTTCTCAGCAGAGCGCACAACACGCTGCAGTCTCTGTTTGTCCCTGATAGTGGCTCCAGCGTACCACACGGTGATGGAGGAGGTGAGGATGGACTCGATGATTGCAGTGTAGAACTGCATCATCGTCCGTGTTGGCAGGTTGAATTTCTTCAGCTGCCTCAGGAAGTACATCCTCTGCTGGGCTTTCTTGATGACGGAGGTGATGGTGGGCTCCCACTTCAGGTCCTGGGTGATGGTGGTACCCAGGAAGCGGAATGAGTCCACAGAGGTGATGGGGGTGTCAGTCAGGATGATGGGGGGGAGTGGGGCTGTGTGCTTCCTGAAGTCCACAATAATCTCCACTGTCTTCTGGGCATTCAGCACCAGGTTGTTGTGGCTGCACCAGGACACCAGACGTTCAACCTCCCTCCTGTAGGCAGACTCGTCCCCGTCCGAGATGAGTCCAATAACGGTGGTGTCATCTGCAAACTTGATTAGCTTGACAGACTGGTGGGTGGAGGTGCAGCAGTTGGTGTACAGGGAGAAGAGCAGAGGAGAAAGAACACAGCCCTGAGGGGAGCCGGTGCTGATGGTCCGGGAGTCCGAGACATTCTTTCCCAGCCTCACATGCTGCTTCCTGTCCGTCAGGAAGTCAGTGATCCACCGGCAGATGGGATCAGGCACATTCATCTGGGAAAGCTTGTCTCGGAGATGGTCTGGAAGGATGGTGTTGAAGGCAGAGCTGAAGTCCACAAACAGGATCCTGGCGTAGGTTCCTGGGGAGTCCAGATGCTGCAGGATGAAGTGTAGGGCCATGTTGATGGCGTCGTCTACAGACCTGTTGGCTCTATATGCAAACTGCAGGGGGTCCAGGAGGGGGGCCGTGAGGGTCTTGAGATGGGAGAGAACTAGGCGCTCAAAAGACTTCATGACCACAGATGTCAGAGCCACGGGTCTGTAGTCATTTAGTCCAGTGATCCTAGGTTTCTTGGGGACAGGGATTATGGTGCAGGACTTGAAGCAGGCAGGCACATGACATGCCTGCAGTGAGGAGTTGAAAATGCCAGAAAACACTGGGGCCAGCTCGTTTGCACAGTGTCTGAGGGTGGCAGGAGACACACCGTCTGGGCCGGGAGCTTTCCGAGCATTCAGACTCTTAAACTGCTTCCTCACATCTGCTTCATGAATATGAAGAGTTGTGGTGGGAGGAGGTGGTGTGAAATCCTCTTTTGTGTGGGGTGAGGAGGGGGGTGTTGTAGGTGAACGGTTTGAAGGTGGTGATGGCTCTATGGAGGGGGGAGAGGTGGGGGAATTAGTGTCCAAAGTGTCTCTATTGTTGGGGCCGTTGGAGGTGTGAAGGCTGCCTGATGGCTCGTCAAAACGGCAGTAGAAGTCGTTAAGGGTATTGGCTAAGAGCAAGTCATCAGTGGAGTGGGGGGTTTTAGGCTTGTAGTTTGTGATATTCCTAAAACCTTTCCACACAGAGGCCGAGTCATTCTCTGAGATCTGCTGCTGCATCTTCTCAGAGTGCTGATGTTTAGCGATGTCCACTTCTTTAGTGAACCTGTGATGACTTCTGTCCGACCATGGTTACAAACATTATTATATTTCGGTTACTTTAGCTAGGTTAAATTTACTTTAGTCTTGTGGTAACCTAGTTGAAGAAGATGGAGTAGGTTTATAGCAGTGTTTCCCAGCCTTTTCGAGCCATGGCACATATTTCACATTAGAAGAATCACACGGCACACCACCAAACAAAAATGTCACAAAAAGCACCAGGTATAGCAGAATTGTCTCGGTTTGTCCCCAGCAGTGTTGGCCAAGTTACTTGAAAAAAGTAATCAGTAACTAATTACTGATTACTTCCCCCAAAAAGTAATCCTGTTACTTTACTGATTACTTATTTTACTTACTACTTATTATGCATCACTTATTATGCATCAAACAAACATTAAATTATATGCAACATTCACTCACCGGAAGAAATTTGTTTAACATTTAAACCTATTTTCTGCACATTCCTGCACATAAAATAAAATATTTTTTTGTGTTTACACTCAGTCTTTCAAATAAATACAAGTGAAACACAGCAGAAAATAAATAAAATCAAAGACTAGCGGTCCTGTTGCTCTATTTTCACCTGTATAGCGGGAGTGGGGTAGGTGGAGGTTTGCCCTGGTGCAGGTGTGCCGCAGCAGTCAGTGGAAAAATACGCGAGTGTCTCCGTAAATTTCACATTCTGTGGTAGCGCACTCGGTGCTTGCTTGGAAGTTAAGGGTTTTTTTTCGCTGTAAAAAGAAGTTTTCTTCCCACGCAGTGAACAGCGGACGCTAATGTTTTTGTCACTTTTTACGGAATCAAACTCAAAGTAAGGTCAGTACTTCCACGCTTTAAATGCTGCACGCTGATACTCTCTCCCACACTCGATATATTATCAATTCTTGATCTGGACACAGCTATTGCCACAAATGTCGCACTCGCTTACATCATTGTCATGAGACACTCACAAAAGAATCACAGTTTTAGTAACGCAGTAACGCAGCATGCTTACGGAAAAGTAACGGTAATGTAATTATCTTTTTTGTAATAGTAATCACTTACTTTACTCGTTACTTGAAAAAAGTAATCGGATTACAGTAACGCGTTACTGCCCATCTCTGGTCCCCAGTATACTTTTTTTGCTTTCTTCTGACCACTACTCATGCTAGGGCCTTCATCTGGGTCGGAAATTTCTCCAGGACCACGTCAGATTGAATGCTTTTTCTTTTCAAATATTTATCTATTGCTATTAAGTGCTGCCTCTTCTCACAGCATGACTATTATGTAATTTCTTCTGTCTTCTTCTGTTTTACTGGCAGTTGGTAACCCATTTAATTAGAGCAGGTAGTTGTACTGCCCTCTAGTAGAAGAGAATATAATTGTTCTGCCCATTACGCCGGTCGCTTAGAGCACCAATCAGGTGGAACCAGATAATCTTCCACGGCACACCTGATCATTTCTCGCAGCACATAGTGGTTGGGAAACACTGGCTTATAGCATAAGCTGAAATAACAGTGTCCATTCCCAAATGCTGCATTTGCTTTCTATGGTACTGATCACAAACTAGAAGGATGTTATTGATATGATTATTGCCATATGATTTTATTTTTGCACTTTCAGTATGTGTGAGAGAAAGAGACCGACAGAGAGTGAGAGAATGTGAGATAGTGTGTTTGCTCAGGTACAATGTGGCGGCAAGAATCTAAAAAAATGCCTGCCCAGGGGCCTATCATAGAGATGACATACATGGCAGTCAGGGCTGCTAACCCACACATTTTATTTTAACAACTCTATTGTGAAATTAATTTGACGGAAAGTGAGTGTAAAGAAATCATGATTCGTATTACAAGGAAAACTTTCAGGAGGACATATAGTCAAAGATATCATAGCAGGATTGATTTGGTTCGTTAAATATTTTGCTTAAGATACACTGAAATGCCAGTTAAGTGTACTTGCCTGGTCTGTAAGGATAAGTAGCACTACAAGTAGGAATAGTCACAGTAAGGATTTAAATATATCGCTTCCTCGAACTCATTTATGATAGCTACTGCATACTACAGTTATAATACAATCTTCATGCCAGACAAACTTTAAGATAATAATAGTGATGATACTAATGATAATCACAATTCGTAAGTCTCTTTCAGATGTGAAAGATGGAAATGACTACACCTAAATAGATCATTTAGTCAGCAAGAGAATTCATTCTTATCCAAAACAATTGCTATTGCAGGGCTCATTTAACGCAATTTTGACAGCGTCTTTTTTATGTTTTGTTTTGTTTTTTGATGGAAAATCTACCGTACATACCATAATGATAAAATGGAAGCAATGGGGAAGGGAAGATAAATGCTGAGATATCTAAATAGATTATACCTTCTGTCTTCTATCTAGCCAGTAAGATAAATCCCCCTAGGGTATGACTCATCTCAGGAAGTCAAAGCAGTGGAATCTAGTGTTTTCCGGTAATGCGTACAACACCAAGTCGCGACTGCTTTAATTTGGAGGGCTGTCGTGTTGAGTCAAAGGAGGCTAGGAAGCACTCTTAGATTTTGTACATGTTTGCACGTGTATGTGTGTGTGTGTGTGCACGCGCATGGCTGGTTGCATGGGTACACCTAACACAATCCCAGTTGATGAATAGTTTAGCTGAGTTTCATTCCATCTCATTAAAGGCGTTACATGTCTCTGTGGTTCTGGCTTCTTTCTAATCTCATTAAAGCTGTCAAAAAAAGAAAACCATCAGTGAGGAACCAGCAGGCCGAGATAAAGTTGCTGTCATAGCCCTTTATTGGATAAAAAGGGTGACGGTGTTTGGTCAAGTTAAATTATACGTCCCTGTGTGTGTGTGTGTGTGTACGTGTACGTTAGTGAGTGAGTGACAGAGATAAAGTGAGAGACACAGAGACAGTGAAGAACATTTGTCTCTACACAACAATTTGCATAGGCTAGACTTACATCACAGATTGCCAGGAATGATAAATTGAATGGACAGGGAACAGTCTCACCATCATCAGACTATCACTTTCTCCTTCTCTCCATTAAGATATTACCTAGATGTGGCTTATTAAAGTAATTTAGATAGAACTTTCTTGATATCATGGGTAATGAAACAAGGTCTAAAAGGATTATGTCTGGGGGTTTTTTTTTTCGAAATAAACAGGATAGCTCATATGCTATCCTGTTTGACTCCAGAATGATGATAGGGTTATATTCAATAATAATGGTAATAATAATAATAGGTAAAAGTAATATCATACAGTACAGTGTGATTTCATGTGTTAAGCAACATAATAACTATCTTCACCACTAGGACATACATGAAAAACCCCTACACACTAGTTATGCATTTAAAATCTGTAAAGCTGGGCACAAAGGCACAAATGAATGCATGCCTATGCAGCATTATACTCCTTTATGGTTTAACTAATTCATGCATATAATAATTAAAGGCAAAAACAGTAATAAACTTGGCATCTTTGTTAAGTCTGTAATCTTATAAAATCAACATTATACACAATGAAAACCAATATGGCAACAAAATATTTACAACAACCTGCTATTACCGGAGCCAAGCATGGCATGTAATTATAACTGTCAAATCATTAAAATCACTTTTCCGATTTCTTTTCTTCTTCAGAGAACATGCTAGGAAAACAGAATTATGCTGTGATTGCCTTGTAGTCCAGGCTAATGATTCACTCTCAAACAAATGAGTGATGAGTAAGCGATGAGTGACATTTTTTTTTGCACACACACAAACACACACACTGGTTTTGACTATCTTAACTACTATTCCACGTGTGTGTCAATTTTCCTGCCAGAAGACAAGTTCACTTGACATTAATACATGTCAGTAAGTGAATGAGTCTCCACCAGTCCTGAGTTGAAACAGGTGCACCAGCTGGCAAAGCTTGAGAGAAGCAAGTCCCATCTCTACTTCCAGCTGGTCCTCCAAACATACTCACCCATTCCATAAACAAATGTCCTCACAGCTTGCATCTCCACCACTTCCTTCTTCTAACATTTTCCTTTAAAGCATTCCCTCTCATGTCTAACCTCTTTAATAATCCATGACTTCTTCACTTGCTAGATACATTTCCCTGTCTTTTTTATGCTTTTATTTTCTAGGTAGCGTTGTGATGGAAATACTAATTTTGCTCCAAGGGTACTTAACTCAGCACTAAACTCTGCTTAAGTGTTTCTTTCAAGTGTAGCTGTGGTGGCATGAAAGAGCAGTGCATGTGTCTCAAACTCACTTACATACAGTATGCTGTTTAGGTTAGGTCAGAACAGTCAACAACAACTCCCGTACAGTTGCTTATTTGCATTAAGTATGTAAGTGTAAAGGAATGTAGTGATGCAAGTGCACACTAAACCACTAATACCTCCTCAAGTACCAGTAACTCAGTAAATGAAAGGTTGACAATGAAGTGCAATGGCAGAGAATGTGAAGAGAGGAGGAGGTCCCAAATGCAGACATTTACAAGCGAGTGAAGTTGAACAGGAAGCAAGCTGTTTATCGAAGGCTGGAACAAATAACTACAAATAAAAGGCAAAATGAGAGACTGAGACTTGACTAACTAAACCGGGCAAACTGAAGCTAAGCTAAAACACAAGGAAACCAGAACATAAGACATGAACGAGGGAACTGGACCATGATGCAAGAAACACAGAGAGCCAATCAAAGGACAGAGGAAAACAGTCACAATATAATCAGAAGAGGGGAATTAGGGAAACTGGAAACACACAGGGAACAACTGGAAGGAGTTGACCTAACGACACAGAGGAAGCAAAACTAAACACACTAAACACAGGACGCGACACTGTCAAAGTAAAACAGGAAACACTAAGACGCAGACAGGGGAGACACGGAATGATATCATGAGGGGAATATGTAAACCAGAAAGGGAGACAAGACAGAGGGAAACACGGCTGTAATTTAAGAGACAAACACAGAGGACATGACAGACTCACGCAGGAAACAGGGAATGACACATTGACAAGAAAACACAGATCATAAGACTAACTAAACTTAGAACCTAACCAAGACTAAACTCCATACCAACTGTAAACAATAGAACTTAAACATTTCCCCAAACAGCAAAAAGGAGTCAAAAATACGAAAGACATTCAAAATGCTGCATCAACAATCCAGCACCCTGACAGGTTCAGAGCAGCAACGTACAGCGCCACGAAAAAGTTTTAACTTTTTTCTGATTTCTCAGCTTTTTTTTAAGATCAGCAAACAAATTTAAATTTTAGATAGCCTGCTTAAATACAAAATTCAGTTTTATATCATTATCTCATTTATTAAGGGAAAAGAGCTATCCAAACCTCTTTGGCTTTACCACCCTTGCCATCATGTACTGCCATCAAACTTTTGTTATAACTGTAATGAATAATTTATGCTTTATTGTGGAGGAATGTTATTTACTTATTTGTTTAAGGTTATACCAAAGCATTTTGGACACAGACTTTGACTAGGCAACTCTACAATTGTCATTTTGTTTTTCTTGAACAATTCAGACAATGACTTGCCTGTGTGTTTCAGATCAAAGTTGAAATTGTTAAACAATCTTACTGCCTGTAACAAGGTCAAATACCATGGATATCGTATTGCAGATCAAATGTAAGACAATGGTGACATTTATAGCCAGTGTAGGATAACATATTTACAACTGAGTATCCTCTTATATAAATTAGTTTTCAGGCTGAGCACTTTGAGAACGAGACAGATAAAAGGTTTAGGACCACAAGTTATCGGTTCATTGTGGAAACACTGGTGTTGTTATGTCTTTGTGGGAAGGTGATTTTGGTGTAGCTTTTATTTGATTTTTTTGTTGTGGTTTTTTTTTTGTTATGTGATTTGTTTAATTTTTGTTTTAAATTGTGGACTTTAAGTCTGGAATAAATAAAGATTATTGCTGAATCATGAACACAAACCTTAATGGAGACAAGTAAGCCTTGCAGTTTTTTAGATGATCTAGGTTTTTTATGGCCTTCTGAATAAGCTCTCAATCACTCTTGGTTCACCAGGTTCACCATACTTCCAGGTATCTTTTTTCCAACTGTGGATAATGGCGCTCATCTCATCCAAAAGCCTTAGAAATTGTATTATGGCCCTTTCCAGACTGATAGATGTCTTGTTTCTCACCTGTTTCCTTAGATCATGTTTCATGTTTCTCTTTAGATTAGAGAATTATGTACTGGTTTTTGAGGTATTTCAGCCTAATTCACTTTGTAAGACAGGCTCTATCAAGTGATGGAATCAATTTTTCACATAAGGCAAGGTAGGTTTGGAAAGCTTCCCCCCTTAATGGATGAAATCATCAAGAAAAAAAAGTATTTTCTGTTTACTCAGGTTATCTTTGTCTAATATTATACTTGTGATGATTTGAAGCATTTAAATGTGACAAATATGCAAATCAGGAAAGGGGGTTACATTTTCATGGGACTGATAGTGAGTTGTTATTGGCATTCACCATCTGAAAGCAAATTTATTGTTTGGCTAGGGAGTGTTATTGATTACAGCCTCTTGGTAAAATGAACTAGTGTCATGACAACTGGGAAAGAAGTAATTAAATGATATTTAGGGACCACAGACGAGCAGTTTAAATGTGTCCTAATGTTTTGTTTTGTTCTGTTTTTTCAAAATAAAGCACATTGTTAAAATAACACATTTTTTTGTATGTATGTATTTAATAATTACAAAATATAACTTACTGTACACAAATATATGTTTGCGTACACTTGCCTAATGTCATATATCAGTATTCTCAGTATCAGTATTCTCAGTATCAGTATTCTCAGTGGATGCGTTAGATCAGTTTTGTTTTTTGTTTTTTTAAATTGGTGTTAATAAATACAGCATTGATCCTTGTTTCACTTCAATCACTATACTCAGTCTGGTGGAAATAAAAGATGAAATTTTAGACACTGTTTACTATTTTTAGAATGCCCAAGATTCCACAGTATAGCATATTATTATGGTGGTTTATATTATTGAAAACATCCCAATGCACCACAGCAGTTTGTTAGAGTGTGCCTACTTCTAAGTAATGTAGCAAACATTTCCCTATTGGAAAAGGCTAACAATCCAATTACTAAAAGGCAAAACCTCACTAATTAATCATAGTAACATGTTTGGGTTTCTGTAAGAGATTGATGAATTTCCCATCACATGTACCTTAATTAAACCGTGCCTAGGACATGTTTCCCACCCTCTTTTTTTCCTTGAGGTTGCATTGTCTATTGGATACTCTTTCAACACTCAGCATAAAATAGTGGGTTACATGTTATAATTACTTTCCAGACTAGCTTTTTACTTATTGGCTAATTTGTCCCCCAATGATGAATTCAAGCCTTGCCAGTCCATGGTCCTTTGAAATATGCATACATAAAAATAAGTAGATTTATGTTATGGAACAATGTAAACACTTCACGTTTTTGCTGTATAAGCGCCAAAGAAAATAGATGAATGTTTTTTATTTTTTTTTATTTTGCTGTACTAACTAGTAATTTATCATCACCCTCTCTTCAGCAAGATGGTTAAATCAAAATTAAAAAAACAAAAGGGCTACAAAGTCACACCAAGACATTCCGTCTTTAAATATAGTCCATAAAAACATGGCTTTAACAGCAGTACAATTGTTTATCAACAATGTGATTATCTCTCAAGAGAACAGTTGTAAAATTTCATCTCAAATTGGATTTCTCAACTACAAGAAATCCTATAAGACATGCCAATGAAGAGGAAGGACTGCAGGGCAAGTCTCATTAGGGCTAGAATATTTTAAATTCACCTTCTTTTGAGATGCAAGGACAACAACAGTGACTTTAATTTGTTTCAGATTACTTTGGTGACCTCTGTGACTCTACAAATAATTAAGGTTGCTATGTATCTTATTTTCAGTCTTTTATTTGACTGAAAGGACTACGTCGGTTTTTTGGAATTGATGCTCCGTGGCCATCCAATGATCAGTTGGAGAAGTTTACACAATTAAACTGTGGGGTGCTACATCTCCTTTTTGTTTCATCAAGGCTTCTGGCAATTACACCAAAAAAAAAAAGGCCTGATGTTATTTAAATCTAAAGCCATTTCCTTCTCATTTATGTTGAGAAAGAGTCACACAAAGTCCCATGAGGTAAGTGGTTTCTTCACAGTATAAATAATTCATTTCAATGTTATTTTTTTTAGAGGTTTTTGCTCATCTACTGGGAATAACATTACATCTAACTGTTGTAAAAGTCTCAACAGTAAAGAGATTTGTTTCATGCTGAGGAACCAAAGAGCCAAAAGCAGGAATTTGTCAATTACTTCACAAACGTTATGACATCTTGTGCTTTTCTTTCAAAGTCAGTTCTTGAGAGGGTGAGAATAATAGCATCATGTAACTCTGAAAAAGCATTAAATGAACGTTATATGAATGAAATGGATTGATACAATATAAAGGTGTGATGTCAAGCACGTTATTTTATTATCTGCTATTAACTGGAGTTAATAAGCTCTTATTAATAGTTATTTTTTTAAAATAAAAAAGCCTATTTTCATTGCTAAAACATCAACATCAAAGCATCATTCTTTTGTATAAAAATATTGGAAGCTGGCAGTGCTACCCGTCAGGCTCCTAGTAGATGCACCTATGATATTCGTTCAGGTCACCAGGATTTGAACTCAACCCAGAGTTTTAGTAGATGCATCTATTGTATTAACTTGAAAGTCTTATGTCGACTCATTTATTGTATTCACTTACACAACTCAATTGTCCACGCTTCCCGCCCGGCCAATGGGGTAACGACAATACCCCATCGACATTTTACAGCTTTGGAGTAAAACTGATATGGTACAATAAACAACAGATACTTACAGGAAGCACAGAAGTGAATAAGGCTGATATTGCTTACATACTAGCCAATCTGGGATGTATGTTGACAGATTCCATTAAAAACCAAAAATCCCTTAAGTAGTTCTCTACCTCGGCCCTCTGAGAACTGCAGCAATGTCCCTTTTGCATTTTAAATCCTACTAGAAATGCACAGCGCTTTAGAAATTTTTCAGTAATGCTAACACATCAATGTGGGCTCTGATTCAATTTTCTGACAATCCACACAAGGGGTTTACTCCATGTAAGACTCCTTGTTGAAAGACTTTCTCCCGACATCTCGTTTCAGATTCCCATGACACCCCAAGGAACAAATAGAATATTGCCAACACAGTGTTACAATTCAAGCAAGACGCTAAAATTGGAGAATGAGTCAAGGAGAGAGGGATTGGTTTTTTTTGTTGTTGTTGTTTTTTCATTATTCCTTATGTTTTGGGACACATGAAATAATTCACGGTAGTTCTTCAATTTCGTTTATTGTTTATCCATCTGCATTTGTCACAGCACATGCTTTGTAAGCTTCTCTTGAAAATGTTAAGCTGTTATTGTGAATAAAGTAACAGCAGTCCTGTTACAGAAATCAAAGCTTTGAGTATTGATAGTTTACAGCTCCTGCTGCTGTACTGTTTCATAACATTTAAACAGAGAATACACAAAAAACAATACACTGATCTTTAAATATTAGAATATAGACAGATTTGATTTCATTTACTTTACTTACTTGCAAAGTACTACGAAACCATTGCTGGAATCATTGCTGTGAGAGCCTGATTTTGCCCTTTTGTTTCCTCTGAACAGAGCTTCACTGACAACTTTGTGTTTTAGTGTTTACTGTTTAACATATTTCTTGCAGGGCCTTTGAGGTATTAACGTATGAAATTAGCTCCCTACCAAGTTGAAATCATCAGTATATTTTAATGTTTTTTCCTTTTGCAAAAAGAAAAACTTGTCAACATTGTTCAATTTCAGATGGTACCTTTTCATTGTCTTCCTCTTTGCATTTTGCTTATTGGAGTGTTTGCATTTTATAGCTTATTCACTGTGTGTACCTATCCAATGAATTCAGATGGAAATATGCTAGTGGCTAAATTTGCTTTTATGAGAACGGGCTTCATTCATTTGTATTCACCCATTAACTAGAAAATACATGTGCATGAAAATACCACTGGGTTCATGAATTACCGTATTTTATTCTTACTATTGTGCATGTGTCAGTCAGAATCAATCTAACCCAACAGACCTGTACAATCTGTATACTATCTGCATACTGCCAGACCCCCATATCTCTATGTAAGGTGAAGCTGAGAAAGCATTTGTGTTGTAAGAGAGGATCCTGCATTGCTGAGGCAAAAAAGCAGGAGAAAGTCCAACTGAAGAAACTGAAACAATATTGTCTGAAGAGCACTGAATGAGGACCAGAGATCGTTTGAAACCGAAACTGAAAATTATTGAAAATTGACACTTCCAAAGTAAAAACTGGTGTTTTTTTTTAAAATTTACCCCTTATTTATACAGGTAGTCCCATTGAGACCCAATGTCTCATTTGCAAGAGAAACCTGTTCCAGACAAAAATATTAAAATGTCATATTAAAATTAAATAATTATTAATTTAAAAACAAAAAAACAAAACAAAACAAAAACTAATGTACATAGTCATATTAAAAACAAAAACAACTTCCCAGAGACGATTTCACAAAAACATTTGTATGTATTTTGAAGTCTGCAAGTGAAATCAATTGAGAAAGCTTCAAATCCTTTTGCAACATGTTCCATGAAGATGGGGCAGAAAAGGAGAATGCCTTATTCCAATCTCTGCATGAACTGATGGAGTGATGAATGTAGGTGTTTGTGGACAATGACGCTTAAGTGTTTACCAAGAAGCTCTAGAATTTACAGTTCTTAAAACAGCCTCTTATTTTGCATGCTTTTTGTATTGTGTTGCAACTTACCCCTTGTTGTGCCCTTTAGTCTCCAACTCTTTAGTTTACCTCAAATGTCTTTTGTGAAGTAGACATTTTTGAGGTTTTAGTTTTAAAACCTTTTGTGTACATTGGGACCAAATGGGCCTCATCACAGTTTACATTTAGTTAATTTCTCTTCACAGCACCTATTTCATGGTGGAAAACCTGAGATGTATGTAGACATATATCTCATATAGACTTTCTTTTTTTTAAAACAAACAAAATAATAACGTAAATATGCAAAGAAAATTATGTTTTATGGAATCTGTGGCTTCATAACCAGGGAAAAAGGACTGTTTTCTATTTGCAAAAAAATATGAGTTATAATCATATCTTTGGTCTCTGTTCTTTTGCAGCCCTAATTTCTTCCCCTGTGTTTTTCTATAACGCTGCAAATAGAGATAGCCTTATTAAATCAACTCTGGTGTGTTGCCATTTGTTAGCACATCAATTAACACAACAGGCCAGTGTCAGCACCCTACATCTACTGTTCAAAATTGATTTGGGGATTGTAATATTGACACAGGAGCAGAAAGCTTGATTGAAGCTACAGGGGAAAAAAAAACTCCCAGCAAAATTCATTAACACACTCCTTGTTAGCTTGTAAACAATAAACAAAACTAGTTGTGTGTTATTCGTTATAAGCTCTTGAGAAACATAATATTACCATAGTTTAATTAATAAACTAATTTATTTGACTTCGATGCAGGTACAAACCTATGTGAACTTTGCAACCTCTCCAGCTGAGGCCCTTTTCTCCATATAGATGTGCAATAACCAATAATGCTTGGTTATTGCTTGCAGACATGCTGAGAATCAGCAAAGAAGCAATGCCAACATGAGACTGCTGCCAATAATGAGCTAAGAGCAGGTACTCACCAGGCACCGTCTGTGCTGTGGTGCCATTTCAGCACTGGCCAGTTTAAATGGCCACACATCTACTAACCAAATGGCCTTCAGGAGGAGCCAAGAGGGGCTGGCTAACTGAGCAAGTGGATGACTCATCGTGCACAGCCACATGGTTTCAGTAAAACAACACACAAAAATAAGGCTAGATGCTTTAGATGAAGCACATTAGAATTCACATACAATATCACATGCATCCAGACTCCTAGAACAGATACAACTTAACAATACTGAAGCTTGGTAACTGTATGAAAACTATGGTGTAAGAATTGGCAACATAATTTTACAGTTTGGGGTCATCAGTAAAGGTTATGCTTTATTTTGAAATTGTTCAATTTTCCTACCTCTAATATCTATGATTTATATGCAACACTTCAATTAATTACTTTTAAACTTCTATTTAGCAACAAAATGGGAAATTTTTAGAATTAATAAGGGGTATGTTATATCAGCTGTTAGAAATCCATCCAGCCATTCTCTTCCCAGCTACTATAGGGTGAGAGGCAGGGTACACTCTGGACAGGTAATTCAATTCCCCTTCTTTGCAAGCCAGTGTGGCAGAGAGCACATTAATGTTGGTGGTCTATTGAGTACACATTATTCTTCAAATAAAAGAAAAACTGTGGTCTTATATTTTTATTACTTATTCATGGGTCCACAATTATGCTAACAAGTAGCATAGCTTCCAAATAATATTCTGCATGAAGTTCAAAAATCAAAATGCACTCAACTGCTCAATGTAGGCACTGAATGGGTCTGTTGAGAATAACTAAAACAGTCCAGTGCATTTTAATGCTAAGAAGATATTTAATCCCTTGTGCAAGGACATATAGTACAAGTAACCCTATGGTAGCAGGGTAACATGTTTTTGAAACCAAAACCTATATAATCCCTTAAATTCCTAATGTTAGCCACCTTGTTCAGGTCTTTGTTTATTTGTTTAGGTTTTTTTCACTAAGAAAACTGAGAGCTAAATTCTTTAATTTAAGTGTTAAAATGTTTAAACTTTGTGTTGCGACTGCTGTTGTAATGTTGTGTTATATGCAAATCTCAGTGTGTAGGTGCCTTTCCGTGATTGGTGGCTCCAGAGGGCGGCTCATACGGATTGGCTAGCTACCTGTAGACAGCTTATATGATGACACCGCCATGGACGGCCAGTCATTTATCCTCGGCTCATTCCAACCAGCAGGCCTTTTGTTACTTGCCCAGCGCTGTTCACTTAAGTAGGGGTGGACTGCCTTTTTGTTGATTGTAGTTTTCTCATGTTTTTTCTTAGTTAGGGAGGCACGTTGCTGTCATTTGGTCTGTTTCTTTTGAGAAGGTAAATTTGTTAAATCCTCGAGATTGGCTCCTTTTGTTTGTTGTTTTGACGTCAGCTCCTACTTTTTATTACAATAAAACTATGATGGAAGAGAGAGTGAAGCAGGGTAATGTAGTTCATTGCAAATTAAAATGACACATCAGTCAGTTTTAATTTCTCTATATGTCCTACTCTAGTTCTTATTTGTTGTTTTCAGTTACATTTTTGTCCTTCACTTTTTCTGACTTTTATTCTATATTTATCCCTTTTCTCCCATTATATAAATTAAGGTCATTGATGCAAACATGGATTATATGCAGCCCATCCTAATGCAACTGATACTGGGATTTATCTTGTAACACAGGTTGGGTGGACAAATTGTTTATTCAGTGTTATGCAATTAATCTGTTTTGCCATTTAGAATTTCTTTATTGTTAAAGATAAAATGGGTAATCTCTATGTATTTGCATATGGATTAGTAGAATGGTGCCAAAATCCTTATGGAAATACACTTGGACATTTTTCAGTTCTTAAGAAAACATGAGTACTATTTTTTCAATTTCTCACCATCATATTAGTATAAATTCTGAGCTTATTCAGTACTTCGTTTATTGGAATAGATTTTTTTGGCTTCAGAAATTTTTCATAGACATAGCCAATAAAAATGAATGCAACACATGAAACTGGAAATTATATTGAAAATAATTTGCCCATGAAAGCAATATACTTTATGTATTATGCTTTCACGTTCTTAATCCCTGCTAATGTAAAGAGATTGCGGGTCTGTTCTCCCACGCAACCATTTCTGTTCCATAGCTTTTTTTATTCCTCTGGATCTTTCCACAGTGAAATTAATTAAAGACACATGGAATAACGTATTGAAATAATATTCCTGGCAGAGAAAAGTGATTTTATAAATACAATTGCCGGTCCTTTTAATAGCATCAAGTGCTTTGGAAGATTAGGGACAAACAAGGATTCATGCATTGTGTCTTCATTTACAGATTATCCTATTCAAGTGGATTTGTTCATTAAACTCGCTAACCACAAGGAATCAAAAACATTTTTGTTCAAGGGTGGCACAGAGAAACTTCTGTCTGAATTTCTTTTAAAATTTAAATAATGTTGCTAAACTGGCCTTATTTAATGCTACTAATGTTGTGTAACAGAAAGGATGTTAGTGCTTTTAAGTGGAAGTGGAGCTATTTCAGATATATTCAGCCATGTAATTTAGGGCTAATGTAGCTAATGTACCATTTTCTTGGCACTGACAGACAGTCCAGTCTTCCTTCACTCGTCTTTCCTATCCACATGGGCAAATTAACACATAATTGTACAACATTTCTGCACAGCTAGGGCACCCTGTGGGTTCCACCTGGTGTAAGCATCTCATGGTGTGGTATTCAAAGAGCCTCTCTTCCTCTTCTCATGCTACTCCCAGGAAGTAGAGGCCATGTTAAAAGAAATAAGTCATTTTCTAAGTGTTCAGTGGGCTTTTATACTGTACACAAGTTATGACATCACTAATCTTGACTTTAGAAAATGGCAGGACAGGAGTGGAGGGAGGAGAGTCTGGTTGATATATCATTTTCCATCTGGTCTATTTTTGGTCACCTTTGGATCTTTACCAAGAAACATTTCCTGGGGGCCATCATTGTCTAATTTACGTTGTCATATAGACCATACATGATGCGTTGAATACACCTGTAAATGTCTGGGCACGGAAACGTAAAATACATACACAAAAAGGAAATTGTGAAACACGTAAAAATATTTACAGTATTTGTGTTACTACACTATCCCATTTGTCCTACATATTGCGTGTACCCTTCTTACTTCCTGCTACCCCCTTTGCTATACCTCTGAGGGCAGCTGGTATTGTCAGAAAAATAGCAGCGAGGTAGAAGTAGCCAAGGGTATAAAGCCTGCTCTTTTGGTCCATTTTCTCTCCCTCTAGGGAGCTCCATCTTCCTCATGATTTTCTTGCTGTTTTCTTTTCTTGCAGCCTTATTCAATGCACATTTCAATCTGCCATCCATATACTCCATAGGTAAATTTCATCTGTAGTTTTTCAGGCATGCAGCTAATTGTAGTCTTTGGAGCTTGAAAAAGAAGGCGAGTAGACTTCTTTAAACTTAAGCAGCCCCAAAATGGACTTTTATCTCAGGGAGTTTATAACAACATTAAGGACAATGTTTAAAGAAGTCCAGTCGTCGTCTTTTTCAAGCACCCAACATTGCACATGTAGCAACACATTTGTAAGAACCTTTGCTATATCTTGATGTATGTTGATCAACCAAGTCACTGTCAAAAGAGACTAAATGAGACATTCTGTTTTTTAAAAGCATTAAAAATGTCTAACATCAAACAAAAGTGAGAACATAAATAATATTCATAACCAAATATGGATGACCAAGACAATAAAGAGTCATGTATTTGGTTTGTAAATGTGTTTGTATGCGGATGCATATTTCTATGTACTGTATCTATCTAATCCTTCTGGGTCTTTGCTGGTATGTGATATTCATTCATAATAGAATATACTAAATGCCTACATTCATCAGTTGGCTTTATATGACATTTGAATCAGGAAAATATACCCGATGAGAACTGCTATTGATATTAAGGTGTAGAAAAAGCAGTTTTCCTCACTGGTGATTTTTCTGTGAGCGTGAAGTGAGAAGTGACGCTGTTAAAAAGCACAAGACGGTAGCCACCTAGTGACAGTCAGTATGACCTTAACTCCATATCCTGAGTAGTGTTAAAAAGAAACCGAACTGCAGTTGTTTGTGTCTATGCTATGTGAACACATGGCCTCGTTAGAAGATTTAAAATGATTACAGAATTTACACTGGGAATGTCTGAAAATTGTTTTATTGTTGAAAATCTAGAAAAACTGTGCACACTCGTATTCAGCAGATTTGCTTTTTGAATCTTGGGCTTTGTGACAGCAACGTGACATTTTTTATCTACACTCACTTTGTGTTTTGCTCACTTAATGAATGCTTTATCAAAATTTCTTTAATTATCTACAGATTCCTGATGTAGATGCATAGCAAAATTGCTTTTACTATATATGTGTTTATCCAACCTATATTAAACATATTTCTGAATAGACTGCACAAAAGAGAATAATTAATTAAAGAGCTTAATGTATTCATCTAAGAAAACAAAAGACATTACTACACAAAGTTGGAACATATGCATTTTGTTGATTAGCTGCCAGTACATTTTTTTTAAATCACTGTTGAATGGAATGATAACTATAGCTAGAACATTTTTTTCAATTTGTGGGAAAATCTGGCTTTTAGCCCAGAATTTTAAAACAGTTTCTTACAATAGATTATGCTCATTCTAAGACCAAAGCAATGCATTAAGAAAATGTGTTTTCTACTCCCAAAGTAGACAAATTATTGCAGTTCTAAATGTCCCACAAATGGACATCAGTGGTTGTAGCAGATCTGTACGTTTGTTTTTCTTCATCCAACAACCTGTTTGTACATAAGGAGAAAAGAGTGTGCTTTCATGATGATACCTAATGACACCACCTTATTATCTGATGTGTAATTCTTTTAATTCAACCAATGTGTTTCTCACATTAGTACACATCGAAGTCCACTAATGCATGTACTGTATCAATAAAGGATTAAGATCAGACATTTTTGGGTCACTGCTGTCCCTTAAGGTATTGCTAATATTTTTCTAGATTATTTAGACCAGGGGTCGGCAACCTTTCTGATGATGAGTGCCATCTAAAATTTCCTCAGAAGTCAATGTGCCATAGAATTGCACTAGCAATACATTTAATAATGCTTTATATCAACAGTTACACACTATATAGAACAACTTTATAGAATTATATTTGTTCGCAGATGTTGGCAGCTATCAGCGAATAGTTTTCCACTATTTTGAAACAAAAAAAAAGGACACATTTTATCCATAACATGAACTCCATAACTGCAAATGCACTGTACAACAGAAAATGCAAGTGCTATTTATGGTCTCCTCACAACAATGATAAAAAAAAACAAAAAACTGGACCAATATGGCATGTTTGTTAATACAGGGATACTCATGTTAATGTGATCTCTGGTTTCCCACTCAGAGACACAGGTCTCTGAGTGTCCTGCATTCAGAAAGCTACCTGAGTACACTCTTCGTGTGAGAGAAAATCTGCTCACACTGATATGTAGAGCCAAATACTGTCAATAAGGCCTCTGCAATGTTCTGAAGACAGTTAAACTTGTCAGGTAGTGATGTCCAGCAGGTGAAAATGCAAGCCCCATGAACACACACAGCTATGGATTCCAGCTGCGTGCGTAGTTCTGCAAACCTTGACCCCCACAGAGTCGAGCTTTTCAGTTCAATCAGCTGAATTTCGATGTCCTCTGTGTCCAGCCAGTTAATGCGAGACAAATCCAGCTCATTAAATTTCTGGTTTGATACAACTTGTTGGTATATGTTGATTTATATACATTTTATATCAGATAAAAACTTTGGTTGTAAGATTCAGATAACTATTTATTAAAAGCTGGACATTTTAAATGAGAATAAGAAAGAAAAGTATTTCTTTGTGCCCCCCTTTCCCTGTTAATGAGACCCGCCCCTGCACAGTTACCAGCCGTCAGCTACAAAGGATCCTGGTGTTATTTGCCTCTCAGAAACAGTTCATAACTTTCGGTTCAACTCATTTATGTCACCTAAAAGGTAAACCTGTTTCTCTATCACCTGTTCAGCTCTGATGACTCAGTAAGGACATCTCCTGGTTGCATCTTCATGTTTCCCTCTCACCACATATCCAAACCGATATCATAACTGATACTGATGACTTGTAGACAATAAAGTGAAAGTGGGGAAAAAGACCCTGAAATAAGTACTTTTAAATACAGGTTTATTTAATATTTCATATTACTTTTTGGTCTCTTATCAATATTTTTCGCACAGACTTGACAATAAGTCCAGTATCTTCCTGATTTAAATTCTGCCTATTCTGCAATCCAAACTAGAAGTTTGTACCCTCTTATTTAAAAATCTACTGCTAATGTTATGTCTGAGAGAAATAATCAAATGGGATATTTTCATGAAGTATGAGTCACCATAAGAGCTAAGAATTAGTTTCATTTTCTAACCATAGACAAAATGCATGTTAGAGTTTGGGTGATTTCCTCAACAAGTAAACCAGAGGCAAGACACACATATAAGCACACATAATCATAAGGGCACACACAGTGGGACTGGCTGACAGTATCTTAAGTCTAATCAGAATCTTAATTAGTCTGCTAGCAGCGTCCCATTAACATATATTCCTCCTAATTAACTAGGGACACACACATGCAGAAGAAGAGAAGCAGAGGCAGAGAAATTAAAGATGTTTCATGAAGTTACATAATATGAGAAAATAAATTAACAAAGTAGAATAACAAAAGTAAAGCTTGAATCCACCAACCTTATTCTGCCTTTCTCATAGGAAAAGGTTATCTCAATAGATACGGTGGGAAAAGAGCTTTTCAAGCAAAGTCAACAAACACATTTAACCATTACTTTACTCTAGATACGGAAAAGGAATGTGAAAGTAATTGGTCAGTTATCTCACAGGTTAGTATCAGACAACAACTGAATAAACACAGATTTAATACATAAAGTATATAAAAGGAAAGCTGAGTGGAAGAGAAAGATGTGTTAGGAACAGGGGTACGAGGAACACAGATGACCACAGGCTTCAGAAGATTGTCAAGAATCATCATTTCATGGGTAGGTGCATCAAGTGCCGCTATGCACAGATTTGTACAGGAAATGGGCTACAACTATTGCATTCCTAATATCAAGCAATTCCTAAACCAATGTCAGAATAATCTTACCTGGGCTAAGCAGAAAAAGAACTGGAACAGATTCTGTAGCTGATTGCTAGAGTTGAGTCTTGGATTATCAAAAATTGAATCACATAAGCATTTATATAAAAATGGAAGGTGGGCTTTTATATTAGAATACACTGAAACACACACTAACACGCGCACATATACTTCCGGTGTCTATATTTATCCAGATGCTCTAACACAAAGTCATACTTTTGTATTGCAATTATCCCTCAACACTGAGTCACCATTAAAAAAAATGCTGGTTTGATATATTGGCTGAACAGTCACTGCTTCCCTTTGTAAGTTTAATCGCAAACTGAAGACTGTGGGTGATGACCAAAAAAGGTGTTGTGGGTGAAAGATAAAAAGACACATTTCACACTCGTTCTAATGTCTTTGTTGCGATGCCAAGCTTGCCTACCGCTCTATGTCATGACTCATGTACTCCTATTCAGAGCCACAAGAGCTCTATTTCTACACCACGGTGGCTCTGTTTCAAATCTCAGCATAACATTCTGCTTGTGTGGAATGGAAAAGGTTATGCATAGTTACATACAATTTTGTTGCTATCACATGCAAGTTCTTTTGATTTATCTGGCTTTGGCTGGACTACAGTCATGTTAAAACATAGGTGTGTGTGTGTGCGTGTGTGTGTGTGTGTTTCATTATAATGGGAAGAGTGTTTAGAGAAAACTCTGCTCCAGTGAAAATGGGCTCTTTCAATTATTCATTCAACAAAATTCTTCAGTGGGAAATGTACAGGTGCAGAGTCTTCTTATGGCAGTTTTACTAATTTTACAGATTTGTGTACAATATTCCAAAGTTCATACATATGTGAATGACTCATTAACCTTCTGAAGTGTTGGTATGTGCTTTCCAGAAGATGAATCACAAAAAGAAGCCATCATGTCAGAAAATGACCCGTTTTAGCTTTTTTGTACTGCATAAGCATCAACTGCATTATATGTTGCAGTCGGTCATAATTCAAGTGCATTTGTCTACTTTTTGTTAATTTTACACAACTGGGAATACTTGCCATGCATTGAGATCACTCTGCTTTTTCCCCCTCATTTGAAATAAGTGCAAAACAGGCATTCTCTGAACTGTATATAATATTTATTATCAGGGAAATAATTTCACTTCCCAAGAAAAGACATAATTTTTACAGAGCTTGTCTTTCAAAAATGTGCAGCTATGTTCTTATGAGTGCCATATACAAGGGTTTTCCAAGGTGGAGGGTGTTGAGAGTGAGTAGGATTGATGCTGCTTGGAAAGAGGTCCAGGGCAGCAGGAGGCTAAGGCTTCTTCTGTGACTGTGTGCAGACATACTCAGCCAGAAAGATGTGTCATTTAGGCTTTTAAGATGTCATTCGTTCCAGATTCTCCTAAATAGAATCTAGAATTTCCAAAAACCTTAACTTTCCAGGAATTAAGAAAAAAAAACATTTTCAAACCATTTACAACCATGTATTTTATATGAATTAAATTTTAAACAAGGTATCTTGACAGGATTTCGTTATCATACAAATCATTACATTTTCACTATCCCTAAGGGGCAATGCAACCAATAAGCATTGTATAAATATGAAAAATGCTCAAACTTGTTTTACAAGGTTTAGAGAAAAATGGGTTTTGCCATTTTTACATTGGAATATAGAAGTATAAAAATATATGAAACAAAAAAGTGCTGTGAAGTACAAACACACATCCAAACTGTGCTTTGGAAATGCATTGCTATCTGGCCAACATGCACCCACTTCCCACACTCATACTCAGATACATCATGTGTTACAGCACTATTATTAAGATTTGTTTTTAAAATCTGAGTTATCTTTATATGTCTACAGCTGATGTGGATAGAATAACTTTGTTTATTATTGTATATTTTTTTTTAAATACTAGCCATGTCTAGATTGTGGTTATGGTCAAATACTGTACCATACTTTTAATATAGTTACTGTGTACTGTACTGTATCATGAGCATTATATTAAACAGGAGAAGGGAAATAAATTACAGGGAGAACAGATAAAACAAATGCACCAAGCCGCTTTTTTTTCTTTTTTCTTTTTCTTTTTTTTAAGTACAAGTATATTGTAGTCGGTGTTGTTAATAGTGTGAACTGTGCTGACCTGAGATGTTTGACTTTTGGTCTGATACAAGGTATTATTAGCCTCTTAATCACATGACCTTTTGTATTTGTGTGTTTTTGTGTTAGTGGTGGTGTGGACTAAGCTGTGTTTAGCTAATTATTGGTACAAAAATCTCGTATACATTTGCTGAAACATTATAGCAAAAACACCCTGCAAAGGAACATCAACTACATTCATCAAGACATGTTTACATTTTGGCAAAAACAAATACTTATTCTCCGATTAATAGCATAAGATCAAAGTGATCAAGTGACATTGTTGAATAGATTATTTACATTACATCTGCTTTTGCATTCTCTCTTTCCATGTTACAATATAAATGCTATTGAAAATCTTTTTTGTTTTTTTTTTGTTGTGTAGAAAGTTCTTAAGTATTTATTAATATGTATTAATATGTTTCAATTTCTGATTAACAATATATATGTTTGCTATATACATATATAAATATGCTTTTGGAACATGTTCCCAAATTTTTTGTTGAACTCCTCAGAGATTCACACCAACAATCATTTTCTAGTAGATCCCTCTAAAAGTGACCCAAAAAGAGAGCAAGAGAGAGAGAGATAGAAAGCTATATTAAAACAACAAAGACGACAAATTTTGTGACATAATCACCATAACCATTGAACAAAAATACAATATTTCACTTACAATGCACAGTTTTCAATCTTAAGAAAGCAGTGTGAAATTGACTATTTTGATAATTAACATATATAAATACCAGAGCTGAAAGCTCACTTGAATCTGCACAGTGTGTCTAACTTGTTTGTGAGCTGTTGGAGAGTGACTATAATGGTTAAGTAAATTATTTCTAGAAAAGAAAATTGTATTTTTAATAACACCACAAGTAACTATTAAGACATTTTTTTAATAAACCTGTAAACATTATGTATATGTATTTGTGAAATGAATTAAACACAAAAACTGAGTGAATATTTGGGTAATTAGAAAAAAAAAAGATTTACTTCTACACAGAGCATGCAGTGGGTCATAACTGTTCTTGGCCACACTTTGATTAAACATTAACATATTAATGCTTAGAGTATTCACTCATGCCTTAAGACTCAAAATGAATATCACTCCAGAGGACTTCAGCAATATGCGCAAGATTGTGTTTTAGGTAAATATCTGAAGTTAGCTTTCCCCTCTTCCACTATATTTAACAATGTTTATGTAGGTACAATTTCACATGTGAGGCTTTGCTACTCTTTTTTTTTTTTTTACCTCTAGTTTTGTTTTTGTTTTTTAACAGAGCAATTTGATGATCTAAATAGTATAGAGCTACAGGAAAGGGACTTTGGAACTGGTGTATCGCTGCCCTAGGTTTGTTTTAAATTGAAATTGAAATATATAGTGTAAAAAGATCAATAAGGTTTCTCTTAAAACACTCCCATGAGCACCAGATGTTAGAAGAACTATTGAGCCTCTATGGCTTATAACAACTTTTGTGCATAATCAGTTGTTCCACATAAATTCCACCTTCTGGGCAGTACTGTTAGCAAGTATTTTGTCATTGTTCTAAATTCATTGTGTATTGACAGCTGTATATTTTGTGATTGTCAACATATTTTTCAATGTAAAAACAATACATGGTAATTTTATACCCATATATAGTATACAAGTCTAGCTTGGGATTAAGATGAATAAATAAACACATTTGAGTCAAAGAAACAGAGAAACAAAAAAGTCAAAATAAATATTCAAATCGTGGTGTCAGTTGCTACTATAATGACATAATGCTTGTATATTTATGAATTCTATTCTTTCCATCGAACACAGGCACCCATTTAATTTCACTGACTGTTTTTTTTTTGTACAAAACAAGAGACGAAGAAACAATCATTATATCATCAAGCAATTTAAAGCAAACCCATGTAACAACGATAAACAGATAAGAAACAAATTAAAGGAAAAACAATGAAGTCACTGATCACTGAAGTGATCAAGTGGGGAGAACCGGTGGCTTTGTTTTGCCGATAGTGGCATTTTGTGGGAAGGTGGTCCAAAAACCTACCAACCAATAAACCAAACAGAGATTTTGGTTATTACATTAGAATACAACTAAGAGAATATGTTTTGGATTAATTTTCCATCTCTTCAGCAGAGTTCCACAAAATTGGGGAATGAATGTGAAAATGCACTGAATTGATTTTTGTGACACATGGTGGCCCAGCACCATCTTAATAGATTATATGTTGGATTATCCTTTAATTTGTCATGCATCTGTTAAAATAAATCTCATTTAAGTGAATAACAGGAATAATATTGTTTGTTCCCTTAGCTGTCTGACACAGTGGATAGCACCCAACAATCATAATAAACTCACTGTATTTTCTTTTAACATGCAACTCTTACTCAATCAATCTGGAATGTTTTGGTAATTTCCCCATTTTCAATGATTTTTCAAATAACAAAATCCTAAAAAAGTATATTTCAGGCCCCCGTGTCCCATATAAACATGACATTTTGATATAATTGAGACAGAAAGCCCTATTAACCTGAAACTTGCTTCAAGTACTTTGAATTAGTATCGGTAAAAGTAAATGGTCATTATAAAGTGTCAGCTTATCCATTCATATCTCATTTATATAACAGTTTGGCAATTACTGTTTAGTTTAAATCTAAAGTAATAAAAACATAAGAAACGCAAACATTTTAAATAACGGAAAGATCCACACATCCCATAATACATAAAATGTTAAACAAATACTCAGGAACAGGCACCTTATGTTTGTAATCTCTAGTGTAAGGTTTTCACGTGTAAGCCAGCAAATGTTCTTTTCCAAGTTATGACAGATCCAGTCCGTAATTTACCGATTCAGTCTAGCAATTACAAGATCACATGGATAGAAAACAAACAAGACACAAAGACAAAATTAGCAACATATTTGCTGTTTGGTCTTGCCCTCATGAATGTCCTTTTTATTAAAAACATTTTTTTTATCCTAATTAACGTAATAAAGCCAGTAAACAACATTAAAGAAAGAAAATACAGTTGGAAAGATCATCCGTGACCATTTGTCAATAGAGTTTACATCAGACAAGTCAGGGATGGTGATTTTTAGCTGTGAAGCACGCCTCCGTAGTCTGCTTTTCTTTTGAGTCATGTGACGCTCCAATGCATTTCGGCCAAAATTGTGCCTGGCCAGCCCTGCTTTGCGATACTGTAGAGCTGAGCTGTCATATGTCAACATGGTATTCCGTGGGTCATTGAGACCCAGAGCCAGCTCTGAAACACCCATATCGTTCTTAATATCCAGGGTGCCCAAAAGGATGTTTTCATGTGGGTCCATCTGCCCAGTAAAAGAGTAAAGTTTGTTAGATTCAAGTTTATGTAGTGTTGGGTTTATTTTTGAGACATTGGCATTGACATTAGCACAAAACTCATTTGAAATCACCTGCACATCATTTTCAGATACCTTATTTTTTTGATCAAGTCCAATTGCTGCATCATCCACAAAGATTGGTTCCCACAATGACTCATGGCCATCCATATCACGTTGTTTCATTCTTGCATACAGCGTGTCATCTCTGCCAACTACATTCCCCACCAGCCACTGCAAGCACATTCAAACAAAACAATATTGCTGTGGTTCAGTTGATGGACTGGATTAAAAAAAATTGTTACTGTTACATTTTGCAGTTTATGAAATAATTATCTTCTAGTGCAGCGGTCCCCAACCCCCGGGCCTCGGACCGGTACCGGTCTGTGAGTCGTTTGGTACCGGGCCGCGAGAGTTGAGGCTCAGGTGTGAAATGTATGGTTTTCAGGGTTTTTATCGGTTTTCAGCGTTATTTTGTTATCGTTTTTATCGTTAACTCTGTTTTCCTGGGTCTTTTCACGTGTGTTATGAATAAATCTTCTTTTTTTCGGTACCGGTACTAGTTTTATTTTGTTGTATTTATCCGCGACACCTTAAAGGCCGGTCCGTGAAAATATTGTCGGGCATAAACCGGTCCGTGGCGCAAAAAGGTTGGGAACCGCTGTTCTAGTGTTTCCATTTCAAATTCCATGTAGACATAACCTAAATGGTTAACAGAACAGAATTCCTAAATTGCTATATAGACTGTGCACTCTTTGAAATAGGTCACAGGATATAAATGCAGTTATTTTTCTATTTGGTTTTCTTTGGCATTTTGCCTTGAGTATTTCAGCAGTCCAGGTGCAGCCATGTTAGGGTGATCATTTGCATTTTGTCAAGGCGAAAAGCCATCTGTCTCCGAGACCCTCCTCTTTTTCACGAGTCATTTTGGCTTCCAAACACGGGCTACAACAATCCTACTAAGCTGCTTTAACAGTGAATGTTGTTAATTATTATTCTGGACTCTTTAGACAATCTGAATAATCCATTTTCACTGTAAATGCGATTTCATGCATTTTCATGCATGTAGAGGTAAAACATCAGATGTGGTTTGCCTATGTATTCAAATATATGTTTCTAGTTTTTAATTGTTTATGTAAACATTTTTCTGAAAACCATACTAATTCTCAATAAGGGCCCCATTATACCTGTCCTCTTGTGGTGGCAGAGCAGCATTATACAACAAAGTTGACGTCAATTTGACACCAAGTTGCAATAATTCTGTTGCAAGCCACCCTTTTGCCAATTGTGTAACCCGGGACATTGTACTACTGCTGCCAATGCTGGGTTGAAGACACAAGGATCACATTGGTTCTTATCACCATTTTATTGATGAAGGCCAGAGATTTGCAGACTATACAAAGTGAGATGTTGCAGCAGTTTGAATAGGTGAGACTTTGTGGGGAAAAAAAAACTTAGCAATTTTTTGACTTCCAGTTTTGGCTTCTTATTATCTAAGTGCCAACACCTATCGTTCACGAGAATACTGTAGTGGGTACCTTACCTCAGGCGAGCATAAATGGATGTGGCTGTGTGAAGATGTCAACTATGTTGTGCAAAGTGACCAATGCAGTGAGTATACTGGACTCAACAAGTCCTTTCTAAATGCTCGTAGGCAGGTAGATGACCAAACTACAGGGACAAGCTAAGCTATTAGATAGTTACCTTGTTTGGATCCATTCTCATCTTTTCATTGTTGGCCATAGCTGTCTTCTCCGCTGCCTTTTTCTGACGCTGAGGGCCCCGGCCAAAGAAGATGTAGTTTACTAGGGCATACTCCAGCAAAGCCAGGAAAACAAAGACGAAGCAGCCCATCAGGTACATATCTATGGCCTTGACATATGGGATTTTGGGGAGCGTTTCTCTCAGGTGAGTGTTAATGGTAGTCATGGTCAGCACAGTGGTAATACCTTAACCACAAAAAACACAAAAAAAGATATTGAGAAATTCAGTAGTCAGATTTAAAACTGCAATTTTGCCCTTTGACCTCAAGATCAAGGTCAGAGGTCCAGTTTTCAGAAAATCTTGTCAATCTGATAACTCAAGAAAGAAGTCATACCATAGAGAAATCTACGACAAATCTTGGACAAGTCTGAGTCCCGGCCTGTGAGTCTAAGGTCAAGGTCAGAGGTATACTTCTCTGAAAATCTTATCAATGCAATAACTCATGAATGTGGCGATGTAGGATTTTCAAATTGATGCCATACGGGAATCAACTAATAATCTCAAATGAGTTCAAATCTAAGTGACCTTGAACCTCAATGACAAAGTCAGAAGTCAACTTTTCTAAAAACCACACGAGTACAATAATTCAAGAAGGAAGGAATATTAATAACGTTGTGAAAGTAAGGCCTTCACATATAAGGTGAAGGCCTTACTGTATAATATTGGGAAGTGTAAAATTTTCTTAATAATAGTGACCAAATAAAAGGAAATAAAATTGAAAAAAGACTGAGATTGTGGAAAATAGATTTCTTGCAAATAGCAGAGCAACTCAATAATATGTACTCTTTTTTAAAAATGTCAGTAAGAGGGACAAATATAGAAATGTGTGAGGAAGCTTATGTTCTGACAGTTGTGTTCACCTATCAGAAAAATGGAAAGCTGTTGTAGAGTTTTATAGAGAAAACAAAGAATGATTTCCAGAAGCATCCTTTGTTTCAGCAGGGTTGGATAAGTCTGTGGGAGAATGTGCACTGCTGGTTTTTTGTGGAATGCAGCTGGTGTGTTGGGTTGTCCAAGACGGACAACGGTTTGTTCAGTGACTTGCTGCGCACCATTGGCTGAAATGCCTCCAAATGCTGGCTGCTGATTCGATTGATTAGGTGACCTTGATCAGTGAAAGTAAAGGGTTTGCCCCATGATTTTAAAAATATGCTTTAGAAGAAGAACCTGAAGTGGAGTATTTTGAAATTCAAATGTCAACCTTGATCTTGTTCATTAGTGGAGAACTCCTATTGAGAAAGACAGTTTTTCCAAAGCCTTCCCAAGCAAACTGTCAGACTATGCATATCAATGTGTTGAGAATTTGCTTATTATGCACGGCACACAAACCCCTGCAAGAGTTATTACATGGCAATTTTTCCCTTTTTTTTGTAATTTTTAACACAATGTTCGCTCTTGGATGTACATGTGTTGGGCTTACATTAGCACTGTTCTATTCATATAAAGGAAATGAGAAATGGTAAGAGAAGCCAGATTCTAATGCTTATATGAGAACTTACTAAAATGGTTAAATTACAGTGCTTACGTGTCCTCCTACATATGCCTCATTCATTGAAAAAACAGCAGTACTATTTCAATTCTAGTGAACAATTGGAACAAAATTTCTAAAGTAGTGAGTAACATATAAATAAATTAGAATACATTAATTTAACAACCATTAAAATGCTGCATTTAAATTAAATTACAATAAGAACGACAACAAAAAATAACATCAAGTACTATAAAAGTGCAAACTCTGCTGAGGCAGCTCACTCATTTCATTTTAATGGAGTAGTATTGTGTTTTGTATATCAGGATTATCTTTGTTTGGCCAAGTTTGTGCACACAAACACTGCATATTCAGTGTATATTTATTTAGTTAATTTTGTTGTTGTTTTTAACGTACTTGTTGTACAGTAAAAATTGGTTAAGGGCAGCACGACGTGTGTTTACTTTGATTACACAAACATTATGTAGGAGTAGGTAATAAACAATGGGTACTACTCTGTATATAAGTGGTCATGAGTAACTTTATTATATATTACACTACAGTATATTTCTAACTAACTATGCAGTTCATTTTCTTTCTCTTGCCAATACTTTCTTTAAAGATTTAACACATTTTGGGGTAAACCTGAAAGAAAGGAAGATGTGAAATGTAAAACTGAGATCAGGGGTCAAATGGCATGACCTTACAATATTCTGTAGGGCCATGATATCCTGTCTCTCAAATGAAAATACCATGAAAATTTTTTAAGATGGCGCCGGTGAGGTCGGTGAGGTCGGCTGCCGTCACGACTGCTCCGACCACTTTTTCTTTGTCTTTGTTTGTCTTTGTTTTTTAAGTTAGTTTTCAGCGTTTCTAAATCGGCAAAATCATCACCATTGGGTACATTAGGTATGACAGTGACACTCTTGTTTCTATTGGTATACAATGTACTCACAATTCGAAGTTTTTAACTCCGGATCCGAGCTGGCCGAGTGAGATCTCGAGGGAGAACAAAGGGAAGCGGCGGCGGCCTAGAGGGAAGCGAGCCGGCGTCAGGAACAGGCTGAGAGCTCGTGCACACCGCACACCTCTGCCTAGCATCCTGCTCGCCAACGTCCAGTCACTGGAGAACAAGCTTGACGACCTCAGGGCCAGGATAAAGTTCCAGAGAGACATTCGGGACTGCAATCTCCTCTGCTTCACCGAGACATGGCTGAACCCAGCGGTGCCGGACCACGCCATCCAGCCGGCCGAGTTCTTCTCGGTTCACCGCATGGACAGGACACGGGACTCGGGGAAGTCAAGGGGAGGCGGCGTGTGTTTAATGGTGAACAACAACTGGTGCAACAGTGCGAACGTTGTTCCTCTCACACGCTCCTGCACACCAAATCTGGAACTACTGTCCATCATGTGTCGTCCTTTTTATCTACCTCGGGAATTTACATCGGTCATTGTAAGTGCCGTTTATATTCCACCACAAGCGGACACGGTCACCGCCTTATGCGAGCTGCATGAGGCACTCACACAGCACCAGACACAACACCGGGACGCTGCGCTTATTGTGACGGGGGACTTTAATAGCGCCAACCTCAAACGCGCAGCGCCGAACTTTTATCAACACATCACCTGCCCCACCAGGGGTGAAAGGACACTGGACCACTGCTACACTACGGTCAAGGACGGCTACAAGGCACAATCCCGCCCCCCGTTTGGCAAATCTGATCACGCCGCCATCTTCCTCATGCCAAAATACAAACAAAGGCTGAAACAGGAAGTTCCGGTTCAGAGGAAGGTCGCGCGCTGGACGGATCAATCGGTGGCCGCGTTACAGGACGCACTCGATGACGCAGACTGGGGCATGTTCAGAAACAGCTCAGACGATGACGTCAACGTGTTTACGGAAGCGGTTGTGGGATTCATCGGGAAACTAGCGGATGATACCGTGGAGACAAAGACTATCACAACGTTTCCCAACCAGAAGCCGTGGGTGGATAAAACCATCCGCGACGCTCTGAGATCCCGCACCGCTGCCTACAACACGGGACTCATGACGGGGGACATGGACCCGTACAAAGCCGCGTCATATAACGTGCGGAGGGCGGTGAAAGAGGCGAAGCAGCGCTACGGGAGGAAACTAGAGTCACAACTCCAACAGAGTGACTCTAGGAGCCTGTGGCGGGGACTAAGGACAATAACGGACTATAAAGCACCAACAACCGGTATGACGAACGCGGCCGTGACTCTGGCAGACGAGCTGAACACTTTCTATGCTCGCTTCGAGGCTGCAGCTAAGGTCTCCAACAATGCTAGTGTTAGCGGCGCTAACGGCTGCAGACAGGAAGATACTGCCAGCACCGGAAACGTGCTCGTCATCTCCAAGCATGAAGTAAGGAGAGCCTTCAAGAGAGTGAACACCAGGAAAGCAGCAGGACCAGACGGCATCCCAGGTCGTATCCTAAGAGACTGCGCATACCAGCTAGCTCCTGTGTTCACTGAGATATTCAACATCTCTTTATCTCAGTCGGTGATCCCCACATGCTTCAAAGAGTCCATCATTGTTCCTGTCCCGAAGAAACCCCACCCTGCTTCTCTCAATGACTATCGCCCTGTAGCCCTCACCTCAGTAGTGATGAAGTGCTTTGAACGCCTGGTCAGAGACTTCATCATTTCTTCACTACCAGACACACTGGACCCACTACAGTTCGCTTACCGTCCAAATCGTTCCACAGACGATGCCATCTCTCATCTCCTCCACACATCACTCACTCACTTGGACACTAGAAGGGGGAATTATGTTAAAATGCTCTTCATAGACTACAGCTCTGCATTTAACACCATAATTCCCTCCACACTCACCACCAAGCTGGAGCATCTGGGACTCAGCTCATCTATGTGTCAGTGGATCTCCAACTTCCTAACTGGCAGACCACAGGCAGTAAGGATGGGCGGACATGTCTCAGCCTCCACCACTCTCAGCACTGGAGCCCCCCAGGGGTGTGTTCTGAGCCCCCTGCTGTACTCTTTGTACACATATGACTGTGTGGCCACTACCAGCTCCACCACCATCATCAAGTTTGCTGACGACACCGTCGTGGTGGGCCTGATCTCTGATAACAACGAGACGGCCTACCTGAAGAAGATTAGGAATCTGGAGAACTGGTGCCAGAGGAACAACCTCCTTCTAAACGTCAGTAAGACAAAGGAGCTGATAGTGGACTTCAGCACTAAGCAGGAGAGGAACTACCAGACCCCTGTCATCAACGAGTGCCCAGTGGAGAGAGTGGACAGCTTCAAATACCTCGGAGTTCACATCACGCAGGACCTGTCATGGTCCTGTCACATCAACACCGTGGTGAAAAAGGCCCGACAGCGTCTCTACCACCTCAGACGCTTGAGAGACTTCCAACTGCCCTCCAAGGTGCTCAGGAACTTTTACTCCTGCACCATAGAGAGCATCCTGACGGGAAACATCTTAACCTGGTTCGGGAACAGCACCATGCAGGACAGACGAGCTCTACAGAGGGTTGTGCGGTCAGCTGAGCGCACCATCCGCTCCGAGCTCCCTGACCTGCACTCAATCTACAGCAGGCGGTGCTGGACCAAGGCCAGGAAGATCGTGAAGGACCTCAGCCATCCCAACAACAGACTGTTCTCTCTGTTGAGGTCAGGAAAGCGATTCCGCTCCCTGAAGACCAACACAGAGAGACTGAGGAGGAGCTTCTTCCCGCAGGCGATACGGTCTCTCAATCACACCACCACACAGTACTGACCCACACATATAGTTCTTACACACACTGGACTTTCTGGACTTTGTTTTTGCACAACACTGGTCACTATATTCTTCATTTCCGGTTAATACTTGTACAGCTGCTGTTATTGTGTATATATTTATTTATATTTATATTTCTTCATACATTCTTATATAGTTCTATATTGTGTATTGTGTATTTTGTTGTACAGTTATTTCATTTTTAACCTTAATTTATATTTTATTCCTTCCTAGTTAAATTTACCCTTTTTAATTTTTCATATTTATTTCCTATCTTATTCATAGCCTTTTCCTTTTTTGTTTTCTTTAGGTCACGAGCAGTTGTCCAAGCATTTCACTACATATCGTACTGTGTATGACTGTGTACGTGACAAATAAAATTTGAATTTGAATTTGAAAATTAGACACTGTTCATATTTTTGCAAGTGAGGAAACCCAGTGGTTCAGGGGGTTGGGACGCTCATCTTGTAACCGGAAGGTTACCAATTCGATCCCCAGCTCTGTCTGTTTTGGTCGTTGTGTCCTTGGGCAAGACATTTCACCTACTGCCTACTGGTGTTGGCCAGAAGGGCTGATGGTGCGATATGGCAGCCTCGCTTCTGTCAGTCTGCCCCAGGGCAGCTGTGGCTACAACTGTAGCTTGCCTCCACTAGTGTGTGAATGTGAGAGTGAATCAATATTGGAATTGTAAAGCGCTTTGAGGGTTTCGAAAAGCACTATATAAATGCAATCCATTATTATTATTATTATTATCATTATTATTATTATTATTAATGCATCACATTCAAAATGAGCAGCATTATAGACTTATTTTACTTTTTTTATATATTTAATTTGATTTTTATAGCATTTAAATTGTGCTAGTCATTGCATCCAGGCTTTAAGAAACATTTTTTCAGAGCATCCCAAGAGTTCTAGCCAATTAATATAAATTAATACTGGTCAAAATAGGATTCAAACAATTTTCCCAAGCTGTTGTGATAAGAGCTTAACAATAACAATAGATTTTTGCACATAGTGATCATGTGACATAGCCCTTACAAGTCCATTTTAATGCCTGAAAGGAGGTCAGGATAAAGTAGATTCTGAATCTAGTATGGCGAAGGATGTGGCCAAACATTTCCCAACTCTGACCTGCCTCTATTATAAAACATTAACTTTTTTCATTAAATCCCATGCATGCCTTCCCCTGGACCACTACATATAGCCCAGTCGTCAATCAGCAAAATTGCCTTGTTGACAAAAAGGAGGGGTTGGGTAGAAATATAGATTAAGCTGAATGAATGGAATTCGGTAAAAAGAAGACAGTGAACCACTGATAAACACAGAGTAGCTCGTTACAAATCTCCCAGGCAACATGGGATTTACATAATCAAGAATGACTGGAGGAAATTGCGGCTCCCCAAAAAAGAACAGACGGTTTCTGGTTTAAAAGTAGAAACAAATCAGCCTAGTCAACCATCATTATAGTTCTATGATTTAACCCTATACTTGATTAATATTTGACCCACTAACACCCACAATACTTGCAAAAGATACAGTAACAGTGTGGTTTATGTGTAAAGTTCAAAAAGTTCACAAAATCGAGGAAATAAGCAACTAGAGATAAAATGAGAAAAGATGAACAAGAGAATGTAAGATGCATGCTCTTCATTTTTGTATTTAGTACAACCAGCACACAGGTTGGGCAAGCTTTCAACTACATATTCCCCTTTTATTGGCCTATTTATTGTTTTATGAACCTTACCTAGAGCCACTCTGGCAGCAGAGGCATCGTAGTTGATCCAGAAGGAGACCCAGGAAAGGATGGTGATGAGAATAGAAGGCATGTATGTCTGTAGGATGAAGTAACCAATGTTTCTCTTCAGCTTAAAACTCAGAGACAGACGAGGGTAAGAACCTTTGGAGAAAGGAGAATAATAATTAAAAATAATGTTTAAAAAAGAGAAAATGTCACGGTCTGTGGAGAAGAAATGCTGGTGTGTGTGGTGGACCCAGGTGCGAACGCAAGTGAGTAGACGGGAGTGAACTTAAACTGAAAGCGAGCCTTTATTATGGCTGATGACATAGAGTTCAAACAAAGCAGAAATACCGTGACCAAACTAAACTATAACTAAACTGGGAAACTGATACTGTGATAAACTATAAAGACTCAGAAAACTATGACGATGACTGCAAAGACTGGCCGTGAAAACATGGAGGGTGGGAACACAGATGACGCGACACAGACTGAAAGAAACACAAAGACTAAATACACATAAGGGATGATCAAGGGAAGTGGAAACACATAAGGGGGAACAGCTGATACACATGGACCTAATGACAGGACAGGGAAAGCGAAACTACATACACTGACATTAGACACAGACTTTCAAAGTAAAACAGGAAACATGGAGATTAGACGTGACCTGAACTTAACCACACAGACATGACGCATGACAGGTAGATGCACGAACCAGGGAGACTGAGTACAGGAGGAGATGACATAAACAACTAAGAAACAAAGGGCTAAGCAGCACCCTAGAAATTAACTAGACGAACTAAGCTAGAGCATAAATGAATACAAAAGATACATAAAACTCAACACTGGGTCGCACAACCCAGGACCATGGCAGAAAAGATGTGAAATGCCAAAGATATCAGGTGTGTGGCAAAAAATATGAACACAATCATCAGTAATCAGGATCAGTTTGAACCAAGTAATTTAAATTTGTTCTTTCCAATATCACTGACTGATGAGCAACTGTTTTTTACTACCTTCCTTAAAAAAAAGGTCATGGCACACACTCAAAATAAAGCTTAAAAATCTGAAGGCTGAAACATGCTTCATTAGGAAAACAGGGGTTTGTGACCATGTTGATCACGTGGTTCTGTCAATGACAGTGGTGTTCTGTCAGGCCAGAGGAAAAATCTCTGCAATTCTTGACTAAAATTTGTTTTGTGGTATCCAGAGGATAAAGTCTAACTTTCGTGATCTTGTGACTTTTGTTCTATGAAGATGAATGAGGACAAATCCAGGTTATTCCTGTATAGCCTGTTATTTGAAATGTCAGCATATATGTGATAGAAACAAATACAAATTTGGTATACAATAAAGTCTTACTACAATTGTCCAACTACAACACATTTCTTTGAGGGTTTTTTTTTCCAATTACAGAGTTTTTCAAATTAGCACTATAATTATGACAGTTTTATAACCAAGCTGTATCCAGTGAATGTTTGACACCAGGGGAATTCCCCCATTTCTATATTGGGTAATAAAATCCAGCACACTTCAGGTAGACACTTGGGTAAAGTTTCTTGCATACTAATAGTATACCAATACACAACAACACACATACATACACGCACAAGCAGTGTGTGCAGACAAAACAAGCTTTCATTGGTGCAGCTGCAACATTCATATTGAATTTACGTTACGCTATCATTCAGTGCAGCGGCTTTAACTAATCACCAAAAAAATCACTGTCCTGCTCACAAATGCTTGTTTGCATGACAAAATCATGAATATGAAAAACTTGAACATATGAATATTTCATTATATCAGGCAGTGTTCTCTTTTGTTTGTTGTTAAAATGTCATGGTATCATCTGCCTCCGAAGACAATGATTCATTCAAAGATCTGTATGCCTGTTTGTTTTCATGATGTTTAGGATTTCTGGAAATTATTTTTTCATATATATAAGTTGAAACAGTGAAAAAAGTCAGTACTGATAAAGTATGAAACATCTAAACTCTTTTATGAATATACAGAGACACTGAGAGATATAATAATGAAGTAAAATTACTAGTAATAATAGTAACAATGATAATGAATCATGATTTTTATGATGCGTTACCTGTGGAGAAGACAACATTCTTGGAAATGAGCTTATGATCCACAATGGAGAACTGGGGAAGTTCGATCTTGTCTACTCCTGTCACAGCATTATCTCCTCCTCGCCAGTAGAATTCAATGTCATCTGTAGTGTAACCATCTGCGAGACAGTACAAGCAACAAGAATAACTGATTGACAATAAGGTCTACACACTATATCTGTTCACGATCTATCCCATGTCGTTCTTGTATATTTAATTAGTAATGATTAGGTTTGCATTTGTTACCAGTTTACAGTCTTTTGACTTTAGATGCAGTCACTGGGCTTTGGTTTACTGATGAAAAATTCATGGCAGTCCGCAAGGAAAAACTCTTTTATTCATTTGAATTTTTTTTTTTTTGTAAAAGCATGTGCATTTTAAATATGCTTCCTATTCCTATTTGCTTCCTTCTCCTCAAAAGGCCTGCATAGTGTATATATGGTTTGAAATGTTTCTAAGTTGTGGGTTTGTTTACCTGTTATTATTTTCTAGTCAAAACAATCGACTTTTGTGCTCTTAACACTCCTTGAACCACACATATAACAGTTCGCAATACTGCAACCTTGGAAGAATGAATGCTGGTCATTAATTTTTGTGTAACTAACATATTAATTCTGTTAGTTACACAAGTAAAGCTCAGTAGTGCAATTACTGTGTGTTAAAATCTTATTCAAAGCCATCTCAACATGAAGATACCCTTACTATTTAGATCTCTCACTACTGTGCACTTCGCAATAACTGCAATGTGGCAAAATATTTATATGTGAACTAACGGTTGTGAGTGTGAGAGGAGATGACCTGAGAGATAGCTAGGATTATAGCTAAAATGAAAACCTAGACCTTCTGTGGCTGATTACCAAGACTACGTGAAGTACCTTCTTAAGGTCTACTAGAACATGGACAATCACTACTGTGACACCACAGCAACTTTGATCACTGAGATGCTTGGCTACAAGATAAACAGCCACAAAAGGCAGTACCCTCCATCAAGATAAAGGCAGCATGGAGGAAGATTAGCCAACTATTGGTGCTGCTAATATAACAAATGGATGCATAAGAAGTAAGCTGCCCATACCTGAGGCCTTAGAAATTGTCAAGCAAAGTCTCACAGCTATGGCCAGCTGCTTGAACCTGAGAGACTGAAGCCAGGTGGCAACAAAGAGAGGGAAAGTAGTCAGAACTGAGGGGATTGTACTACCAGAAGGCAACACTACAAACAACGAAGACAGCTACAAGTACCTGCAAATTCCACAGGCAAATGGGAACCATCAAGAGGCCGCTAGGAAATCTGCAATCATCAAGTTCTTGCAGAGAGTAAGGAAAGTCCTGAGAAGAACAACATCTAGGCAATCAACACCTATGTCCTTCTAGTTGATAATAATATCGTGCTGTGATAATAAGCTGGCCAAAAGAGGAGATAGAAGCCACTGACGGCAAGAAAAGAAACTTCCCTATTATGCAGGGATGGTTTCACCCCAAATCCAGCACCTTGAGACAGTACACTAAGTGTAAGGAAGGTGGGCTAGGACTAGTGAATGTCAGAACCAAGAATGGGACACCCAAATCCAAGATGGCCACAACTGACCGTGTGCTTAGTGAATACCTCAGGCAGAAGAAACCCAAGAAAGAAGAGGAGCAAGAGTAGGAAATATCATGGAAGGACAGGCCCCTGCACTGCATGCACCACTGACAGGTAGAAGAAGTGGCTGATATTAAGAAAACCTATCAATGGTTAGACAAAGGTGGACTGAAAGACAGCTCACAGGCACTAATGATGGCAGCACAGGAACAAGTTCTAAGCAGAAGTTCGATGGAGGCTTATCTGTCTGCTTTTTATTTTTATTTATTTACTTATTGTAATTTTTTTTTGTTAATGTGTATGTGACTTTCGGTCATTCTTCTATAACAAAAAGTTTCCAAAGAAGGAATGGTAAAATGACTTCCTCAGTACAGGTGCCAGAAAAGAAAAAAATCCTCATGGAGTGAAGTGTATAAGGAAATTATATTAGTTGAGATGACTGAAATGAAGTCAGGACTGGTCAGGGGCAGACAGAAATAATTTTAGTTTGGATGAATTTTTTAAGCGACAAAAAATCCAAAAGTACTAGCTTACTACGTGTAGAAATGGATCCTGGTGTAGAAAGTAATATTAAATAAATTCTAACAACAGCTTATCAAGCTTAAACGTGCTGCTGTTGTTTAGCCGCTGGTTCCCTCTTTCTGGTGCAAAGTGGGCCAAAAACAAACAAGAGAGACGGACTCGCGACAGAAAAGCCGATCAGCTGATCATTGATCAGTTTCATGATTGAAGTAGCAGCAGGAGAGCGAGGGAGAGGGAAGAGGCAGTCACTCCATATATCGGTTGTTATGCTTAACGTTGGAATGCTTTACAAACATTCAGAGATGAACTTACACACTTGCTTTACTTCTCTCTGGGATAACTTTCTCTGAGATGAAATGCTGGTTTGGTAGCGACAGGTCTCGCACGCCACAGCAGCTCTATCACGTGACGCATACTGCTCTGACGTGCTACGGTTATGAGCCGAGTTACGCCATGTCGCAAGTTTTGTGAGGCGTTTTTGTGATATTTTTTATTTCTCTCCGATATCCGATCAAATTAGATTAAACAAGACTGTTGCAAATAATTAAATTTTTGCTTGATGCATAAAGTTAAAATATTAAAACTAATAAAACAAATTTTAAAACAAGACTTTTTCATTTAAATACATTTTATATGATCGATTATGCAGAAAAAATAGAATTGGGCTGAAAGGTCTATTGCTTTATTACGTATTCAGGTTGTGTATCATGTTTTTTAAAAGTAACTAATTACTTTTGAAAATAAGTAATCTGTAAAGTAACTGGATTACTTTCTTGGAGAAATAATCAGTAATTATTTACTAATTACTATTTTCAAGTAACTTGACCAACACTGATGACAGCCAATGAGTGCGAAGGATATCTTTGACTTGTAGAAGACCTGGTAGTAAATACATGAGAGGGTTACCTAGACAACAAGAGTCTTTCTGAGCCATGTGCTTATGGTGAATTGACAATATGAGGTCATAGCAGTAATTATCAATCTGTGTTGTGGACACACTCAGGGGGGAACAGAGCTACTGCATGACTGAAGTGGATGACTGAATGGGGGCATGTTAGGAAAAACAAACTGTCAACAAACAAGGACTACACACACCTCTGTACTGTAATAGCATAGATGAGTAGAAGTTTGACCCAGTGCTCTTATAACTTAGTTTTTAGTTACCTAAGAACTTTAACCCTTAGACTGACTTTGCAATTTTATTTTACTGAAGTTTTTGTGTCAAAGTGTTTAGCACATTCAGATTGTCTTAATTCCCATCCCATATGAAATTAACTGCAAGGAATATAGTAAGAGACACAAAATAAATAATTAGTTGAGAGTATATCTATTAATTACAAAATGGTGAAATAAGAAACTTGGCTTTGTAACTATTAACTGGCACAAGATTACAGAACTTAGATTAAAAAAAACAATAAGTTTTAAATAATAATAAAACACGGGGTGACGATATCTATTTTACACTAGCACAAAACCTTCTCTTATGGATTCCAATGTCAGAGAGCACCGCCAGACCAAAAGTAAATGAAATTGTTCACGATAACATCAGAGGAGATAGCAATACAATACTAAAGCTATTTAACTGGGACTCTGGCATATCTCCCTGACCAAATCTGACTCCAGGCATTTTTATCAAGCTTATGAAATAATGTCTCAGTTGATTTGTTTTAATGGGCAAAGAAGGATTTTGGAAGGAGATAAAACACTGGCTTTGATATTGCTATGGGCAGAAGATAATCAGGGATAATAAAAAAAGTGTTTTTTTATATACTTATTATAAAAGAATACCAAGTTCTAATACATATATTAAATACCACTGGCATGCAAGGTCATGATAAAGCATTATGAATCAAAACAATCATGTTATTCTTCACATCTATACTTTTTTTCTAAATATATTGTAAATAAAACTTGTAAACACATTTGGCATTTGCAAACATTTGAAATAAGAATACTTTGAAATACAGTATGCTGTGACTCCCTAAATTTTGACTGTTTATTGAAAATTATTAAAGTCACCAAGCAAGTCCTTTGGATTATTTTTTCCCCACAGTTTATCAGACGAAATGCATATCAACTTAATACATATTAATAGACATTCTGTGATGCGTAAACACATGTGTCCACATACACATTCACAAACATCACCATCACTCTCACACAAAAATCGATACTTGAAATCCACCCCCCGACAAATGCCTGCTTCACGCATAGCCCAGTGAAGCTGAGAAGGATACTCAACTCTAAATATGTCTGCAACTAACTTTGATTTTACAAAGTTCAAAGCGACTTTAATGTTATTCCTAGTAATTAAAAAATATCTTTAAAGTTTTGCAGTATACAGCAAGCTGCAGCTCACTTGGATGCCTGGACAGGGGCGGAACATCTAAAGATAAGATAAATAAATAAGCCATGCAAGCCCACGTGTGGAAACCATTCACACCCCAGAGAATGTCTGCAGTTTCCAAAATGGGCTCTGATAAGCAGTGATGGCAACAGCGAGATAGAGTGGAAGTGGCTGTCCATATGATGGGGATCACTGGTGCAGAAAATATAACTATAACTTGACAGAGATGCTGTAATGAAATGATAGTTTCATAGTGAGCACATATCGACTGAAACATCTAATGTAATGTGCCTTTTACTTTCCCCTCAGTACATGTAAAAGTTATCGAATACGTACATAGCTGTCTTAATTACTTTGTTTCATTTTATGGCTTTTAAAACAGCTTTGCTGAAATGACCAATTTTGTCGTCTTGTGTAGAGCCATACATTTTGTAAAGTTACTACACTACAAGTTTGTAAAGCTGCTACACGAAGATGCTTCTTGGCTAGTGTTCAATGTTTAACGGCTGACTGATCCTAATCTTGGTATGATTTATTGAAAAGGTTCACAGCTACTGTTGTTATGAAGTCAGTGTTGTATCTTTTGATCAAATCAGTTTTCTTTTGAAGGTAGGGCTATACAGCAGCATATAGACTGTATATTACTGTAACAGCGACACTGAGCATTATAAATAATGTATGAATGGCATTTTCAAATGCAAGAAAATCCTTCAATAATAGTCTAGGTGTGAAATTTTGTATACTAATACAAACTTTTGTACCATAGGATCTGAGTTGATCTGAATTGAAGCATGATTAATACTTTGAGATTTGTGTGCACGGTAACAGATTAATTAACTTTAACAGTTTTACATCTCGCTATGCTGATAAAGTGTCCACTGTTCCAAAACCTTATTTACTTGTTATGGAGCACTTTTGCCATAGCATGAATAAAAGCTGGTAAATCAGCGGTTTTACATTTGCCTCTAAGTCACATAAAGTTCAATTTGAAAATAGAATGGCTAATGGAGCGATACATACAGAGTAAGAAAGAAACACTTGTGGTGGAACTTTGAGAAAGGAAAAAAACACTGATGAATTTATAAAGGAGATAGATGGATGGAAACCAGTAGTCTACCCTTTTATATTAGCACTGGGAGTCCTTTAAACCTTTTAAGTGTGCATGTGTTTTCAGAGGTTTTGTCTATTGGGTATGTTTTAGTGGCTATGATAATTACACATACATAATCTATTTGATGGATGCTCACAGCCACAGTTAGTAATATCCAGCTAGTTTCTTAAGAGAAAGAAAACACTCCAACCACATTAAAAGAGAAGGATGTGCGCTTGTGGTACTAATGAGTGGACATATTGTGAGGTGAGCTCATATGTACACCACTAATGCTCCACTCCTCTCCATCTTCCTCTCAGTTGTTTACCATCATTCTCTGAACTCAGACAATTTGTTCAACTGGACACTACAAAGCAGGGGGTTACATTTGCAGTAAAAATATACATGAAGTTCCCATTTAGATTTTATTATAGTATTTTTTCTTGTCTGTCCCCTTGGCATGACAAACTATATATAGATGATATGTGGCAGTTGTGTGCATTTGTGTATGCAAACAGCAACAAGGACCTGCCATGATCCACTTCTATTCGAATATCACATGAGTGGCTAACAATACTCATACTGGCTATACCCACAAAGGTATAATTCGTATAAATACCAGGTAACAAACTGGTAGATAAACTTCTTCTACATAACATGGAAGCTCCACACATATGAGCAAAGCTCAAAAGGGTATTGAAACAACAAAATGTCAAAGGACCAGGAACTGGCGGGTAAAGCAGCAAATAGATAATAGACAGTGAGACAATATGAAGCCTCTTAACAATAATGAGCACCTTGAAGCAACTGTTATTGTAATTTGGTGCTATATAAATAAAGCTCAATTGAAACGAACAAGTGCTGATGAGCCCTTTCCATTGTAGGAATAAGACCCATACCATCAACGCTTTCAATGTCAAAATAGATATTGGCTTAAATAATAAAGTGGCCACAAGAGTTGGTATGGCAGTAACATCAATACAAACAAACTTCTGAGGGCACTGATGGTTCCATCTAAAGTCCAGCACCATGAGACTCCACCAGCCATGAAAAGAAGGATGGTGAGGATTAGTGAGTGTCAGTGCCAAGATCCAGTTGTGAGAGCCAATACATATTCCTGATGTATTCAGAACATTTCTGAATACATTAGGAAGATGGGTATTGGGGATGAACTGCTATGAGAGTGCCTTAGGCAGCAGAAGATGTATAGTATGTTGACAAGATGGCGCTGGAGTGACGGCAGCCTTTCCAAGTAGCTCTGCAACACCGCACCTTTTTTGTTAACTTTTTTAGACTAGGCTTTTCAAACTTTTTTTCACCTTCGGTGCAATAGACTCAATACTTGAAATGTGCAATTCACTTGTATTTTTATTTTTATTCCTATTTATTCTATTTATCCCCTTCGTATATTTTATTTATATTGTCTCTGTATTTATATATATGTGTGTGTGTGTGTGTGTGTGTATATATATATATATATATATATATATATATATATATATATATATATATATATATATATATATATATATATATATATATATAATATTCTGTAACTCTGTAACTTCTGTCGGTGCTGTGCTTTTTTGGAAATCGAATTTCCCAGAGGAACCCACCCGAGGGATTAATAAAGTTCTATCTAATCTAATCTAATCTAATCTAGTAATGAAGAGGAGGAGTAAAATCTATGGGATACAAGCCCCTCCATGCAATGTATGCATCATCAGCAGATAAAGGAAGTGACTGAGATCAAGAAATCCTATCATTGGCCACAGAATGCAGTCCTGAAGAACAGCTTGAGAGCAGGCCCTTAACATTAGATCCATAAAGGTAGGATTCTACCAGAGAAGAATTATGAAAAGGTGCCCTGGAGACTGTTAAGCACATAGTAGCAGTGTTAAGGTTGCAAGCTGGAAAGACATACACTGAAAGGCATAACAATGTACTGAAGATATAGCACATGTCGTACATACATGTGCCACATATGAATTCAAAGTACTTATGGAAGAGTTCCAAAATTTTTGAAAGAACAGAGCTTCGAACTAACCAACCAGACATGGGCGTGGCTGACATGGGGCTAATTATAACTGTGAGATCTAGCAGTTCTACAGTAACATAGGAAAGATGGAGTATGAGAACACTGAGAACTATCAGAGGCTGCTGGACCAGCTGGAGTAGAAATTGAAAGTAAAGCTGCCCAAAAGTAAAATGAGTATTGGGGGTTTAACTCGAGTATTTGCGAAAGGGGGGGGGGGGGGGGGGGGGGGATAAATGCAGCAATCAGTTTACTTTCTAAGCAATAACTAAATGACAACAATGACAAAAACTGACAAAACATGCATGATACATTTAAAATGTTTTCTTCCATTCTACTTCCCTTTATTACCCCTTTCCTCAAATAAATCACCCCATTTATTTATTTACTTACAAATGTGTGTATGTATTTATTTATTTTTATTTATACAGTTTCCACTTCAGAATATGCCTTGATGTATTTTGTAACTATTTAACTGAATACAGAAAGCTTGATTTTAATTATTTTCTTATTGGTATTTATTCTGTCAATTTATTTTTTGTTCTATAAATGTCTTTCAGAATGGATACAGAATATATCCATAACTGAAATGCAGTTATGGAGCTTTATATGCCTATCATGAACCAAGCAAACATTGTGGTACGAACAATGTGGTTTGTGTATAATAATCATGGATTACTACAACAATACTCTCACAGATACTTTTGTAGCAGGCTGCTAGATTACAAATAGCGTGTTTCATTTGAACAGTTTGTAAAGCAGCTGTGAAGCTGCATGAACCCTTAGCCATGAGTACAGAAAGTAAAGTTCCAGTCAAAATAAAATCATCTGACATGACAGTCATCGTAAAACTATGATAATCTTAATAACAGATAACTGTTACAAGAAGCATATTTGCATTACTGTTTTGTGTTAAAATCCATGTATTGTGTGATCCTGATGTTCTTTAAACCTTCATGCTATAATTCCCTTCATACATTAACACCAGATTTATGCCTTTCAGGGTGTAATGCACTTTAGCAGCATTGCAGGCATTCAGATGTATTTATCATTATTCACCATTAGTTCTTATTAAAGCTAAATTTCAACCACTTTTGTTTGGAGGTAAATTAAATTTCTTTGTGAATGAGTGGCACAGTCACTCATTTTACTTTAACTTTACTTTACTATTAAAGTACAAAGGAAGAACACGGGCTAAAAGGGACAAATTTAAATTGCTAGACATAAACCTAGAATTTTAAACTGTTAAACTGAGTCGACATATTAATTCAACTCTGATAAGAAAACACATTAATAAAAAAAAAAAGAACACATTATGGTCATTAATGAATCAATTACTTACAACTTTCTATCTCAAGTGTGCAGTTTTGCTCATCCAGTGGATACCTTCTCAGGTCCATCATACAAGCAGCAGTGGTAGTTATCCTGAAAAGAAATCACAGCAAAATTAGAGAGCAAACTCTATTTTTTAACAGGGTAACTACAGCAGGGACTAGACAAAGATATATAATATAGATGCTGTTAGTTGTGAGAATCAACTTTTTGTTTTGTTTTGTTTTTCTTTTAATTGCCTCATTTTATTTACTTTTAATTTATTTTCTAAACAGTTTTGATGACCATTTGCTAGCTGCATGGCACTGAGTAACTGAACAAAATCCAAATCTTGTAAAAATAAAATAATACATAAATAAATAACCCTAAATTATTATTATTATTTTTTTTTAAAGACTGGAACGGTGGTAGTGGTGGGAACTCCACTGGGCATTATAGGTGAATAGCTAATCCTTATGTCCCAATTCTAGCTTTGTTTGGATAATCCTGTGGGTTCTCTGTTAGGTTTCACCTGGGATATGAATCACTGTGGGGTTTATTCTCTGTGAGACAGTGGTGACAGCAGCAGAAGAGAGAGATATACTGTAAAAGTCAAAATGAATGTAATAATGCCTTAAAATGCCATATGGGATCAAATTAACCTTATTGAAAACTTTGACTTTGTAGGTCAGTATTATTGTGTGAATAAAATGATGATGATGTTAGTGTAACTGGAATCAGCACAATAAATAAAAAATTTCAGACTGAAAGATCAATATTATACTTTCATTTGTTTACTTATAGCAGTTACAAAAAATGTCATATAACTTAAATAAGTATGATGTTACGTTAGTGTCAGAGTTTTATTTAAGTGTGCACTCGTCTTGTCAGACATCACCTTTTCATGAACATTACTGTTTATTGTGAGATGCTGCACAGACAAACAAAAATGACATAAATTGTACAAAGCTATTCTTTTAATAATTAAAAGAAGAATCTAAGTTCCTTTGAATATTAAACAAGGAAATATCTTTATTATAGCATTATTACAGCATGGTACTGATGGGTTAACACTCCTAACATACAGCTATATAAAAACCTCAAATATCTGAGTTGTTCAGTTAATACATTCCATTAAAAAAGTACTTTAAATGACATTTTCACATAATTTCCTGTTTCCAAGCTTAAATGGGACTTGGCTTTCAAATATAGCACCTGATGTGCCACAAATGAACACTTCATGACTCCATGGAGCATGCGAACATCAATAAAATGATAGATTATTATCTTCATGGGAAATGGTAAAGATAGATAAAACAGCTTGGGGGGAAAAGAGAAATGTTAGATTACTGCCCCCCAAGGCTTAACTTATCCTTTCCCTTTAGCATAATAATTCAAATGTGAAAATATGTCATGACTTCAAATGAGGGATGAGAGGCAATCTAAATAGAATCTTGGTGTTTTTTTTCTTTGTTTGTTTTGTTTAACATTTTTTATTAGATGGTATTTCTATGTTTCATGTTTTACTAAAAAGACACTCGAGGAATTGATCTCAGCAATATGTCAAGACCCTCTTTGACCACATAACTCTGACTCTTTTGATGTGAACCACAATCAGGAGCATATAGAGCTTTATAGTTCCACTACACATACTATTCTGATTTCTGACTTGCTGTTTTTTATAGCTATTAATACTATTTAATGCTTTAGTTTGTTATAGTTACTCCACAGTGTCGCATTCACCTAACACATGAAAGCTTTGAGACCAGGAGGAGACACAAATTTCTTTGGGGTTGCATCAGGAGAGGCATTTAGTGTAAAAAAAAAAAAGAAAGAGGAAAAGAAAAAGAAAAAGTAGAGTTAGCTAAATTGGGCATGTTAAAACAACCACTGTGTTAACCCTTTGTGAATAACAGAGCAACCTAAAGCAGTTTCTATCTTAATTTCTTGTCATGGATTATGAGAAATTAACCAAAGAAATGTACTGCTGTGGTAAATGTGCTTATATGTGTAAACAACCCTGGTCAAAGAACCAGAGCTTACTGTTTTACTACTTCTATCCTATCATATTCTGTGGATACTGTATCTATCACCATAAAGGCATTCAGCCTTTCAGTCAATATCAAAACAAATAGGCAGCAAGGGATAATAAGGGATAATAACAGAAGGCAACCATGAGTCAATAGATAAGGTTATGTTGTCCATCAGACTTTGTGAAAGGAACATAAGGATGAGGCTGTGAGTAATAGGCTGCCATTCTTTCCTTGACTCTGGTCTTGTGTGAGAACTTCACTCCCACTGAGGGAGTTGCCACAGAGCAGCACAGCATGGTGGGTAATCGTCTAGGCACACCTGACAACATAGATAAATTTGTGCCAGAGGAGAGGCTCATCTTGAGTCCAATCCTCTGTTACACAGCAGAGATAACCATGCTTGTGTGCCTCTGTGCCTCTTTCGCTTTCTTTGTTCTATCTCTCTTTTACTATGCCATTATTCAAACAGCCACTATAATGCCAATACATTTATATTCATAAATTACAAACACCTACTATACAAACACAGAAAGATTAATGGACATTCAAATTAAGGATATAATCAAAGTCAAAGTCAACTTTATTTGTCGATTCTGCCACATGTACAGGACATACGGAGAATAGAAATTGCGTTACTCTTCAATCCCTAGATAAATAGCAAATGAACATTTAAATATATTTAAATATAAAAGTGATTAAAAAATGCAAGTAAAATAATTAAAAAGTAAAAATTTAAATAAATACAATTTTACATATAACAAGAAAGCTATATAATATACAATATAATGGGTAAGTGACATTGAGTGTAAACCAGGCAGAGTAGTGCAAATAGGCAAATAGTGCAAATGGAGATTTAGTAATGTACGGTAAGAGAAAGTGTAACAACAAAGTCTTATGAGGTAATGGCAGTCCAATGCTCCACAAAGTGACTGGTAACTGGTGCAGGCCAGTGAGTGAGTCAGAGAGTGTGTGTGTTTGTGTGTGTGTGACAGAGTTCAGTGAGACCGTGGAGGAGAGAGGGGAGAGGGGGCAGAATCAACATTACATGATATTATTTGTAAGCAAAGATTTGGAAACAATTATGCACCAGCGTTACAAGATTTTACTAACACCTAAAAGGCATCCCATAGTCTGTGTCTATGGCAAATATATTAAAACAAAATCCAATAACTGACAACATGTCTGCAAAGAAGCTAACAGCGGAATTGGAGACAATATTCTCCTTTTATGCTCCACTTGCTGGATTATGGGACGTTTTAAAAAAGGAGACCTAAAACTTATCCCTGCCTCACTTAAACTGAGCATCCATCACATCAGTTATTCTTCTGTGGCCCACTTCCTACCATGGAGAGGGGAATAGGATCTTTTAGGAGACTACTTAGTTCAAACACCTTGTTAACTTCAGCATGTCTCACCTATTGGATAAAGTTTATTGACAACTTCAGTTTATTCTGGAACTGTAAAGATCACTCCAAGATACTTGCTGCCAATCTATGTCCTGCTCTTGGAACATCTAATACTAATTAAACTCTGTGAATAATTCAATTAAATTTTATTTATATAGCGCCAAATCACAACAACAGTCGCCTCAAGTCGCAACAAGGACAGAATACATAGGCAGGACACCATACATAGTCAGACAGAATATGCTCCTTCCTCCTTAACTAACTCCATCCACCCTATTATCCAAAGCTTCCAGAGGATGTCCCTGTAACGACCTGCAGCCAAGCCACCTGGCTGTGACAGGTGGCTTGGCCTGAACTCACTCACTGGTCAACGTTCCACACTGAAGCTGAGCCAAATTGAAGATATATTACGCAGCAGTGGTTACACACATCACCAATCAGATGCGTATCATAGATGAGACAGACTCCATGCCACTTGTCTAAACAGTGATCCTATGTGGCAAGATCAAAAGCATTAACCAAGTGTACTCAGAGTGCACAGCTAATGCATTTAATTTATAAAGTAATATATTACAAAAAATGATCTTGATTTTATGTTTTTAACCCAAGCCTGGTTAAACGAACACAACAGTGCTATGATTACTTTTCAAAAATCTCCTCTGCGTTTCCATTTCATAGTTTCGACTATAAAAGGCAAAAAAAGGAGTGCGAATGGGCATTGTATACAATGCCAGTGACAAGCAGCTTTCATAAAGAAGATGAATTTAGAAGCTTTCCTGCTTCTAAAATCAGGTAAAACTGAGGTATTTGTACAAAAAAACAGTGGTAATGGTAAAAAACTGTGGTAGAAAACAAGGTGATGCCTACCAGTGTAAGTGTCTAACCAGACACTTGTTGCTCTCCTTTTGTGCAGGATCTCTCAAATTACAAAAACATCCTGTCTCAAAGTGATGCTGAAAAACTAGTTCATCCATTTATTGCTTCTAGGATATCTATTGTAATTCATTTATTATTATCATGTTGTTCTAAAACCTCCCTGCAATGCTTAAGTTACTCCAGAATGCTGCAGTACTGTCAGGGACTATAAAGACCATATACAGTGGGGCAAGAAAGTATTTAGTCAGCCATCGATTGTGCAAGTTCCCCCACTTAAAATGATGACAGAGGTCAGTAATTTGCACCAGAGGTACACTTCAACTGTGAGAGACAGAATGTGAAAAAAAAATCCATGAATCCACATGGTAGGATTTGTAAAGAATTTATTCATAAATTAGGGTGGAAAATAAGTATTTGGTCACCTCAAACAAGGAAAATCTCTGGCTCTCACAGACCTGTAACGTCTTCTGTAAGAAGCTTTTCTGTCCCCCACTCGTTACCTGTATGAATGGCACCTGTTTGAACTCATCATCTGTATAAAAGACACCTGTCCACAGCCTCAAACAGTCAGACTCCAAACTCCGCCATGGCCAAGACCAAAGAGCTTTCGAAGGACACCAGGAAAAGTATTGTAGACCTGCACCAGACTGGGAAGAGTGAATCTACAATAGGCAAGCAGCTTGGTGTGAAAAAATCAACTGTGGGAGCAATCATCAGAAAATGGAAGACATACAAGACCACTGATAATCTCCCTCGATCTGGGGCTCCACGCAAGATCTCATCCCGTGGGGTCAAAATGATCATGAGAACGGTGAGCAAAGATCCCAGAACCACACGGGGGGACCTGGTGAATGACCTGCAGAGAGCTGGGACCAAAGTAACAAAGGTCACCATCAGTAACACACTACAACGGCAGGGAATCAAATCCCGCAGTGCCAGACGTGTTCCGCTGCTGAAGCCAGTGCATGTCCAGGCCCGTCTGAAGTTTGCCAGAGAGCACATGGATGATACAGCAGAGGATTGGGAGAATGTCATGTGGTCAGATGAAACCAAAGTAGAACTTTTTGGTATAAACTCAACTCGTCGTGTTTGGAGGAAGAAGAATACTGAGTTGCATCCCAAGAACACCATACCTACTGTGAAGCATGGGGGTGGAAACATCATGCCAAGGGGACAGGACGACTGATCCGTGTTAAGGACAGAATGAATGGGGCCATGTATCGTGAGATTTTGAGCCAAAACCTCCTTCCATCAGTGAGAACTTTGAAGATGAAACGAGGCTGGGTCTTCCAACATGACAATGATCCAAAACACACTGCCCGGGCAACAAAGGAGTGGCTCCGTAAGAAGCATTTGAAAGTCCTGGAGTGGCCTAGCCAGTCTCCAGACCTCAACCCCATAGAAAATCTGTGGCGGGAGTTGAAAGTCCGTGTTGCTCGGCGACAGCCCCAAAACATCACTGCTCTCGAGAAGATCTGCATGGAGGAATGGGCCAAAATACCAGCTACTGTGTGTGCAAACCTGGTAAAGACCTATAGTAAACGTTTGACCTCTGTTATTGCCAACAAAGGTTATGTTACAAAGTATTGAGTTGTATTTTTACAAATCTGTGTTTGTATTTAATCATTAGTTATTATTAAACTCTCTTCCACTCCCTTCTTTTCTCCTCTCTCTTTCTCTCCCCTCACCAACAATAGATTGTGGTGAATGGCTGCCCTTTCTGAGCCGAGTTCTTCCAGAGTTTTTTTTTCCTATCAAAAGGAAGTTTTTCCTTCCCAGTGTCCCCAAGTGCTTGTTCGTAGGGATTGTGTGATTGCTTGTCTTTCTGATATTGCAGGGTTTTTACCTTACAATATAAAGAATCTTGAGGTGACTGCTTTTGTGTTTATGGTAACGTATACGTAAAATTAGGGCTGTTCAATATAACGATATATATCAGATGGCGATATGAAAACGTCTATCGTTTCATATTACGCTATTGTTTGTTTCGTGGAGTCGCAAAATAAACTGTTTACGGCAATATTTTTCATCGTTTTGATGGTCACTGTAGAATTTCTTAAAGTTCTCTCTTTCTCTTATACTTAATATAATCACCCTACGGACGGACAAGCGACTGTTTTTATGCGTTGTCGTTAGCAACAATGACGGTAAAACCATCGCGTGGCTCTGCCGTCTGCTTGTTTATTTTCCACATAAACCTTTCACAATAAAGCTGAAGATCCTGTTGAGATTTTTCAAAATAAACCAAATCACGTGAAATAGTATGCACAGTGTTTACAGACGAGAAGCTAAAAAGAGCCATCAGGTAAAAAAAAATACTCAGAGAAAACTGCAGCTGTTTCAACTTATGTAACACTCGACTCCAGGTACACGACGCCCAGCTTAAAACACTTTACGGAAGTAGAGCTGCCGAGATTCACAGAATTTACAGAAAATGTAAAATTTTTGTGATCTATATACCGGTATCGTTGTCGGCACAATAAATGTCTTATATTGGGATATGAGATTTTGGTCATATCGCAATGCCCTACGTAAAATTAAATTGAATTGAACAGTACCGAATCTGAACAAACAACACTTAAATGTGGAGTTCCTCAAGGGTCCATTCTTGGACCTCCACCATTTAACGTACAGTATGCATGTTCCCTGTTGTTCAGATTACATAATATTATAATTTCCTATCATTGTTAGCCAGAATATACACAAAGAAAAAGAAAGTCTCTGCCAATAGAAAGTGTGACACTTAAATCTTGAAATCGTGGAGTCATTGGTTCACCTAATTTTCACAGCCACATAGCGACAATTACAGTCTCAGGCTTTTCCCAGCTTTTCCCCAGCTTTTTCCCATTTAAAGCAAATACAAAAAAAAAAGTAGGAGATTACTTAATGTTACTTATAATTTCAATATTAATATTACACATTACTATTACTTTACAGGTATAGTAAAATAAGATCAGACAGCTCTTATGATAAACTTAAGTATTACTTTTTAAATATTTTTGCTAAGAAAAAGAAATGTTGTAATTTACTTAGTTATTCAAAAAATGGAGGTAAAATAATAAAAACAAAGCCATAGAAAGAATATTTTAGGACAGAGGATGTGAAGAGAGACAGTGAGCAGTCTATCATAACATTTCCTTCTAATGCCAGTAAAGAAGTTCAAAGGGAAGAGTTCTAACATTAACATGCTGTTTCATATTACACACCTCAGGGATTACCACCCCACAGAGTGTGACGGTGAGGTTGTTTGAGCCTAAGAGGTTTAGATAGATTCTCCTTTTCTTTCTCTCTTGTCCCCTGTCTTTGTCAGCATTTATTTCACACTGATGGATTTACTGCTGGTGATGGGGCACTGTGGCTTCCATGTGTTTAACCAAGGAGTAAATTGCCGGTTACTTTTCGGCAACTTTCTGATCTCTGTGTCAAGTCGGAGTCACCGGTGTAGAACTCAGAGCACAAGCCTCTGGCAGGGCTTTTAGAAAACATAAATGTTATGCATGTTTGTATGAGGTAATGTGTGAGCATGTTACGTAGCTGTTACACTGTAGAAGTGTGCATCAGATTGCCTATGTTTACTGCTGTCTTGCTCTCCATTTACCCTCTCATTTCCCCCAGTTGTTCCATCCATTAAATGATGCAAAGCCACATTTTTCAGTCTGCTTACACTCCCTGGTTGCTAAAAAAAAAAAACATTCCCTGAAAAAGCTGCCAACCACACTAAGTCCCATATGTTGCATCACCTGCAGTGACCCTCCATATTTTTCAAGCTGTGCTCAGAGATTGGCTTGCTGGATTGATCTAACTTGTGAGGTCAAATCAGGGCCAAGTAGCTTTAAGGGAAGAGACTGGATTTCAGGCCAAAGAAATGTGCGGGCTGTTGGTCACAATCACAATAAATATGAGTGATTAATGCGTTGCAATGATTTACTTTTGTTTTTTACTTAAATATTCTCAGTCACTTATTTGTACTCAATTTATGCTGGTCTTAGTTTATAGTAGTTGCAACAGAAACATTTGAACTTTTACAGTCAAAAACATAACAAATAATTAATTGTACAAAAACATTATAATTTAGTACAGTTAAATTATACATACATAAAAAAATAGTAGGACTCAGAGAAGTAGGTCCCTTTTATTTGGGGTTTTCAGTGAAAAATATCGTAAATGTTCCTTGCACTGTACTTGGAAAGGAGTACCCCTGCATAATTGTAGTCTAGCCATTTTCTGTGATTATAAACAAAATACTCCACTCTGATTGCTGGCAGAGCTCAGAGCTCATTGAAACAGTGAATGTGCTGTGCACCAGAGCTGCATTATTTGATATTTAAGATAATGACAGCATTTAGAGAGTCATCATTCCCCATAGCCAGCTGCTTTCCACCCACTGTTGTCCATGAAAATATAGTAAGTAGGATGCTCTAGGTAAAACATTAACATTTAATCTTAATATTCAAAGACATTTTTTTGTTAATTCTCAATCAGGCATTAGTTGTGTATGCTAAGAGCTCTCCTAAAGCTGGGTTTAAAGGTGGGTATTTTTCAGTGATAAACACCCTATCTACCAACAAATACTCCCTATATATAACAAAGACAAAACACCAACTCTTGTTTTGGTTTCTCAGCCCAAAAATGCTTGCAGTCTTATTATTTTATATTTGCTTTTGCACAGGTAATATTTGCCCTGGAGTCAATTTTAGCTTTTTGCTTTTCTTGAAAGCAGCAACAATTGTGGGTTTAGTTCTAAAACATCTGCAGATGCTACATTTAATTATATTTTCAAAACATTTTTCTTTGTGACAGTACATCTTCCCGAAACACCACAGGTCACTGAACATGGTTGTAGGGATATTTATTTTTGTCATCCTGTAACTTCATATGCCAAAACTGCAGAAGTCCCTGCACCTGGCTTGTTTTCATCTAGAAATAAATCTTTTAAAAGCCTTTATAAAGCCTGAAATTGCTGTTTTATCTTTATGCGCCTATAATAACAAAATAGCCAAAATTTATTAATCTGTCACGGGTTTTGTTAGATATATGATGGACTTAGTTCAGACTGCTTCCAGTCTAACCTAAATCTAATCTTTTGAATTGCATCCACCTATCCATTTTTCTAAACCATTTATCCAAATAGAGCTGTAGAGATAGAGGGCACGTTCTAGAGAAGCTGATAGTCCATCGTGCCACTATGTTTTCGTCCTGATTTTATTATGCATTATTGTTACATTTTTTCATTCAAATATTTTTAATTGATGTCAGACTACAAGAATTTCCATTTGCATGAATTTCATCTTAATGCATGCTTGTGTCTACACATTTTTGTAGTCTAATTGAATTTATTAACATAATAAATTGAATAACTGCACAGCTTTAGTAGGTCTTCAGTGGGCATTAATATGCTGTATCTGCATGTGCTGTGTGGATTTATGAGCACTCACTGACCTGCACAAGATTCCATGACCCAATTTAGGATTTGCAAAAATCTGGTCATCCTACTTACATGATATTGAGTGTCAAAGGTGATGGATTTCTTCCCCCAATTTCAGTCTAATCCTACTCCATCCAAAGTAATATTTGCACTTTGTGTCAAGTTCTTCAGTGGATGGGAAACGTTCAAACCCATATTTCGTGTGATTATGGATTTTTTTTCCATTTGGATATTGCATCAGTGTGTTGATAGCTGTTCATTTTACATTTAACTTGGATGACCTGACACAAGAATGATTTGTACTATTTGAGTTCTATCTCAGTATAATCTGACCTTCACAATCTGCTACTGCCTCGAGCTTTCTTCTGTTGGGTTTTGTTCACTTTAGACATTCTAGACATGAAGCACTTTGGCTTTGAAGCAACAGAGACTTTTTGGCTGCTGCTCGATCCATCAAAGTTTAAATCTGGTAGGTGTCCATTATATGAAAAGTTTATTGAACTGTGTGCAAGATAAGACAGTATAAATGAGAAATATATCAGTCCAAAACTGTTAAATACAAATGAATTAAAAACAAACAAAGGAAAACATTTCCTCCCAATTATAAAGGAAAGGTTTGTCAATTAAAATATTTTTATTATTCTTACACTACACTTTTAAAAGATTACTAGTGATATATTTTGCAAATATAGCTTGCTCTGCATAATTAATCAAGCAATTGATAGTATATGATGGGCAAACAAAACAATAATAACCTAAGAAGTGTAGCTAAGTGAACCCTATGATCAGGCCATTGAAATTTGCTGATGATACAGTGCTCATAATTATCACTTCATCTGCCAAAAGAAGGAGGAGAAGTGGATTATCTGATGGTGCAGCTCTAACAACTTGCAGTTAAACATGCTTGGAGACACTGGGCTGCAATCCGTACTGACCACTCAAGCACACAAATTATTGAATAAATAATTAAAAAACAAAACAAAAACCCTACCAGCAGAAACTCAAAGCATTTTAAAATTATATTGGGTTTATTCTTGGCTCTTTGATCAATTTGCTATTTAATTCTTCAACCATGCTTCAAAAAATTTGAAAAGGAGAATTCTCTCCAGCCTTTGTGCACCTTCAGGGTCAGGGAACATACAGGTAAAGTCATCCTGACCCCGAACATCTCTAGACAACCTTTTTGAGCTATCTCCCTAGCTGAAAAGAACAAATGATTTTGTTGATTTTCTTTCATGATTGGCCACGTGATTGGATTGTTAAAGTGGAGATCCTCTATAATGCAATGTGGCATAACATTTGAAAAAATCTTATAAAATTTAGAGTATTTATAGACAAATTCACAAATAGAACAATACATCTCTAAAGCTTGTGTATGTTGTTTTTTTTATCCCATTTTCTTTCATTTTCCCTTTTTTGCATGAGAGCTTTGGATTTCTTCCATGAAAATTGACTGTTGATTATTCTGATTTTAGCACAAGACAATGTATTATTTAGAATTTTCCACATAGTGCTTTCTTCTTCCATTTCTTCATCTCAGAAAAAATGTCTTATTCTTCCTTCTCCATCCTCTTTATCCAACAACAGCAATGAAGAGTATCACAGAAAAATATAATAGCAAGATTCCATTTTAATCCTCTTCTTAACACATCTCTCATCCTTTGTCTTGTGCTCTCTCAATCTCTATTAAATTTCACCGTCCCAGAGCAGATCCGGTTCATCGTCATGGTAGCCATTAAAGTGTTATGATTTTCAATAACATTTTATAGACTTTGGGCATAAGAGGCCTATTTACAAAATGAAATGATGAGACATCAGTGAGGAGTAAGAAACGCATGGTCATCATGTTAACTCAGAGAGGTTGAAACTCAGTGGAATGATCAATCAATTTATATAGTGCAACTAGGATTTCTGCTTCGGGTCTCTGGGAAAGAGCTAGGTTATGTCATATTATCATATCAAATACCTGCATGGAGGAAAACCATTGAGATATTTAAAGTAGTTGCCCTCCTAAAAGTTTGTTTTAAAAAACGTTGCAAAAGTTGTGGTGTTTTTTAGGTAGAGAAGTATCTTGCTGAATGTGTACAGCATCGTTGTCAGCAAAAATTACCAATCATACTTCATAATTTGTCACCTAATGCTCTTTGATTTTCAGTAGGTTAAATAAATTTAATGGCTTAAATATTTAATCATCTCACAGTGTTAGTCAACCCCATCAAAATTACTTTGATCGTGAAAATGTTTAACTATTGTTAGGAAGAAAAAGTAATCTAACATCATTTGTGCAAATCTAGTTGACATGTAGTAACATTGGGGTAACGGGAAAAAAAACCCCAATGTGCTCAGAAAGGTGTAGCTGGCAAGGCAACAACAGAAACGGTTTTATTAGCAGTGGTACTGAAGAACAAGATCTAAACTAACTGAAATGACATTTACAGAGTTCAGTGTGCTGTAGCTGACTATCTAATCAGCCTTCAAATGAGCAATGTTAGTACTGAACGTCCCTGGATCTCGAAAGAAACAAAAAAGTAATTTAATTTCAGATGAACTTTCAAGGCTTTACACCTACAGCTATTCTAAGTACATCTGCTTTTTATACTTGGTGGTGAGGTAAATTATGCAGAGAGCATGCAAAAGACTTGAATTTAGTGTTACACAAGCCTTTAGTGAGGCTTGGCTTGGTGATGTGCAGACGTCTTTTAAATGAGGACACAAGTAGGTCACTTCCTCAACATTATCATTTTTGCTTAGGGGGAATGTTGCACCTCCCATCAGTAGTTTTCTTCATCTGGCTCTAATGAGCTAATTACTGACTTGGTCCAGTGCAGCAATGGTTGTCTCACTGTTACCTCACCTGCAAGATTTTCTTTTTTCCAGGATGTTTTCAAGATGTTTAAAATAGAAAGTATGCTGACAAGGATTAAGTATGAATTGTTTGACAACATGAAGTAAAAGAGAACACAATTCTTGTGCAACATGTTTGTCATTATTTGTTACCAAGGTCATGCAGCATTTGTGCATATAACATTTTAGTTCTTGTTCTTGTGTTGACAAAAATGTTATTTTAAGAGATTAAAATCTCACCTTAGACCATATAATACGGTGCCATCTGGGTGCAGTCGGATCATTCTGTTTTTTACTGTGACACCATGGACAAACGATTTCTTGTCGTTGAGGAAATAGGTGTCAGGCACCCAGAGCTGGTCAGCGACCCGGTTATCTAAGGTCAGGTTGAGGGGGATGTCAGAGTAGGACAGCCGCTTGTCTCGCCATGCCTGCTGGAAGTACATTGTCAATGTGTAGTCCTGCAAGTGCACAAAGATGGGCAAAGGAGGACAGAGAAAAGAAAAGAGCAAGAAAATAGAGGGTAAAGATAAAATGGTAGGAAAGGAGTTGGGGAAGCATGGAGGAAAGATGAATAAAACAGAGAGATGGAGAAAAACAACAGAAGAGGTGGTTACTTCCCCCCAAAAAACAAGCATTTTACACAGCTGGTCTGTAAGACTTTTCTTATGCAAACTCCTAGATTAGACCAGACTAGACAGGCTTCAATATTGGATGAAGTTCACTTTAAAGCAAATGAAATAGTAGCACTACAGGCCAAAAAACCCTCAGTACAAAGCAACTGGGAATTCCTTCTGTTCATAGAAACATGAGGTTAAGACAGATAGTGTGAAAGAGTGTGTATGTGTCAGAGAGAGGAAGAGAGCGAGGGAGAAAGATGGCTCGTGTTTGGTGTGTAAGTGTGTGTATGTTTTTGTCAGTATGGCTGTGGAGTATAGCACATGTCAGTGGCATGTCCAGTTGGTTTAATGCGAGTGTTTGTGTATTTTTGACTCATGTGACTCATACATAGAAGAGAGAGAGAAAGACAAAGCAAGAGAGACCGCATATTTGAGAAAACTCTAAATAACCTCCAAGCAACCTCAAAAAATAAGTTTTACCGAGTATTTCCTACATGCTCTATTTCCTTTGACAGTGGCTGTCTTTCTGGGATTAAGAACTGTTTGGGTTTGCTGTGTTGTGCTTGCATAACATATTCACCCATCTACTGTTTGCTCAGCCCAAAAGTGGAACGCTAGATATCTCAGTCAAGTCAAATGAAGAAATGTATAGAAAGCGCACTCTCTCACAGAATGTATTCGAGTTGCAGAAATCACTAACAGGAAAGGATTTTGGCTTTTGCTTAATGTTCTCCTAAGACGTGGAAATCTAGAACCAACAGTAACTGTTAGTAATGAGACAGAGAGCTCACCTGCCTACCACACAACTAAGGGCTCAGCTTATCAAAGGAAAGCTGAGCTCTTCTTTAGTTCCAAATTTGTTAAAACCCTTAATAAATTCTATACATTTTGATCATTGTAGTTCTATGTGTGACCTGAATTAAGCTGAATGGTATTCCTTTTTTTTCTGCCACTGGCTTTTGGATTTGGGCAGTAGTTCTGCTGTGAAGCAATGTTTTGATAAGAGAGTTCCTGTTACAAGCATTCAAGGTTGAGGGTGCATGGAGTGCAATGCAAATTACTTCTGACTGTTTATTTCACTTTTGCAATTAGTGGGGTAATGTGCCAGGAAATGTACCACTGCAAAAACAACTACATTAGCAAACCTTAAAAAAAAAGATGATCAAATAAATCCCTCAAATCTACTATGTGAGCCAGGATGTTGACTGTGATCTTAGCATTTAAATTCAAAGAGCAGCAAGCACTGACTGTGATTTCTGTCACAGCTAATTTAGGCTTGCTATCACCTTGCTCTGTCTGTAAAATGTCATGACAATAATACAACATTACAGTAAATACTGACACCAACATTAAATCACACAGAACATGCAACTTGTAGGATGTTACTGAAAAAAAAAAGAGAAATGGTGATATGAGCTGCAGTTATGGAAGCACAATTTGCTCAATTTGTTTATTTCTGAATGCAATTGTTTATCACGAAGTTTGTATACAACACTGCACAGCATTGTCCACAGCTCAGTCTATTGAACTATTTATTTGTATTATTTAATCTTATATTTTTATATAGCTAACATTGCAGCTTCCTTCCACTTATGTTGTATTAAAGCTGACCTTGTGGCCTAGCAGGTGAATAAATGATCAAACTCTCTACACTAGCAAAACTGAACATGAGGATTTGTCAGTAAAAAACTGGTTTTGTCAAAATAAACCCATAAGTCATAGCGGTAGATGTGAAAAACATCTACTGCTGTAATAATACAGTATCATTCTATATTGTACTTTACAGTATAGAGCAGTAGTACAGTACTTTTGTGGTAGAAACTATGCTGTCAGTAACCGGCAATGAATATATGAATAAATGTACAAGGAAATCTGATCTACAGTGCACACATCACCTGAAACTCATAGAGCAGCTTAATAATTTATTTTTTAAAAAAATACAAGAAGTGTGATAAATTGCAAGAAAATTCCCTGTTGGTAAATCTGGGGCACGTTAAAAATAGTCAAGCCAGCAGTCAGATGCTCATGTAGCTTACTGCAGTAAGAAGCCTACCAATCATCCATGAAAAACTAAGTTAAACAAACTTGCTGTCTCAGGGAACTTTTTGTCATGACTGGCACATCCACTTCCTGGCAAAGAGGCTGAACATGCATTTTTGAGTATGCCTGTTGGCTACAGATCTGACATCCAACAGCACCTTGGGAACTAGAGGCTTGGATATCGACTGTATGGAGTCAGGAAAATGGGAGCAGCTTTCAGAGTAAAACCGCTGTCTGACTTAAATCGGTTTTGTCATGTTGTTGTTGTTTGTACCTTATTTGGCTTGGGTGCTGACAACCATGAGTTTGGGAACTGGGTTTTTCAAGACATAAACAGTAGAGTGGCAATACTAGCATCCAATACTATAATTAGACTTGGAATAGGAACAGAGTGACACTGGTAAATTTAGGGTCACACATAGTTTGGAATTGTGTAACCCATTTCATATAATTTCATTATAGTCTTTGTGCCATTTACATGGATTCATCCATATAATACCTTACTGGCAATAAATCAAGAATGTACATTATTTACTTAATTTATGATAAAAATAATAAAATAATAATAATGGGAAACCTTACTTCTGCATCTCCATTTAAAAGTTCATTAGGAGGCTTAATAACATGTTGGAAGACTTTTGGAAACAAGAGATGCTAAAACCCAACGTTAAAGAGACATTAAAATTAAAACAAATGTTTTATTGTGTCTTTTCAGTAAATAACTATAGTCATCTAATTTCTGGGTAGCCTCAGTCTTGCGCCAACAGATCCTTTACTGCACGTGCTGCCTTTGCAACATTTCTGTCCCGGATTGGAGGTTACGTAACAGCTCACACTCTGCTCTTTCTGCCATGCTATGCACCACAGCACGTGTGACTGAAGAGATGCTTGTTGAAATGTTCCCCTCCTATACTATCTCTGATGCCCTTATTAGACACAGCATCACACAAAAGCATTCATGTGATACATGGAACAATAGGAATGCTTTTGTACCTCTTCCTCACAAACACACAGATGTTTTTGTCTGGACACTGAAAATGACATTTCAATTATGTGTTGCACCTTTTTACAAATGTTCCCTGTAGAACTGCAGTTTGTACACAAGGGTCTGTTAATGTGTTGTAAATGTGTATGCTCTTCTTGTGGCATTACAGTCTTGACTAATAAAGGAATACAAGAAAAGAACCGTGATTTTTACCTACAACTCTCTACAAGTTTTCCATTCTTAAAGAATTCTTTGCACTACATAATAACTTTTTCGATCTTATGTTGCACTCACAGTTAGGTCCATATCTATTTGCACAATGACAATATTGTGGCCGACACACAGAGACGACACTGATGATACTTTCATCGTGATTTCTTTCACGCTCAAATTCAGAGCTCCAATGAACAGATGTTTCATCTGCATAGTCTGATCATTTAGGTATAGGACTCTGAACTGTTGGGATTATGTGTAAATTTGATTATAATTTGTAAACAGTTAATTCAATGCTTTTGATTTAAAGGTTAAAATTGTATCTTTTTGATTCAATATCCACTCCAATGGTGCACAGAGGCAACATCACAAAAAACAAAACAAAACTGTGCCACTGCCCAAAAACTTCATTTAAAGCCACAATTCCCACAAGGCAAAGTCCACTTTCTGAATTTGAAATACTCTTTAGAAATAGTGTAAAAAAATAAAGAAATAAAGGACAGCCTTGGTGGAAAAAGAAGGGTGTTAAATGGCCTGCGGTTTGGTTATTAAACTGAGTGAATGTTTCAGTTGTCATCCCTGAGAGCCTATTATTGCACACCGATCTGCTTGAGGAGGCTGTGGTTTGCTGAGCAGGACAGGCCCTGTGGAGGTGCCACTGTGGCTAGTTTACAGTGAACATAAAGCTCCCCTCAAAAACAGTTATAGTGCATCTCTCTTGTGGAGGAAAGAGGTTGTAAATCACCAGAATAACTGCAGCGGGTGTGTGCATGTAAGTGCAAGGGAGGCTGTCATAACAACAGTCATAATGAGCATCGGTATATAAACTATGCTGGAGAGAGATAGAGAGATGGAGAGAAATGAAAAAGGAGACAGAGTGAAGCAGGAAGAATGATATTGAATTTACGTGTGCAGAATATGCTGTGCTCCCACACTGTCAAAGAGGGGACAATGCGAAGTGATCATTAAATTTTCACACACAACCCTATGACATGATCCATTATATCTAATAACCAATATCCAATTCAGCAGGATGCTTTACACTCTGCAATAATTGTTTCTTTTTGGAAGGTTAAATATATTATTAGAGTTTTTTGGAACAACTAAAAAAAGAAATTCTATAATCTATAAGACAGTTGGTCAAACTGCTTTTGATTGCTTCTCTATAACATGTTGTTAGTAAGTAAGTCTGTTAAAATACTGTAGAAATTTTATTTTACAGAAATTACAACTCCATATATAGACACTGGAAATATATAGTACTCTTCTGAAAAAGCAGTAAAGTCAATCATGTCATGGGTGCACTCCACTCTATATCCTGCTGTAAGATTGTTTCTATATGCTTATTCTGCTCAGCTTGCCATCAGCATTCATCGCTATAGAGGTACTGTCATTATAAGTCTTAAGTTGCAGCTATCTCAGTGAAATGCAAATGGGAAAGGCGACAATTATTTCCCAGAGCATATTCAAGTAAGTCCTTTAGACTGCTTATAATCTTGAGCTATCTTACTCCTAGCTATGGATGATGACCCTCAATTAGTCGTAATGACCAGGATTTCTTCTAAAATAAAACAAATCTGTGTTTAATCCAAGCACGTATCTTATCTAAAAACAGTACACGGGAGAGTTATGAGTCATAAACAACACAGAAGAACACATGGAAAGCCCCTCCATCCACTTAGGAAAGTGATTCAATTCCAGACAGTTTAGGTCAGGCCATTATGTTGAAAGAGTGACAAAAAAGATACTCACAGTCACGCACTAAATTAAGTGATAATCAGTAGCTCTATATAGTATAAACTACCTAATGCCCATGTGTGTATATGTATCTTAAGTGAGCAGGTAATCTGCAACAAACTTCAACATATTCTGAAAGGCCATGCAGATGGTTTGTTCCCGAAATGCTCAAACTATTATTTCTGTCATAAATTGTCCTTGAATATCTTTTCTCCAGTACACTAGAAAAAAATAAAACTAAAGCTCCTTCTACATCTTTTTCAAATACATTGTTGAAGACCAGTTTTGTGAACTCACGAAGAAGAAAAACTACTGAAAACCCCAAAATAAAGGTGCTCCAGCTACCCAGTCTGACCTCGTCAACCCCACTCATCCTTCAAGCCGCCCTGTCTACTAACCCTCTCATCCTCATCGCTGCACGGCATTAAAGCTTTTTCTTCAGGTCTTTCTGTCTTATTCTTTTTTGTCTTGTGTTGTAAGCCCTTGTATAAACTCTGCTTTGTGTATCTGACAATTATTTTTTCTTCTTGTTTTTGGAAAAATAAGTAAAACAACAAAAAACAAAAACAACAAAAAACAAACAAACTATATAGTAGCATACTTTTTTTTATCAGCGTCTTACCAAGACGACACAAAAATATATACAAGCATCCATTTGTGATCTACATATTTGTTTTTGAGTACAGGTTTTACATTGAATGCTCTTCCTGATACAATTATCTCAATTTTTTCTAGTGAATGATAAAATATTTTCTTCATATTTAGGGGAGACAAAAAAGATGGTATGTTTTTGCATTCAACTTCAACCAATTATCCAGTATCAAGTCTGGGTCACAGGGGCCTCAGTCTAAGCAGAGGCACCCAGACATCCTTCTCCATAGGTAACTTTTCCAGTATATTGCCTTTAGCATGTCCTAGGACTCCCTCGGAGCTTCCAGCAGGACATGACCAAAACACCTGACTTAGGTGGCTCCAAAGAGACATCCTAGTTAGATGTCAAATTAACTCACTACACCTTTCTCCCTTTCCCCTTGCTTCTAAACAAAACAGTAACATTAGAACGCCACATTAGAACTTGGGGCAGCAAGTTCTCTCCAACCTGGAGTGTCCATCTTTTTCCAGTCTGAAGCCACGACCCTCTCATAGTTTCAGACTTGGTGTTGCTATTTCTCATCCCAAGCACTTCCCGCTCAACTACAAACCACTCCAGTGTAAGCTGGAGTTCGTGGCTTGGTAAAGTCAAAAGCACAACATCAGCAAAAGGCAGAGATAACATCCTGAAATCACCAAACCTGATAACCTCAACCTCTTGGCTGTGACCTGGCTGAGTGGCTGACTCTAAGTCTGAGTTATTGCTACCAATGTAAAACAAGCTCACGCTATGGTAGCACACGGACTGGACTCAGTAGCTTGCAACAACTGGACTGATATCTGACACTCTGAACAACTCTAAGGACACCCTGAAGGATGTGATTGGATACCTCGACTAAGTCCACAAAACATATTTATTGGGCAAACTCCCACTGGTCCAGTATTTTGCAACCAGGATGCAAACCAAATTGTTGCTATTGAATATGGGGTTTGACAAATGGAGGTAGCTTCTTCAGTACCCTGGAACAGACCTTCCCAGGGAGGCTTAAGAGTATTGGAATACACCCTCCAGCCAATCTTGAGGTACCAGTCCATGTAATGTTGCAGAGGTGTGTGTCAGCTAACCTAGGTCAGGCCCACAATATCCGGGGCATTAAGAAACTCAATGTGAACTTCATTTGACCCAACTTCTTAGTGGCAGGGTTGTTTAATTATCTACTCCAGTGATTGGCACATTATTTGCCTAGTCCGCAGACTTCTCCCAATATGGGAATTGGATTGAGGAAATGCAGCAGCATCCCATTATCACTGTATACTGTGTGAGCAGAGCAGCGCTTTCCCCTTCTCAGCAGGCTTATTCACTCCTTCACACACATTCATACAAGCATATTTTTTTTAGTGTCTACATGCTTTCTATCTAAACTTCACAAACACATTCACACTCTGATGAATGCATTGGGAGCAACTCAGAATTCAGTATCTTGCCCAAAAATACTTTGGCAGACTGGAGCAGCCAGTGATCAAACCACTAACCTTCAAACTACAACCTACTCCACCTTCTGAGACACAAACACCCCAACAGTTTGGAAAAATCAGTTTAAGACCAACATGGCTGCCAAAGCTGCATTCCACTTGGCCTACCACCCTTGAAAAGGTCTTTTTAGCTTGATGGCCCTCTGTTCACCTTCAGTTTATGGGTTGCCACCACAAGTATAGGCCCCAACTGTGTTAAAGCCACAGCTCCATACAGACATTTTAGCAATGCAGGTGTGGAACATGGTACACTGCCACCTTATTGAATGGTACACTAGGACGGTACACCACCTGATCCAGGTTACTACCAAGTTGTGTTCAGCTGATTGCTCAGCTCACACTCTATTTAGTGTTTATAGTATATATACAATTTTAAAGCTTAAGGAGTATATATAGCTATATATTCTAAGGCATAATGTAACTTAGATATGGTAAAGAAATTAACAAAAACTGTGAACCAAATACACAAAGCAGAAAAATAAATAGCAGAAGTCATGGAAAGTGATTTGTTTTGATTGTAAGTGAACAAGGCTGGACTAGAGTGGGAATACAAAGTCTACATCAAAAGAGAAAAGGTGAGGGCCAGAATAAGGATTACTAAATACTATAGATCTCCTTCTTCTAACTAACCTTGAAGAAAGTTTTCCTATTGAGAGATGTGGAACAGTGTGGTTAGTTTGCAGAAAGGAATTGTGTGTGTGTGTGTGTGTGTGTGTGTGTGTGTGTGTGTGTGTGTGTGTGTGTGTGTGGGGTGGAGTGGAGAGGTATGGGGGCAAATGAAAGGCACTGGAAAGCTCAGTGGAACGGTAATGCAAATTGCTTTTATTCTCACTGCTCTTCATTCCCAGTCAGCACCAGCTATGACCTCCCTCTGAAACATTGTCTCCCCTCCATTTTTATTTCCTCATCTCCTCCAACTATTTATTTTTTTCTTATTTCATGCTATTTTTTCCCATTTGAGCTCAGATTTTCCCCACTCCTTTGATGAATATCCTTCCATCTATTTCCCCTGGAGCTTTTCCTCTCTCCCTAGATTCTTCTCTCCATCTTTCTTAATCTCAGAGGACTTCTTGTTGCATTTACTGCATGTGGTTTGGGAAATAAATAGGTGGGAATTCATCAATGGGGAATTTTAATAGCTGGTATCATGATCACTAAGCAGATGGAAGCCATCTTGAGAACATGAAATTTCCCCTTGTGGGACTAATAAAAGTATCTCATCTTATCTTATCTTATGACAGGTGGTGTATCAGCCTCTAAGGTGCTATATGAGTTCTGTAGCTGTTCAATTCCATTAAGGATTCTGATTTAAATATCTCCTCTCCAGTTTATTACCCCAAACTGTATATCCTGCATTCAGGTAAAATCAACCAAATTTTGACTGAAAAAAACACAAAACAATGATTTTCATATTTAACACATTCACCTAATTTTGTTTAAATTTATTTCTGAAGTGCAGTAACCTTGAATACTGGGGTTGAATACTAAAGCATCCTGACTGTAAGGCCTCTATCACTCTTTCTGCTTCATTTTCTTTGTTCTTCCTCTATTTTGCAATATCTTTAGTGAGGACGAGAAGTGATCACTTCGCCACTCACCCATATGCCCATACTTTAGTACACCAGTACTTCAGTTCCTCCAAAAAAGCCCTCCAACAACAAGTGGCTTTCAATTTCCTGTCTCCCATGGCCCTCACGCCATCATCGACAGGGTACGGGAAACCTGGAATAGGGCACAGCATTTCTAAAGAAGTCTAATAATAAACATCCATCCCTCCAGAGCAGAGTGACATATATTTCTCAGTCTGGGGTTATGATTCAGAGCTGTATCTAGAACAGCTTGCACACTGCATGGAGTAAATAGGCAACAGGAAACTACACAAGGGCTGCTGCGGGGGTTTTGTTTGGCCTGTTTGCTCCAGAATTAATAACACTAGTATTTGTTTATAGGTGGTCAAGCTGAGAGAAAATACATATAATGTAATAATATATCAAACAGATGCAAAAAAAATAAATGAGTTTTTTTAAATCATATTTTTCAGTGATTAAACCTCATAATCACAAGTGTAAGCAAATTTAAGGGATTCTTGTAAAATTTTCCCAAATTATTAGGACCAGTATTATTAGTGTTCTCTTGATTAATACATGAGATTGGAGTGATAAGAGTAGCAAATGTGAGTTTATTAGAAAGAGTATGATCAATTTTGTTTGTTGCTCAGGTCTTGAGATTTAATTTCCATGAGGATATTTATCTGACCAAAACTGTTTATACTCTTTTTATATATAAAATACATCATCTGGTCAAAATCCAGACGATGTATTTTAATAACTGCCAGATTCTTGTTTGTTTACTTTGCTTAATCTTTCTTTCCATCATGTAGCTCCTGTCTCTCTATTTTGTCTCTTTCTGTGTGTCACCCATTTTCTCCCTCTATACTTTTCATCATTTACTTTGGCCTGGACATAGCTTTCAAAAGTGATCGCTGAAGGTGAATTGAATTTAGAGGAACCTTTATTTCCCAGAGTTCTCCCAAAGCAGAGGTTAAAATCTTTGCCAGTTGGCAGCTGTGTAGCGTAACTGACTACATACAATTTATTAGAGATGATTGGAGCATCTGCAGGCCCTTTTGCATCCCCGGAGAGTAGTAGAGTGGAGTGGCAATTCAGAGAGGGGGTCAGTGGGGGGTGATGGGGAAGAGAAGAGAGGACAGAGTAGGACGCAGATTATTAGGGTGCTTTTGAATTTCACTGAAAGACAGGGTGTAGCTGATGGAGCTTTCAATCTCATTCACATCAGATGGCTAGCTAGCCGAAGAGATGAAGGGGAAAAAAAAATTAGTCTGTCTCAGTGCATGTTATTTGTTCCACTTACCGCTCCTGCTTTCAAAGATTGCATGTGTGGGTTTTGGGTGGGGGTATGTGTGTGTGGGCAGGTATATGTGTGTGACCTGCATGTCTCATGACGCTAAATGTGTGGTGCACACTGCATGCATATACTCATTTGAAAACTTGTCAAATATCTACCTTTCTGATGCTCCTGAGGCTCTCTACAACTATCCTTTTACTACAGCACATATACAATGCACATAGAAATACGCTGATCTACTGGACTCCAGCATCTCATGCATTATGGACGTTTGGGGAACTGAGGAAGAACCTGTTTGTTATTCAAGTTGTGTAACAAGAAGTACACAGCACACATACACATTGTCAACAGTGAGCTAATGCAGTATCTCCAGATCGAAGGAAAATATACAACCACAGTGAGCATAAAAAAATTGGCTATAAAGATATGCATGACCCACAAATACAGTTTATTCCAGTTTACCTATGTAGCTAGGAGCAAATGTCTCTTTCTTTTTCATGCACATAGTTTTGTGACTTCAGATTTGATGGTCTGAATACAGTATCTCCTTGAGCTAGGATACCCTTGAAGAAGCAATATTTCCTCACAGCTGGATTGACCTACAATACACACAGGGGTGCTTTAGGGGTGTCAGTGCCAAAATGTATGTATTTATATGTGGTGCAATGCCATACAAGGATAACACTAGAAATGTGTTATTGTGGACCATAATTCTATCTGTCTTGACAACACTACAAAAACATATAAAATATCAGTGATGGGAAGGGCATAAAGTGGAATGATAACTGCAAAGCCATTTTAAGTACGAACAAATGATGATTTGAAACAGATGACCTACATACTTGAACTTGCATTGCTTTCACTGAAACTAAATGTAATAGGTTGCAAATGTATCACTTTTTAGGAAGGTGCAAGTCCATATATGATAGTGCGGGAGAGATCCTAAGCAAATAGATCAGTTTGAATTGTTTTGAGAACTATATTTGCCATCATGAATGTATACCATTAATAATCTCAGATGAGCATCAAGAAGCCTTAATGCTCAAAGTGCTCTACAAACAAAAATACAATTCAACATTTTTTCATATTTCACCTTCCATTTAAAAATATTTAAGTATCTGCTTCAAAAAGTACACAGAAGACAGTAACAGGTAAGTTTCTTAGATTTGTGTGCATTTACTAACACACCAATTAGGCATTCAAAAAACATTGAACTTTGATATTTAATTAATAATAAAATCTCCTTTGGCCACAGTTATTTAAACATTAACTTTTAATCGGAAACTTTAGTCATGCATACTATTCAAGATGACTATAGGGCAATCCGTTTTCACACAGCTGTGTTAGTGAAGCCATATTCTTTGAATGTCCAATGTGAATAAGTCCCTTGAGATCATGTCTGTTTGGTTAAGGTTTGAGGTCTTACATGGCAACTCCAAAAGGCTGAATATCTTTGTGTGGTTTGATCTGTCTAATGTGGAACCAACCTGGGGGATTCTGTAGTCTAACTGGGAGACTTCAACGCTCATGTGGGCAATGTGTGCAAACCACAGTCTGTCCATAACAAACACCATGTTCAAAAATAAGGGTATCCATGAGTGCATGTACACCAGGATACCCTAGGTCGCAGGTTGATGATCGATTTTGTAATCGCATCATAAGAGCTACCATTAATTCCGCACACACGTGAAGAAAGGTGCTGAGTTGTCAACTGATCACCACCTGGCCATGAGTTAGATCAGGTTGCAGGGGAGGATGCTGGACAGACCTGGGGTCACTAAACGTATAGCGAGGGTAAACTGGGAACACCTGACAGAAGCCCCCATCCATGAGTTCTACAAGTCCAACCTCTGGCAGATGTTCAACAGTGTTCCAAGAGCAAGTGGGGACATTGAGTCCTAATGAACCATGTTTAGCACTTCCAATGCTGAAGCTGCTGAACTGACCTGTGGCCGCAAGGTGGTTGGTGCATGCTATGGTTGTAACCCCCAAACCAGATGGTGCACACTGGAGATGAACAGAGCCATCAGGCTGATGAAGGAGACTTATCCATCTTGGTTAGCCTTTGGAATTCGGAGGCAGCCGATAGATACCAACAGGCCAAGCAGAACGTGGCTTTGGTGGTGGCTGAAGAAAAATCTCAGCTGTGGGAGGAGTTTGGAGAGGCCACGGAAAAAGACTGCCTGAAAGAGATTCTGGCAAACTGTCAGGCGACTAAGGAGGTTCTCTTTTTCCACTGTGTATGGTGGAAGAGTGTGGGTGAAGTGCTGCTGATTTCAACTGAGGATATTTTTGGACAGTGGAAGGAATAATTCAAGGACTTAATTAATCCCATCGACAAGTTTTCCATAGAGGAAGCAGAATTTGGGGACAAGGGGGATGACTCGTCCATCACCGGGGGCAAGGTCACTGAGCCAGTTAAACAACTCCTTAGTTGCTTGAAAACTCTAGATGTTGTAGGGCTGTCTTGGTTGACACACCTCCACGATGTTTAGTGGAGATCAGGTGCAGTACCTCTAGATTGGCAGATTAGGGTAGTGCTTCCCATTTTTGAAGAAGGGGACCGAAGGATATGCTCCAACTAGAGGTGGATCACACTCCTCAGCCTCTATGCCAGGGTGCTGGAAAAGAACTGGTCATGTCCATGGTCATGGAACACTGGAACACCTCCTTACCCCCTCAATGATACTTTAGAGTACATGACATTTTGCCCAAGTGGTCTACATGTGTTTTGTGGACTTGGAGAAGGCATTCGACTGTTTCACTTGTGTGTTCTGTGAGAGGTGCTTTGGGAGCATGTGGTATCTGTCCCACTGCTAGGAGCCATTCGATCCTTATATAACTGTTCGAAGAGAATTATTTTGTTTATCTACAATTGTAACTTCGACAGTGATCTCACAAATTCCCAAAGGTCTGATGAACATTTTAAGCCATTGCAATGTGCAGAAAAAAAACCTTATTTCATATATGGGAGTGACAAAAAGTACAGTACTTTCTTCTGGCTATCAAGTTGTACCACCATTTATCAATCAAGAAACTGTTAGTATTGCAATATAAAATGTATTTGTTTTGTCCGTTCTCTCTAAGCTTTTCTTTTCCCCCCTCTTTCTCATGATCTCCCAAATGGTCATGGCAGAATGCTGCCCCTCCCTGATAGCGGTTCTTCCAGAGGTTTCTTCTTTTCCTTCTCATTGTCACCAAGTGCTTGCTCATAGGTGTTTGCTCAACTGATTGTTGGGGGTTTTCCTTATAATAGTTTCTTTGCCATGTAATATAAATTACATGTTGTTGTTAATGGAATTGAACTTAGGAAATGTACTTATTATATTATACATACATAAACACAAATCACAGTTAGAGAGAGAAGTACGAGAGAGAGAATCTGCAACAGCAAAAGGAAAAGCCCTTCAAAAGACTCATTTCATACTTTATCACAGCTGTCTATACAAGGTTGAATAAGATAGAAATTGTTTCATGATTCATATTCAACACGGGTGCTGGACATAAAACTCCCTTTAATGGCACAACAGGCAACCACAGAACTTGTTCTATCTTGTTGGAAACAAATACGAGAGGGAAAACCATACCTAGCCCATACCTAAGACTATGATCAATAAGCTTGTATTGTCTGTGTTTTGGGGTTTTTTTGGACCGAAAACTAGCCATCTAAATTTAAACTAAACTTGTAACTTGCATAAAAGTAACAATGCTAAAATGCTTTCCCATAAGACAGAAGTGAGAGCAAACATATCCTTTAGGCCAAGTGCTACTGCTGCATTACACCGCTCAGCGCTATCCCATTATCAACTCTGTGCCACGTTCAACTGCTGTGAAAACCAATCCACACCCCCTGGTTCTCCTGCCAAGCCATTATCAACTTCTCGTATTTTGACAAGCTGCGATAAAGTAGGATATAGTCCTGTGCTCCATTGACAGCTAGTATCATGAGTTTTCACACACTGTAAAATCTATGTTATTGCCAGACATGAAGCAAATCATGTGACCAACAGTCAAATTTATAGCAAAGATAAACAGTCACAAACACGTTAATAAATCTGTTTAATCAGAGAAGGAAGAAAATATATACACACAAGAATATACACAAGGAAAAAAAATATTGTAACTTTGTAATTGCTGGCCTCATGTAAGGTTTATTAAAAGATTAGCGTCAAGAATCTTCCAAATAACTTTCTCATTTGGTTTGTTATACATTATAGTTATTGCAACTGACAACATTCTCAGTTGGTTGGTAAAATGAAATAATTTTAATGAAATAGTGATTCGATTTTGACTCCTAATGTAGCACCCCGGTAAGTATTACTGTTGTATTTAACAGGTATCACTGATTGGATCATTATTCTCTTATGATAGGAGAAAAAAACCCAGCATTGTTAAGAATTTTTGCGGCGGCTGTACTACAAAGCAAGTTTAGCATACCCAGGATAACTTTGTCTTATCTGGGCTCAGTTATCTTAATACTAGCAATTCAGCAATGTGTTCACACTATGGTGGTTATCAAATGTAGACTCAGCTTGCCTATAAATTTGGATTAAAAGTCAGCAAATGCAAATAGTTATCCTGTTTTAGGATTAAACCACTGTATCTCTTAGTGGCCACACTTTTGTACACACTGTATTTTATTGTATGTGAATAACATCTACACTAACAATAAACTGAGAGTAAGAAAAAAAAAGACTTGTGTCATTTTCCTTGTCTTTATGTGATTCAACTCAAATGTTTTAACTGCTGTGGTAAGGGTAGCCTGTGAAATCATTGTTTACCTCAAATGTCAGGTGTGAAGTCCATGTCTATGTGTTATAATTTACACTTTTCAATTGTGTTTTGGTCAAGGTGTTTACAATGTCCATCTTACAAATCATTATATATTGCTAATCAGAAAGAAAAACAAGAACAACACCTTTAACACTTAAAAAAACTTTAGTCCCTATTACTGTCCTATCACTGGGAGATAAGGGGTCTTCCATGTATGGTTATGTTATTTTCCTGAGCACTGATTGGTCAGTAGAGGGTGACTGCTAATCCTTTATCTCAAACATTACCTGCTGTAGTGCAGGTGCTTAACTGGCTTTAATTCATCAGTCATTATAGAATTATGAAAAACAAAAACAAACAAACAATTGTATATTACATATTATTAGTGTCTTATTTGCTTAGTTCTGATGACTATAAATGTCATCTGACTTTTATAACCTGTAACCTTTATGTCACTCTAAAATTTTGCCCTACTGACATGTTTAACTTTGTTCAAAAGGTTGTACTAAATGTGAGTGGCTACGCTGTGTCGTATTGTTCCCTGGATAATTACGGCATCTTTCTGTGTCATGACCGTTCTTGTTTCATAATAGACGTTTTAGAAAAAAAACATATTTTTACCCTTCCCTCTTGTCCAATTTTTGGGATGCATTTAAAGAGAACAAACACATACAAATAAAGAGAAGCAAATCTCTGTAAATGTGTCTGGCACCCTTTGCATCTGGAAACACTGTACAGAGCTATTTTGTTGTTTGACAACAGGCACTAAAGCAAAGACTTGCATCTGCACTCTCACACACATCATTTTGACCTCTGGTAGGTCACTGCAGTGGGATGAGCCAAAATGAAGCAATCTCCCTGCACTCACACTTCATGGGATATCATACTGAGTGTGTCAGTCAGAACATGTTACTTGATTAACAACCTAAAAATAGATCCCACGCAGTGATGAGTGTTATCCCTGGTACACAACACTCAACAGCAATGCTTACACACTAACACTCATATTTTGAACACACAGTCGATCGTGATTCAACTCGTGCCCTTCCTATTAAGAAAAAGAGCAGGCAAAATGGAAAGTGCACCCAAATGTGGCTGTGACTATGAGTATTATATGCATCTGTCTTTGCTTTTCTGTAACACAACTTCAGTGACACAACATACTGTGCAGCTCTCAGCTTTGAAGATAAATGTGTGCACAGTAAACTGTGAGTGTCAGAGACATATCATACCATCTTTAATGCATAAATAGTCACCTGGCATCCAGCCATGACAGCATATGGCTAAAAAAAATGTTTCAATCAAAGGAAAATAGCTGCCACTAAACATTTATCACTGATTAACACTGGGAATTAAGTAATTATATAGGCTCAGCGTCTTTGGCAAAAATAACACTAGCTTTGAGGAATCTGAGATTAGACCTGTTTGTGTCCTAGTCCAGTCCATTCCACACTGTGCTGACTGTCTTAGTTTCAGCAACTAACAGGATTTTAAGAATATTCATCAGTATGTGGGGTTGAATAAAAAGGTTCTAAAGCTCAGCACATAGTTCATGCTACATTTTCTCCTTGGAAGTCTAGGACTAAACTTGCAAATCCTCATTTGTGATTTAAACATGGACTTCAAACTTGTGCAAAGAGCTCTGAATGTGACCCAATCTTCATGTGCAGGATGATGCCTGGCGTGGAGAGTTTTCTGCTGCACACAAAAAAATCAAACAGCAGTCTCCAAAAAAAGAGTCCACAATGTCCAAACCTGAAGGCAGGAGAATCACCAGAACCATGCTCATCAACTGACTTTGTATGCAACCACACAAGCCATCTTGGGTTTATTTCCTGAAAGCGGATGGTTGATTGTACTGTCACTCCTAATTTGTCTCTCCAAAGGTGAGTCCATAAAAAGTTCAAAAGAAATATGTTGTGATATTTTTTGCTCGTTTTTGTTTTAACGAATAAACTAACAAAAAAACAACAACAACCATTGAGCAGGTGTGCGCAAACACTACAGTAATACACACAAACAAATAGAGTAGTGGGACCACTGAACTGAGAGATGCCTGCAAAAATGGTAGGCTAGCCGATTAACCCACTTTGATTTGTAACTCTGTCTAATCCCCCCTGCAGCAGGGCCTCAGCCTTGTGTCATTATCAAATAGGCAAAGAAAAAATGAAAATGAGAGATACACTTTGGAGGGAGAGAGAGAAAGAGAGAGACAGACGGGAAAATATAACAGAGCAACATAATATAAGGGTAGAAATTATTACCTTGCAATACTCAATAGAACAGTGGCAATATGCTGTTAAATCGCCCTGCTCTGCCCACCGACACGAAAACAAGATGATTTTAGACCTACTGCTGCAGGGAATGTGCTGTTGTCTGAACATCCAGCCCATCATTCTCTGTCACGGGCAGCAGTGAATCAGATGCTTAACTAGTGAGCTTGTTTAACCTGAGGGAATTGATTACATGCCTTCCTTCCCTTGACATTTAGAGCTATGGTACTAATTGTACAATATGCAATGTCTGTAATATTAATAGCAATCTAAGAAGTACATTTCTGGTGCATGTGTGGATACAGTGATGGGTGTATGAAACTCAGCTGATATTTCAAAGATAACCAGATTTGAGTTATATCAAGATGTGAAAATGCAGTGGCCAAACACTTAAAGGATTCCTCCATGTACAATTTAGTGTACCCATGGGACACCCAGCTTTTAATATTTTGAAAAGTTTTAGTGAATTTGTTTTTTTTCCATTTGCGAAAGTGTTGAACTCCATATGTTCCTTTCTTTGTTCTGCCTATCTGGGATGATCAGGAAGAGGAGTAAGTAAGTATCTTATCTTATCTTATCTTATCCAGTTTCCTTAACAGGAAAGAGTGCAGAGAGGCAAAGTGCAGTAAGACAATGGTATTCTGGCAGTAAATATATCCATCTTTGCTGTTTAGCTTGCATTCAACCCAGCACAGAAACGTTTTAACAGCTTAAGGTTCAACACTTTTAACCTTATGATGGAACAGGATGAAAAGTGAGAGGCTAAGTATAGCAAGGCTGTGAACTGTGCCTAAACTTTGAACCTAATTAAATACCATCCATCCATACGTACATGTTCTTCCACCTATCTGGGGCTGGGTCACAGGGCAGGAGCCTAAGCGGATAACCACCATCTCCAGTTTGTCCGTGGGAACAAGAAGGTGTACTCAGGCCAGCCCAGCGTGTCCTGGGTCTGCCCCATGGCCTCCTGCTGGTGGGACATGCCCGGAACACCTCACCGAGTAGGCGCCCATGAGGCATTCTCATCAGATGCCCGAATCACCTCAACTGGCTCCTTTCGATTTGTAGGAGTAGTACTATGAACCCCTCCCGGATGGGCAAACTCTTCACCCTATCTCTAAGGGAAAAGCTAGGTTTCCTTCGGCGAAAGCTCTTTTCTGCTGCTTGTATCCGTTTACTTTTTCCTTTCAGTCGCTACACAAAGCTTGTGACCATTGGTGAGGGTAGGGACATAGATTGACCGTTAAATCGAGGGCTTGGCTTCTACATTTAGCTCTCTCTTTAGAATGACGAACTGATGGACATACCGGCATTTTTGCAGTCACTGCAACAATCTGTCGGTTGATCTACTGCTCTTTTCACTCGTGAACAAGACCCCAAGATACTTAAACTCCTTCTTTCAGTAACTCATCCTTGGCCTGGAGTGGGCACTCCACCTATTTCCAGCTGAGGACCATGGCCTTAGACTTGGAGGCCACCACCTAATGAAGCCAACAGAACCACATCATCTGCAAAAAGGGATTGTTAGACTGCCCAAGTGAAAGCTTTTCAACACTTGGCTACGCCTAATTAAATACAGTGATCGAAAAACTACTTTTGAATCATAACTCGGGGCTGAGGACAGGTTTTGTAAAGACGAGTTGTGTGATTTTAAAAAGATACCTGCAGTGAGATGAGAAATAATGGCAAGCTAACTCCTTAGTCCCTATTTAGTCAGACATCTTTGTACACACGGCTTAAGAGATTTCGACTGCACAAAAACCTGTGGTAATCTTGTCATGGGGACAGCTGCTCCATCTTTCTCTCCTCCCTCCTCTGCCTCTGACTATTTCCTGTGCTCTCAGTAATATAATATCACTTTCAGCTATGTCATTCTTTCTTCATGCCCACCAGCCACTGTTTTTGAATTTTCCTGTTGCTTCTTGACACTGATCACAATGACCTCTCTTTCTACCTTATCTGAAATTAATAGCACATAGAAAACATTTTCCAGGTTGCCTAAGTTGTCTTATTCCCGTGTTGCTGCAGCCTTCACTGTGTTCCACTTGTCTGTACCTGCTTATATGATCATCAGCCTCCTTTTTGATTTACTGCCTACCCACGGCATTTTAAATGTGTTTGCTACATCTGATTGACTTTGGTTCCAACTGTTAGCTTGCTTATTGAGCAACTAAATACTCAATCTTCTCTACAGTTTCAGGCTACACTCAGCAATCCAGATTGGAGATCCTTCAGCACTCTCTTTATAACAGTTGTTGCTAGGCAGTTGTGTCATGGCGCTCAGTTTGGTACTACTTTAGTTGCTTTTAATTGCTATTAGACACTGTGTGAATGGTAAGTGGTCTAGTTAAGAAATATGTTAATTTGTTAAATTTGCAATTGTTTTTTAAAAGATAACACGAGTGGAAATCTTTGTTTTTATTACTGTAAAACATTTTAGGATAACATTTAATAAAATTGCATTACAAGTGCTTTTTGATGTCCATGCCCTGTCTCTAAAACAATCAATACTTAAAATAAAGAAGTTTAGTAATGAATAATTCCAGCTAGTTTCCAAAATATGTGAACACTGATGGAACATGTATTACTTGCTTTGTATGTGTTAAAGAATTTAAATTTACTTTACATACTATATTCATAAAGCCAACAAACAGAGTCTTAAGGCTCTGACACGTGGTTTTTTTTTACCCTAAACTTGTTGGTATTTATTGGTGAGGCACATCCTCGGTGATCACTTTATCGTGTACAGTGCTCATCAAAGGAGGAAATTCCTCATTTATGTTTATTCTGTTCAAGTTTTACATTCATTTTCTTAATCTCCCTGATGAAGAGGATCATTTAGAACCTTATTTCTGTTTACCTGCTTTATTATATCATGGTCTTATCGCAGAAACACAATTATTAGCTTCAGCCTCATTTATATTCTGCTAATAGCTTCTGCTAACACCTACCTGTAGGTTATGTGTTCTTATTGTTGACATAAAAAAGTAATCCTATGTTGTGTACATAAACACCCACATAAATTATGCCTTTTTTTAAAACAAGATTCAAGTGACCCATGACTTAACTGTAAATAGATTACTAAAACTCTATAGGCTGGCATCCATCCATCTGTTTTCATAACCATGTATCCAATTCAGGATCATAGGCAGAGCTGGAGCCTATCACACATAGGAAAGAGGTGGGGGACACCCATGACAGGTTGCCAGTCTACCACAGAGAGACAGCGACATGGATATAGGTGTGAATGTGAGCAGTCACAACTATACAGCCAAAATAGAATCACTTATTACCCTAATATGCACGTCTTTGGACTTGTGAAAAAGGTTGGTGCACTAGGAGGGAACCCACACATGCAGAGGGAGAACGTACTAACACACAAAAATGCCTCAGAACCTAGAATCTTTCTCCAGTGAGGAACAGGGTCATCACTAAAACACAATTTCATCTCCAACATCCTCTGCACAATGTCATATTTACTTGTTGATTTCTATGCAAGGTGAAGAATTTCCATTTCCGTTTCATGTTTTTCCTCTTCATGCTGATTAGACAGAGGAAAGTCATGGCCAGATTTACAGGTGGAAAGAGGTATCACAATGAAAACTGCCATGAAAGAAAATATTAAGAGAGTGAGAGGGTGGAGAATATTCTGTGACACAAGGGTTTCTGTCTGAAGAACAAACTATACCAAGGAAACAGGTTACACCTGGAAGCAGTGGGAGAGACAAGTGAATGCCAAGGACAGGAACTTATTAGAAAAGTTCAAAATGCATCACAGCTTAATAATGAGGGAGTTGAAAATATTCCCTGTGAATATAAATGTATGAGTAAACACGTTTCACTAAAATACTCACTGTGATAAATATTTTTATTTGGACTGACCTCCAAATCAGCCTTTTTTCCCCTTTCAAACTTTTGCTACAATAAGAGTAAACAAACCTGAAAGTATTCACAAATAAATTATAAGCTTTTCCTACCAAATAACATGGTAGCATCAATATACAATGAAGGAGGTCTTTTATTTCCAAATGTGTTCTTCTATTGATATATAAAGGTTGTTCACAATTCTTACATAACATTTTCCAGTGCTTTCATAATCAGCTGATTAAATACTACAAATTAAGGATGCTTCAGATGTTGTAGGTTTTGGAAGCAAAAGTTACTGTGGCAGACTGCAACGCAGCTATGCATCTGTCCATAGTCTCTTTTAGCTTATAAAGTAGTTTTATGGCCCGCAACTGTACAATTATTGTGTTCAGCTTGTTTTCTTAAATAAATAAATAAAAACCCTGAATGTGACCATGGGTGCATTTGTCTGGACTCTGGTCTCTTGCATTATTCCAACAACTTCACTGAGGATCTGTTAAAATACCAGTTTATGAGATGAGACATGACTATAGACCAGCGAGGGCTTTGGATTTGCGAATGTATGCATGTGCATGGGAGAAACACAGACACACTGTACTTCTCATTAAAGACATTTTAAGTATGTCCATGTCTGTTCACAGACTGAGGATAAGAAGTCACTTCACTACACGAGGCACTTCAATGAGCTTTTAGCAAGTGTAACTTTTAATGAAGACGTTTTGACTAGTTATAGCCTTCCCAAAGTTAGAGGCATGGTTATAACTTTTACACTGAAAAAAGAAGATTTTTTTTTAGTCATTTTAATCAAAGTATGCCATCAAGTTGCAAAATTTCCAACTCAAATAAATATTACCAATATTTTCTAAATAGCTTGTTTCAAATTTATATCTGAGCAAAGACGATTTAATAGTTTCACATTTAATTTGACACTTTGCACACCAAAAAACATTGGTGTGTCTTCACAAATTCACACATGTTGATTGAGTTTTAGCACATTTCTTTTTATTTCCTTCCACAAATGAAAGGTGTTTCAGTTTGTGAATCTTCACACATTGCTTCTTCGCTTCCATTAGTTACTATGCAACAACCATGGAGCAGGAGTGTGGGGGTAATTGGAGTACTGGCAAAGCCTGCAGCAATCAACCTGTGTATAGCTTTGGTGAAACCCTGCCAAAGTGTGTGGGCTTTGACAAAAAAAAGACAATAGAGCTGATGTATTCTTTAATGAAAATAGATTTAGTGGCGCTCATTATTTTCTAAGATTACATGACACCCATCAATTGGTTTAACCTTATTATGATCTGATTAAGCAGATGTTTTCTTCCCCACTGACATTTTATACTAAGTGTTCTTCAGTGTTCAAACCCATGTCATGGAAACCTATTTAAACTAATACTGACACGGTTGAACATTCCTCCGTACGTCATCTGCTCATTGGTATACAGCTCTATCCAGATTACTGAAGGTGGCTGTGACATAGATTTAGACATATCTATAGAAGCAGGCTTAATATCATTTTAAAGCTCTTAGGTCTGGGATGAGATATTGTGCAATACCACATAAGTGCTATCACAATCTTTCTTCCTTTTTAATATCATGTGGTAAGCAATAATCTCCTGCCTTTCAGCCAACATCCATTATAATGTATCTTTATGATATATAGTATAAGCGGTAGAGTTTTCCGTACAGTCTTCATGCATTTACACCAGACGTGCTGAGAGGTGGTACCAAAATTGAAGGGGGTCTGAAGTTTGCAGTCCCTCTCCAACAATCAATAAGCTCCTTTCGACCTTTATGTGCATCAATAATGGTATTTCTGCCTTTTGGAGGGGGATAAGAACTTTTCTTCATCCTCAGACAGGAATATTTCTCTCCTGTGAAAACTGCTGGCTTAAACTTCAACTGCTCAGGAGCTAAACCAAAAGTAAATATTGAGACTTGAGCAGCAGAGAAGCAGAAGACAATTACTGAGAGGATTGAAGGGAGATCTACTAATGCCTCTATATTCCCACTTAATTTCCACTATTTTTTCTATTTTTTATTTTGACCACGACATGAATCAAGGCTTGCAAGCCACTTGCCTTAGGTTGAATGTCTAACATGTCATTGGTATTCCGAGTGTGCGTCCCTCTCTGTATGTCCACCTCTGAGTCACGCAGAATGAACCCTCTGCAGCACTAGGTACATGACCTTCCCTCCAACACCAGCACCGCTGCTGGCTCTCCACATGGTAACTTGTTAATGTCAGAGCTCTTTCTCCTATCTGTCTCTCTCTCTGTCTCTTTATGTCACATACTGAAAAGTGAAAAATGTGACCCCTAGGTCTTAGACAATCATATCCAAAGTCCCAAGCCAAAGATTGTGACACTGGGTCCAAAACACAGGAACAAGTGACCTTTCACTGGCCACATCCTCTTCATTGTCAAGCCGCAATCCTTAAAAAAACCCAAACATGTAATATAGTTTTCTATATGGCACAATCATCAGTGAAGATATGCATGTACAGTTTTAATATTAAAACCCCTCATAAATATTATGAGGGGTTATGTGATGAATACCAGAGACGGCCACCCATGCTTAAAGGCTCTTTTAGGTTGAGAACTCATCTAAAGTGAGTTTGATGCAAATGGATCTATGACACTGAGGACAAATGCTGCAAAAGATGTATTTATTTTAAAAGGTCTTTTGCAAAATGTCAACAAATACATATGCCATCACCTGGTGTCTCTGCTTCAGATGTGAGGCCTCCAACATAGAGTAATGCCAGACTAGCAGATTCAATTGATATATACATACCAAAACATGGATGTTCTGTTCTACCATGAAGATAAATGCAGCTCTGCTGGATGCATTCCTCTGTGACATCTCTCCATTATCCTCGACCCTCAACCCTTTTCCGTTCAATAAAGAAAGTACACAGGGAGGTTCTATCCCTGCACTGAAATAAGTGGCAGACAGAGAGCCAGATGGGGTAGAGGAAATGGAAGAAAGGAAAGTGCTTCTACACCAGCTGCTATCCTGAAAAGTGGCTACATTTAGAGGAAGACAAGAGATCAAAGATGCTGAGACCATTACACACACATGTGGCCTCTTCTTTTTATGAGACTCCAGTGGGTCAGGTGGTAATGACTCTGCTTTCACATTAGAGGGTGTTTAGTAGGCCAAACCTAACAAAGGCTTCTCATGATCAAAAGAAGCAGCTTTTTTGTGTTTAGATGGAGAGTGGGATTTTTTTTTTTTGTTGTTTGTCCGTGTGGGGGTGCATGAATATAAATCCCAGCTGTGGTGTGCTTGTAGGCAAGAATAATGATGTTAGGTTAGGTCAGTTTTTTTTTCTGAATGTTGTTGGGAGTTGAAAGTATTAGCAAAAATAGTTTTGGCACACCATGGTATCTAGCTCATAATCTATTACAGTTTCCTGATTTGCTTCCCGCACTGCTCCATGTAATCTAAATAACATAAATATCATTATTTACTTTCTAGCACTATTGTCATTTAATAATAAGTTCCTGCTGTTGTGCATTTTCTGAGAAAATATACAGAGAGGACACAAATTAAATGAAAAACCATGATGCTCGACCCCCACTGTACAGTGAGGTGATGTAACGACCTGTTATGCTGTGGGAACCTGAACCCTGCCATTTGGGTAGACTTGATCAAAATAGGAGAAAAGTATAAGGTTGTTCTAATAATAACTTTTTGCTACGATGAAACACTTCTATCGTGTCATCCTGGATGACAATTTCCCCATCCATAGGGCATAAGGGTCCTAATGTGGTTTAATGAGTTTGAAAATAATGTGAATCACTAGTAACGTAACACATGGTATGCTGTCCTTTTTTCCTAACCAGCCTGCATCTATAAATTGCATAAACATGTTCACATGCTTAGTTATTCTATAATTAATCTGGATGAGGATGGAAAGAACATCATGAATGCATTTGATACATGAAAATACATCTTATTTTAGCACTTACAGTACAGTTCTGAACCTACACTCTCTTTAACAAGTACATATACATGAACAACCTCTATGTAAGGCAGCTTTCAACATCCTTCACACAGAGAAAACATGGCTTTAATTAAGAATTCAAAGCCACAGTCCTAGGCTCCAAAGACTTGCATTGTGTATGCATGTGTGTGCGTACCTGTGTATGTGGGTGTGTGTGTGACTGATTGTGCAAGTCCTCAAATACATGCAAATAGACATATTATCATCTGTTTTCTCACTCTTGCGAATCAAAAGAGGCACGAAGATAACAACACAAGCGACAGTGTTTGGGTGCTGCAGCCCACAATTTCCTAGAGTGAAACATATGCAACATATCACAGATAGCAACACCAAAACAACTGCTGCAGCAGGACACAGCTAGACATTTCATGTAAAAGTTGTAAATACTAATGTGCCAGCTCCCACTGTTGAAGTAAAACATTAAAAGAAGAAGTTTAAAAAAAATGTAGGAGTGACAATGCACCTATCAAAAGCTAATGCATAACATCATAAATATCATTTTGGCCCCCTTTGCTTGGTGTATTATAAGTGTCAAGCTGACCTTCCAGTGTGATAAAATACATGTCTCTGTTTCTCTCAAAACCGAGGTGATGTTCTATAATATCGTCACTAGGAGGCGCACTTGTATGAAACTTAATCACCTCTCATAGCTACAGCTGCTGAAGTTCCTCCACTGTCACTATTACTAGCAAAATCCCAGCTTTGACAGACTCGTCAAAAACGATGTTTCAGAAAATCTTGTCAGCGTTGAGACTTTTGTTAATATCAAAACTTCCCTCAAGATAGATGGAAGTACACTGCAGGTGCGTGCCATGTATGCAGATTGAACTTTATTCCCTAAAACAATTGATTGTGTTAGGTTAGTGATGCTTGGCTGTGCAGCCTTTTTGCTCAGAAAATGAGGCTGCAATCAGCTTAAAAGACCAAAAACCAATCGTCAATCTATTCCAGTCAATTTAAAAGCTCCAAAGAGGTTTAATTCGTGTCATGACACACAATGATCAGTGGCTTTGAAGTCTCAAACTCACGCCCACTGATTTGATCTGGCACGTTCACACAGCCTATGGTGGGCATCTCCCACCATAGGCTTAAGCATAACAGCTATCACTATCGTCACACACTGTCCCAAAAGTAGAGGTGATAATGGCCTACTTACCATATTGACTTCTGATACCATGTCTATGCTGGCTATATCTATATTCATTCCCACTCCAACCGGAGGACCTGGGCAGATGAAAACAAGCACACACAAAAAAGAAGACACTGCACATCAGATGTAGCCCGAGTGATTCGCTGACATATCGGTTAATAATGAGTACGTGACTAGGAAGCACACAGTTGTGAATTTAGCTCTTGTCAGCTGAATAACAGTTTACAGTGTTCATTTCGGGTGGGATTAGATGCGTTGGCCAGCAGTGAAAGTATTGGTATTGCCTCTAAAAGTTGCTGACTTTAGCTCAGATAGTTCTAACGTATTTCCGTGACAATAAACGCCTGAGTTGGACGTTAATATTAAGAAAAATGAGCAGATACTGTTTTTTTCCCCAACTCTGGAGACTCGTCATTCAAATAAATGTGCTGGTGCAATTTATCATCCACATGTGTTCTGGCGTTAGTCGTATTTTATCTACACTGTCATTCTAAAGCTGATATATCCTCCCCCCCTCCTTACTTGCTTAAAACTGCCCAGTTAACACATTAACTGTAATATTTCACAGGCTGACAACGCGCTGCCTTTAACATAGTATCGGAAAATAGAAGTACATTTACCTCCGAAATCTGGCCTCAATCGTATATCATAACCTTTTAACAGTCTGTCCACCGTTTCTTTGACCAAAGACATATTGCTAGGGTCACTGACACTGGCACTATGGACGAAGAAAACACAGAAAGAGACAAAATCAGATTCAAACAGGATATATTCTTCAAACAGAAGTGCCTAAGTATTTCCCATGCCGTCTGTAATACACTTAGTAAAACGAGTGGAGCATCCTCCGTCACTTACCTTTGAGCGCACACCATGGCCACAATGACGGGGAGCAAGCAGACGATAAAACACATCATTCTTCGTCTTCTGAACACTACCATATTTAAACTCTGTGTTTTTTCGCTCTTTTAGGAAAGACGAGGTCTAACTTATTCTTGCCAGCGCAGTAATTCCAATGCCGGGCGCATGCGTACTCCCGACCACAACACCGAGAGGCAGCACCGCTGCCGCTGATGGTACTGGCAAATCTAGGAGAAAATTTAAAGGAGAATCAAGACTTTAGGTTGCTCAGGGGCATATGGGGGTCTCCCCGTTTCTTTCCTTTTTTTTGTTTTGTTTGTTTTGGATATGCGTGAGAGAGAGAGAGAGAATGCGTGGGCGTGTGTTTTGATTTTTTACACGTTGAGCGGTTGTTTAAAAAGCAACAACTGTGATAGAAAAAGCGATAGTTCGACACTCGTGAGATTACTGAAAATTGTGGGTTGTGGTTGTGTCTTTCCACTAGCTTTTTTTTCCGGACATCAGTTAGCCAACTCGTCAGTCCCCGAGCAAACCACTGAAGGCACTAAATCTCTTTGCTCCTGCAGAGCAACTCGGCAGCTCTCAGTTGAAGTCTGCACGACACAGTTCATATTCTAAATTTAGCATCTTTGTTTGTGAAACAGCAGCACTGTGGTGAAGCATTTAACTAAAATCTAGTTTTATAGATTCTGGAATTGGTCACAGACCTAAGCGTTGGTGAAGAGGAAAGGATATGTATGATACGTTCTTAAACCAAAGATCTAATCGACATAGGATATGTGCAAATATTATCAGATATGAGTATACATCAGTGACATTGTTTGTCCAAACCAGGAGACAAAACTTTTCCTACAGCTGGGGTACACAACAGGTCCGCAATTTGCTCAACGCCCAGAGAAAGAGAAAAAAAAGCCTTTCTATCCATGATGCTTAAACCAGTGAATTCAGTCAGCCGCTCCCCTTGACATTGCCCATGGAGCTCTCTCTCTCCCTCTCTCTCTCTCTCTCTCTCTCTCTCTCCTGTATATCGTGATATCGTGTCTAAACCAGCAGTTGCTCACACATCGACCTCAACGCATTGAGGCCTCTGACAAAAAGAGCAGCTTGGCTTTACATTCTGGGAAGCGCCTTGCCAGCGCAGTGCCTCGAGGTTGGAAGCAGGTTTCATGGAGGAGAGCACTATGCGCTGAAGCTTGCACTCTGCGCGTCTCACACAGCCGTGCACGCTGGTGGCTCCACGCACCGGTAAGCAGGATGTGCGCCGCTGTGTAAACTCGGACACGAAGCGTCATGAATATGGTGGGATCAGAGGCAGATGCAAAAGGCAGTGAGCCCCGTGTAGGAGTCCAGTAGCGATTCACAGCTCTGTGTGTGTGTGTGGTACTGGTGGTGGGGGGTGGGGGGATCCTGCCAGGAAGCTGCAGAATTTTCTCTTCAATTCAAAGCACAACTCTCTTCATATTGAGACTTCTATTCATTACTGTGATTTATTCACATAAATCAATGGAATCCCTGTATTATCAAGACAACAGGTGGAATTTTTGCACCTTATTCGACCTGATGGCGTTTCTGGAACTAAAAATTGTGCAAAAATCTGAAAACAAAAACCAAAGTAAATTTAACTTAAAGTCTAAGTAAATCAAATAATAATCGGGGTATATTTGAAGCCCCATTGCACACATTGAAACTTTATCTGCAGGGGGCTGATATGACACGTTAAGAGACAAACATTAGGTTGCCAGATTTATTATTTATTTTTCGTTAATTCTATACAACCCCATACATCAAAACCAAACATTTTTTATTGCTGTAAGTTATGAAGTAGCTTGCATTTCACTACAGGGAGGTACAATCATTTCAATAGTCTTTAATGAACACTGGCCATTTGCAAATCATCTTTTGCACACAAATGCACAAATCCTACCTAAAAAAAAGAAAAAACCTGAACAAGTTTGAAGTTTTGCACATCAGCATTATGGGCTTTTGGCCTGTTTTACTAATAAGTCTTTGTACGGTTTTACACTGAAACACATGCACAGATGCTTTGGTCCTCATAAAGCCTTGAAAACTCATATATCACTGTGCTCCTCTTGGGTAGTTAACAGTTGGCATTCCACTTTACATGATCACCCGTAAGAATGTTTACCACCATTATTTTGGCTGAATTCATTCAAACTCAAATTATTTTTATGGTGCTTTAATGACTTTGTCCCCATTTTTGTCATCTGGAAGCCACCATAGATAAGTTTAATTGTGCTTCAAATCTGCTATAGTTGTAAGCTATTTATTTGGTCTTACTAAAATTATTTCTGGCACAAAGCCCAGCTATAACTATAGACAAAAAAGGACGAAATTTAGGGACTTGGAAACTCAAGATGAACACATGGAAATACAGTTTTAGTTTAATGAGCTATCCTTTCAATACCATGATATGCAAAAGTATTCCACCACGCCACATTTCTTTATATTTTGTTGGGAATTTAGGAAATAGGTGAAGCAATTTATCGAAACATGCAGCCATACATGGAAAAAGAGTATATAAAGCAAAGAGTTTTTACGCATTTAACAAGCTTGAAAGTCAGTGTTTGGTATGGCAATCTGAACTTTTTATCTCTTAGGCAACCTTTATTGTCATTTCCTCATCTAGTTTTCAGGAATAGTTCTCCAGACTTCCTGAAGAAGACTCAAATAATTTCTTTAGATGTAGGGTATCTTTTCTTCATTTCTCTCTCAAGATGATCCCATAGTTCTTCAATAATTTTGATGTCTAGACTCTGTGGTGCTCATTCGATGACTGATAGTGTTCCATTGTGTGTGTGTTTTGTTTCGCCATCCAGGTATGCTTTTACTGCATTGGCAGAGTGTTTGGAATCATTGTTATGCTGAAAAATAAAGCCATTACCAATTGGATGCATTCCAGATGGTGTTGCATGACAGGTCAAATGTACTTTTCTGCATTCATAAATACATTAATCAAGATCCCCAAGACTACTTGTTGAATTGCAGAATCAGAAAGTCTGTCTCCTTGGAAGCAAAATCTAAAGAAATGGGTCAAGACTTTTGTGAAATGTTGTACTTGGTCACTTGCTGATAGAAATCCAAATGAACAAGAGCATAAATCATATGCTTTCTGTTGATTTTATTAGTTGGTATGTTTGTGCATTCAGAAATGGGCTTCTGCATATGTTGGGTGTAACAAATGGTTCCTTGAGTTACTGTTGCCTTCCTATCAGCTCAAAGCAGTCGGACCATTCTCTTCTGGTCTCGGGCATTAATAAAACAATTTTATAAAGAGAACTGGCACTTACTGAATGTTTTGCCTTTTTTCAGGCTATTCTCTGCAGATCCTACAGATGGTATATCAGCAGTTTCTGAATTACAGGCCTGGCCAAGTACATTTGGCATTAACAGCCATCAGTGTCACTTAAATCACTTTTCTTCCTCATTCTCCTACACAATTCCCTGTAAATCATGATGTATATCCGAAGTTAGTCGGGCTTTAACGTGAATATTGTGTGCTTGTGTCTATTTATTTAATTTAATCCTGCCAGCATGTCTTATATGAAAGTAGCTCACATAATTAATCATACATGGTTGTATAAACAAAACAGTTTATAAAAGTATGTTGGTTTGAAGACTATGACATATCTTTGACTCACCAATACTCATTCGAAGATAAACAGATGGAGGAATTATACAATTCTACACAAGTTATAATACTGTGTGTATAAAAAACATAATGCTGTAATCTAGCCCTCAAATCTCAGTGTGTAGATTCAGACATTACCTTGAATCTGCCACTGAAGAAAGCAATTAAATATTTTGACCTGCTCTGCTGTTCTTAATGCCTGGTTTGGCCAATTGTTAAACATCCTCAAATGGGCTCTCATGCTTCCATTTCCTCTCTGTCTTTCTGCATCTTTGCACTAAGAGGAATGTAATGACTGCCTTTCTGAGCGTCCCAGTAAAACACTTCTTCCAAAGCTATACTCAGGCTGCCCTGTGCTGAGGAATGAAAAAGGATGTCCGCAATGTTTTCAAAGAAGCATTTGTGTTGTTTCATGTCAGTAAACATGCGTTTGTTTGCTGGGATCTTGGCAATATGATGGAAGTATTCAGGGAAGAGGCTTGTGATCTCGCTCTGCGTGTGTGTGTGTGTGTGTCTGTGTGTGTGTGTGTGTGTGTGTGTGTGTGTGTGTGTGTGAGAGAGAGAGAGAGAGAGAGAGAGAGATAGCATTCTGTGCCTGAGCACACAGATAGCAGATCTCAGTTAATCATCTGCCATAACGTTGATTTAGGTTTTGAACATGACGGAAAACTCAAACAATGGCAGAGGATGTCAAACACTGACTGTTTGGATGGGCACTACATTCAGTATTCTAATAGTTTGATCTTCACACATATACAAACATATTTAACTGAAGGGCGATCAGCTTTTTGGCCACAAATTGAAAATGACACATTGTGACTATAGATAGGAAATATATATTTTTCCATATGTCACTGATACGTAAATGTAACGTTCAAAGATACTGGATCTTTGTTTTAAAAATGGTCATTTATCGATACTTTTAATTTCATAGCAAATTCATTATGATGCGGAGCTCTTCTGCGTTAACCGTTGTACCTATAATGTCATCTCAACTCACCATTTATCTTATTAATGAATTGTTACACATTAAAATCTTGTCAAAGCTTTTATAAAACCTAAACAAATATTAGCAAAACAATCAGACCAAAGCAGTTTACTTGTATTTATTTATTTATCACGCATATGCTGTGGGAAGGTGGGAAGGGAAGAAGATTGATTACTGTGCAGTACTTAATAAACCTCTACTGGTTGTTGTCTTACTGTGGAGTTTGCACCTGGTATGTTCTCAGCAGGTAAGGCTTCCCATGGATTGACTGTCTGATATCCATCCAGATGGACAGAGATGGACCAGCAGCATGCCAAAGCTCATGGCCAAAATAAAGTGCCGTCATTTCATCCTCTCTCTCTCTCTCTCTGTCTCTCTCTCACCATGTCCCTGTGTTGGATAAAGTTGGATTGACTGTCAGATCTAAAATTACAAAACAACATAGTATCCAACAGTTAACGTACATCACATTTATAATATAATCAAACACAATTTGTCAGGCAGGGAAGGAAATTGCACTCTGCCTTTCCCTGTAATTAAAACACCTCTCTGTATTTCTCTTTTATGCGAACTGCAATTACAGCATTGACACCACTGATTAGAGCTCCTTAACTCAGCAGGAGAGCTCCATTAGAGGACTTGGGAAGGCACTTTTAAATTATGTCAATGCGAGACTGTCCTCGCGTAAAGTACGACCCAATAGGTTGTTTGTGCAAGCAGCTAATATGAATTATCCTTGTGTTTTTAAAATTGAACGACCTCTAGTGGTAAATGCATGTAAAATATGCGCTGGCGGTGTCGCTGTTATATGGGGCAGAACTCATCACCCTGGTAACCTAGAAAATGGAGCTTTCTAACATGTGTTTATCCTTGTAAAAGGTTCTGTTTTATCCCAAACTATAATCTGGTCCTAATCCTGACAAGTAGCCTAGTTTTAATGCCTAAATCTGGGCAAACAGCGAATGAAAATGAAAGTAAACATCGATTGACTCTAAATGTAAAAAAAATGATTCAAAAAATGACTCTAAAGCTCAGCCTCTCAGTTGAAAGTCGTGCATGTTGCTAAGTACCCAGAAACCCTTCTTTACTATTTCAGTAATTATTTTTATTTTATTTTGTTTCAGTTTTGAGGCATGGTGCAAACAACCATTGATTGTTTATATGGAGGGCTTTTTGAAAATATTACTTGTATTTTTTCATTTATTTTAGTGTTTGGGTCAATTAAATTGTAAAAAGGGTATTTGAGATGTACTTGAGGTAATGCAATATTTTAAAATATTCTCAATCAGCTTTCTGCTTTTGTGACAGTGGTGTATTTTTCCATCATCTTGAAATTATAGAAGTTATTTAAATATTTAAGTTTATTTAAGTTATGTTTCACTTATTGTGTGTTGTGTGTAACTTGAATCTGTTGTGTTGATCTGACTTGTTAACTTAAGTTCAATTTAAAATAAAATAATTAAATTTAAAAAAAAAAAGCTTCACAAAAAGACGATCACCAGTGTGTAGTGTAAGCATAGTTGACCCAGATAAAGTTATTGATAGCTAGACATGGAAAAAAAAAAAGCTTACGCGGTGCAGTAGTGAAGGAAATAGTCAGATTCTCTGTCTAAGCAACAGTTGCTTCTCAGGCATAACTAATCTTACGAGGTAAAAATTCTCTCGCAAGTTTAAGTTTTGTAGAGAAGACATTCACCTCCAGGCTGCAAAGTGTTATATAGTGGCCTTTAAAAGGAAAACAAAAGGTACAAATTAGCATAAAGTAGCGGTGCAGTACTTAAATCTGCCTCTATTAACAACCTCTTCATACTTAAAGGTCCTGAAATGAGTTCCCACACAATGAAACTCTCCCAGGTGAATCCTAAAAAGTCAATATATACTAGTTAAAGATAAAGAAGGAGAGACCATTTACAACCACCAACTGACAATGTCCCAAAAACATCCTAAACAGAGGAAGAAATGTACTACTTTAAAACAATCAATAATAATAATAAAGGGTCAATTAATGTGTAATCAAACTTTTGTAAATGGTTACTTCCAAGTTAGAAAAATGTTTTGTTTACTAATCATCAGTCATGCTATTGATGTAAGTAGCTTGTGTAATATAAAGCACATTATTGCATCCATTCAAAGCAATGGACAGTGCACAAGAAAGGTGAAGGAGAGAGTACCGGCAGGGTGAAGTAGATGGAGACGACTGTCAGCGGTGACTGGTGACAGAAGGAAAGCAAGCAGCAAAATTAAAGATGCGCTGATTTTCAGTGGGACTGACCAGAAGGAGGGCTATAGAGGTTGAGTGGTTTAGAGACGAAGTTAAGAGAGACAAGACTGAGATCATTTGGACTTGTGCGAAGGAAGGATAGTGGATAGACTAGAGTGATGAGTGTCTTTTAATACATATATCTGATCAAAGCTTTTTGACTTCCTTCATTTAGGATCCCATGATTTGAAGACTAAAGAAAAAGAAAAGAAACAAGTCATGCTCTAATGTACAACACATTTTTTAATTTCTTTAAATTGCATATTCTTTAAATGGCATATTGAGGATTTTGCATCAGGAATGAATTAAATAGAAACACACTTATCGGTCCTCTGAATAATGAATACATAAAAATATGACGGTCCTCTCTTGCACTTCACCAACATTTAAGTTCATGAATGTTTCACCAGATCTAATAGATTCAAAATCCTATATTGGCTGCACTCCATCCATTACAGTTAAAAACTACCCATCAGCACTGCTTTGAGCTGTCCGTGAATGTGTCCTGAACAGGGTTAATACTGACAATGCGCTTACACCAAACAAATTGTGAGGATGGCGGTATCGACCTTTACCATGTAGATTGAAAAAAATAAATAAATAAAAGAAGTCCATAACCCAAGTTTTATGCTTCATTAGCTTGCCTTAACTAGCTTCACTACCAGAGGAAGCACCACCTGCTAGCTTTTCAAGGTTATGGTGTCCTTACCTGCCCAGCTAACACCAAAACAGCAGATAGTTGGCCAACTCCATTTTCACCTCCACATTTTCTTTCTCTTCATTTCTGTCTCAGTATTTCACTCTGGCCCCAACAGACGTCGGTCATTGCTGCCAGAACTGCAGACAGGAGTCCAGGGTGAGTGTCAGCTTTAGCCACAGTTGGATGGGTGGAAAGATGAAGGGAGTGATGGAAGGAGGGAAGGGTGGGAGGATTATTTGGAGGCCTCTGCCAGAAACCTCACGTTTGGTGTCTTGGCATCAAAAGCGATGATTTAGACTGCGACACAGGATGACAGCGATGTAGTTGGCTTCTTGTGTCGCCGTTCCACCATGCCACCTGTGGATTTCAAAGATCAAGAGCTACAGTTACACAGTGAGGCTTATACTTGATGCACTTTAAAGGGGCACTTTTTTTTAACATGTGATCTCAGCTACAAAATTAAGGGAGCCTTACTTTTGTATAGCAAATTATATGTTGACAGCACAAAACCAAATCTAATCACAAATCTTTTTAATATATGTATATATATATGTATATATATATATATATATATATATATATATATAAAGTTGGACTCATTTTTTTTTCAATTTCAAGGACAAACTTAACAAGCAGACCAGTGATAAAAAGTATGAGAAAGATTGTCAATATATAATCAAAATGCCATTTGAAATTTTTTTTATTTTTTCTGCGTCTTTTCTTCAAATAATTTGATTCAATCAAGTTTAATCAACTCAGGTCGCAGATTTATGAAGGCACTGCCTCTGCAAGCACACTGACTTTAACTTGACATTGACTTTTTTTCTTCCCATGGAGACTGAATATCAACTCTTTATTCTTGCATATGGAAAATAAGGAATACCATACGCATGACAAGATTCCAGAATGTCAGCAATCAAATAATTTCTGTTTCATAATTAAACCAGCATCTGCAGAGCAAAACATTTAACTTTCACATCATACATATAAATATTATTATTTCCTATTATGTATTCTGTGGCTTTCTGTTTTGTTGCACCACTTTTATTTCCACTCTCCTTACAGCAGGACGTTGGCAGCTATCCAGCACAGTTCATTGTGAAGCTTTTGGCTGTAGTCAGGCAAGAGGTCAACTGAGGCAGCGAGGACAACTGTTTTCTCCAAATCAACATTTTATCGTACTATGATATGGTTTGGTCTCCATGGAAACTGCAATGGAAATTTCTTCCTAATGTTGAAAACCACGGGAACTGGTGCAGCACATCATGTGTAAGGAACAGCGATTTTAAAGAACTACTGCTTTGTGTGCGCTGTTATGGATGTGTGACTACGGGGGCTGACGGGAAAAAAAAGATAAAACCAGGCCAAGTCCCAAAGATTTCAAAGACTGAATTTAATGTAGGTGTTATGCAACGGCATTATTGATGGAGGAACACTCGCAAGCACCAACTGTATATTTCTAGCCATTAACCTACAGACGAGCGGAAAAACAAAATTCAGATACACAAAATGATTTTATAACCTCTACCACTAGTCCCCCTACAACAACCTAATACTAAACTCTAAATAGCACTTTGAAATACAAATTCCAACTCCTTTATACCACCACGTACTGAAACATATCAGTCACTTAATAAAACTTGATCCTGACGTTAACCCTAAAGTCATCCAAAAATTACTTTTAGAAGCACTGACCTAAAATTGTTCACTGTTCTTGAGCACATTTAGTTCATGCCATCTCCAAACACGCATCCACATTACACCACACATGCTGAGTTTCTTCTACTGTAAGTGGTTACCATAGATACTGCATTGTGAGGCACATGAAGTACAGTGGGTCCATCTCACGTGGGAAAAATCATTTATTTATAGAAGCACTGTGATGCGGCCAGAAACGAGTTTAGACAATGCACTTTTTTTTTTGACTAATCACAGGCACCGTAAGAGGGACTGTGGAGTATGGTGTGCAAGTTTGTCAGCAGTGACTTTGAATTCTTATTGTATTTTTCTTTGGCAAAATAGAACCAAGTCGCCTGTCAGAGCTGTCCATGGTGCTGAAGGACAGATGCACAAGAGCGGATATCTTCAAATCTTCTCTCATCTGTTTTTCTTTCTGTTTATCTACAGTGTAGCGTGCTTCCTCACACCAATTTCAGTCTCTTTAAAAAGAATTTTATTGAACATACAGCTTAACACACACATACACACTCCAGTTCTACCATCTGAAAGTTCCTCCTCCCTCAAAAAGGTCAGCAAGTTGTGAAAAGTTTCTTGCAATAATCTCCTAGCTCTGCATCTTGCTCCTTGAGAGGCTGCTATATGTGTTCAAGTACAGAGTGCATATCATGACATGTTTAATTAAATCCTGTTTTGTTGAATAATGAACTAATTAACAAACTCCTTCTGAAGGCTTTTTCCTCCTTCATCAAAACACATTGGATTTTCAAGTATGTCCCGTTATCTTCCCGAAGTAATTGTACTTCCTAAATTGACATAATTGAATTGCTATTCATCCTGGCATACGAGGTGTATTGTTCTCATGGAACGAAGCATACCTAATTGCAATCCATCAGAATCACTGTGCCTTTTTCATCTCAGTTCAGAACTTAAGACTAATGAATGGTTTAGTGATTATATTTTATGGAAATATGCTCTGTTAGATATAATGACCTCTCATTAATTGCAATTGTTCTCTTGACATGGGCTTTAGAATGTAGTGACCGGTTACAAAGAAATTATAAATTGGGAAGACAGAATTGCGACTAACATGTAAGATCACGATCACCATGCCAGGACAATCAATAAAACTGATGTAAGGAGTTGCCATAGCTGAATTTTATCTCTGCTGGCTGTTCATATAACAATATGGATTTAGACGGCTCCCAATTTAGCCAGCCTAACCATCTGTTTCTCTACTCGCTGCACCACTGATTGTGAATGTTTGGTTGGAGGACTGACAGAGTGCACTTCTAGATGTAGTCTCCAGGCAGGCAATGATCCAGTCAGCATTTTAATATCTGTCTATAAGTCAGTCATTATGCTATTTAGGCAAAACGTCGAACTAGCAAGCGCATTGTTCTATCAATCAGCTATCCAGTCAGGTAATTATCCAGGCAGCAACTTGTCTGTCTAGGAAAAAAATGCTATGATGGAAGGAAATTAGGTGAGCAAACAGGCAGACAAGTTACAGATATATTCAAAAGTGTATGTCAGTCTCTGATTTGGGTCAAGCCAATCTTCTCCCACACAAACAACATCATGTAGCTTCAGATCCTTCTCTTTTCAGAAGTGCTAATTTTTGTAAATGTTAAATATTCTTATAAGTGGTGGCATGCTTAAAAAAACAGTGATCTACTAAATGTGTGGTGCGTCCAGTACTACTTAAAGCAACCAAATTGCAGAGGTGGCTTAAATAGTGATGGCCCTTGTCTGCATCACAAGTATTTATGTGCGTACACTTGTGACTGCTTTTCTGAGATATCAGAAGCTTTACAAAGCATGTTTAGCACATTCACAGCAGGGAGGAATAGAATGTGTTCGCTTTTGCTGTGGCTCATCCAAAATCTCAGCTAGTGCCAGCAATGCAAATCAGGTCAGAAGCCTTTCATGGTCAGTGCACTGTGGTTGGTCAGATGAGTTGACCTCATGCTTTAAAAGATCAAGTTGATCGCGGCATTAGGGTCAGATAACATTATGTACCAGCAAGTCAACAGAGAAACTGAAACTGCCACTGCAATTGCTTCTAATACAGTACTACCTCAGTATATGCCTGGTCTGTATTTCCTACTATTGCCACTGTTGCAATTGTACCCACCACTTCTAGGATGGCCACTGCTCTCACCACAATACTCGTGTTGTATAAAGTAGTGTTAAAGCTTCTGCTCCCATACCTCTAACAAATGCTGTGTTCTATTTTGAAATATCAAATCTTAGTTTTATCATCCAGTATGCAAAGTGAAATTATGCCCTCCATGTTCTTCTAATAATGCAGCATACAGGATATTTCTTTAAAGAATTATAAATGTTCACCGAACTCTTTCTTAAACTTTCGATTTTTACTTTGATGATATGTCTAACAATACAAGATTGGGCGATCGTGGCTCAAGAGTTGGGAGTTCGCCTTGTAATCGGAAGGTTGCCAGTTCGAGCCCCAGCTTGGACAGTCTCGGTCGTTGTGTCCTTGGGCAAGACACTTCACCCGTTGCCTACTGGTGGTGGTCAGAGGGCCCGGTGGCGCCAGTGTCCGGCAGCCTTGCCTCTGTCAGTGCGCCCCAGGGTGGCTGTGGCTACAATGTAGCTTGCCATCACCAGTGTGTGAATGTGTGTGTGAATGGGTGGATGACTGGATATGTAAAGCGCTTTGGGGTCCTTAGGGACTAGTAAAGCGCTATATAAATACAGGCCATTTACCATTTTAAAGAGAAAACCAAGAGAATAACTTCAATTTATCAGACAAATTACAGCAATATCCAGTTTTCTTTTAAAAGAATCAAATCTGAATATGCTTGAACTGAAAGTGATCGTTTCCATATGATTTAAACAATATTTTGAGATCATTATATAACTTCAGCTTTGAGTACAAAGAGACCACAGTTGCATAATCAGTCTTCACAATTTAATGCCTTTAGAAGAATTTCCTATATTTGTATCCCTCATATGAATTATTGATGGAATCACTATGATATCACTTATGATATGATACCTCTAATGAAAAAGTAATGGTGCACTGGAAGAAAGTATTGTAGTTCATTGATCACTGAGCATATAACCTTACAGAGGCTTGCTGGCATTCGTCAGTGAATATTGGCTTTCACTTTTTTTTTCTCTTAAAGTTGTTCTGTTTTCAAGAGAAAAAATCAGTTTATGATTATTGCATATGAGTTATAATTAGCATTTTTTCCACATAGTGGTGGTACAGTAACTATTCCTCCCACACAATACTGTCTTTGACTTTTTTTGCACGAACCTAGATGAATAATAAATAAATAAATAGAGTGATAAATTTCGCTTTTGCACTTCATTTGCAGGGTTTACTTTTCCGATATTTTTCTTTCTTCCATACACCTTGCACAAAATGTGCTAGTGGAAACTCACTTAGCAGGGTGCAATTTCTTGAACTGCGCTTTTGCAACAGAAATAAATTCATGTGAACTCAGTTCTGACTTTTACAGTATGGTGTTTCCCCCCCTTGTTCTGGGTCTGTGGAGTTTGAAGGTGCACTAAATGTACCTACCGCCCACTCCACTCAACCACCTAACTACTATATGAATCATGCTTTCGCTCTACTTGCAGTTTTCGGGTTTTGCATGAACAAAGTCCCGCGATTACACACACACACACACACACACACACACACACACACACACACAGACAGAAAAATGAATTTGAAATCAATCTGTACTCAAAAAGGTCCCTTGCTATACTGTCCATTGATATAACAGTATTGTATTTGTGCAAGCTCTCTTTCTCTACTTCTCCCTCCTCCCCTTCTGTATCTCTCTTCGCGCTTTTCTTTTCCATCGTCTTTAAAAACACAAATAAATAAATAAATAAAGGACGACATTCTTCGTTATTTAACCTTCAAAACGATCTAAAGCAAAGTTGCCGTCGAGACCGATGTATTCCCTGCAAACTGCTTTGTCCCGTTAACGTTAAAGCTCGCGTCGTTCTTCCTCTTCACTCTCTTAAAAACTCTTCAGGTTTTTCCAGCTGAGCGATTCAGGCTGAGGCGGGCGCAACCGCACTAGAGGGAAAGTCAAGTCGTGCTGGACTGGCGCGGTATCCTCTCACGGTTTACAAGTAAAGCAAGAGCGGACTCGCATTTTATCAAGCTTTGAAAATGATGGAATATGCTGATTTTAAAAGTTGACCTGGGATTTCTAGTTGTCAGGTGTCGAGGCATGGCTTTCCTTGTAACTTGCTTATTTTTGTCTTGGTGAGTATGGCAACTCTTTTCTCTGCATGTTCTCGGACTTTTACGCATCTTAATCACAGACTGTGGATGCTTGTGCCTTTGAGAAACTCAGTATATTCAACTGATTTTCTATCTGTTGAAATGAGCTTTGAGCAGTGCATATGTACTTTAGTTACAGTGCTAGCAGTGTTTGGGGAAATCAGCACAGTGAGACCAGTATATATTTGGATAACATCACGCGTATATTGGATAGATTACTGGATGGCTATGACAACAGACTGCGACCTGGATTTGGAGGTATGCTAATGGACGTATTATACTGTATTTTGTATAATATTGCTTCATGATGATTAGATCCATATCCTTCCTTAAAGGATAAAGTTTTACTCAACTAGTTGTGTGTATCTCATCTAGTTTACGTTATCTCTTAGCCGTCTTTCCCCTCTTACATTATAATAAAATCACAAGTTTGCTATTAGAAACTTTTCATAAAATTATCATATCTAAAGCATGCTGTTTTGTTGTGTGTTCATTTTATCTGATGTGGTTATTTTAAGTCTGTAAATGGCACATTTTATACATATAACTTTATTCCTTAACCTCTTTATATTTTAAGAAATTAACAAATAAGCTAGTCCAAAATTTTTGTCTGCATCAAAGCAACCACTTATCTTTCTGCTGTAGGTCCAGTTACAGAGGTCAAAACTGACATCTTTGTCACCAGCTTTGGACCTGTTTCAGATGTTGAGATGGTATGTCAACTATGCCGACCACTGAAGTACTGATACAGGATACACAAGGAAAAATGTGTGGATGTTATTCACATACATGTGTTTGGTTGATTGTAAACAAAGTACATGTGAAAACAAGATTTCACTGCAATGTATATGGTCTTTCAACCTCAACTCATGTTACTCCCAGCATTCATTATTCCAACATTTGGGCAGGATGTCATTAGTGCAGCTTAGGATTTTAATCTGGTTGACAATCCCCCCCACCCCCCGCCATAGCGATGTGGCTGTGTTAGGATGGAATAGGCGAGCTACTTCTGCCACGGGATAGGCTGAGTGATGTATGTCTGTTGTACTCTACTATCTTTGGTCTTAAGCTTTAGATACTGCTTCACAGCCTCTAAAGCCTACTAGAACTGCCATGCGATATGCTAGGGGCAGTTCTATAGAGGGGTATGTAAAGCTTTTAAGGGAAGCAAGGCCATCCATGTGATCTAAAGGCTGGATAGACTCATAATACTGACTTACTGCTGACTCTACAGATGAAATAAACTGTGTCTATTTTAACTGTGTATTAATAATGAATTACTCAATCAATTCACTTAACTTTCAGAGCTGGTAGGGAATGAAACATGGAAAACAGAAAAGTAAAATTTGCAACAATTGAAGAAAAACTATATATATATATATATATATATGTGTGTGTGTGTGTGTGTAAAGGTGACCAAAGTGTACAATATGCTATGTCTTGAGGGTTTTCATCATAAACAAGGTTTTAGTTTTGGCAGTATTGGCATTAATAACATAATCCTCCAGAAAGAAAAAGAGACTGAGAAAGAGAAAACAATTCATCACATTGCCAATACTCTATCCAGCAGGTTCCTTCGAAACCATGGCTCACAAACCCATCTGCCATTATCTCCGGGGGAAGCAGATAATAATGGCAGGAGATAGTAGATGCAGCACCAGCAGTAGGAGTGGTCATAGTAGTAGTAAATACATTCGTAACCCACGCTCTCACCTCCGTCCAGGAATACACCATGGATGTGTTCTTTCGTCAGACGTGGATTGACGAACGACTAAAATTTGAGGGCCCCATTGAGATCCTGCGGCTCAACAACTTGATGGTCAGCAAGATCTGGACACCGGACACATTTTTCCGCAATGGCAAGAGGTCGATCTCTCACAACATGACTACCCCCAACAAGCTGTTCCGCATCATGCAGAACGGAACTATCCTCTACACCATGAGGTAACAGTGCTGGACAGTGAGATTCAAACCTAGCCAAGACCGGAATAGAGCACAGACCTGGAAAACAAATTAGATGAACAGGCATCCAAGAATATGCACAGACATGAAAAGAAACAGCGTGCCATTCCAAAAACAAGATATGTGCCATCTGATACTGAAAACAGCCCTGGAAAGTGATTCAAACAAACATGACTCCAGCTTTGTTCCAAAAGGAGATATGCAGAATGAAAAAAAAAGCCCCTAGAGTCAATAATGGCACAAAAACAGATTTTTTTTGTTTTTAATTAGATTATCTAAGTGGATGAACTCTAAAACATTTAAAAGTAAATAAAAAGGCTTTATCTAAGAAAATTTGTAAACTATATTACAATAAAGGGATGCCACCTTTGTCTACATTACAGATTTTATGAGGGTGGGGTGGGGGGCTATAGACAAGATGGCAGACACAAACCAACTTGTTTGTTTTTTTATTGTTTTTTTTTTTTTTTACATATATGAAGTAGTGCTACATTTATTGGTTCACTGGCTGAAAAGAAAATACATTCGAAGGCAATAGATGTTTAAATAACAGATAAGCTAACTGTAGTTTTGTGAGTATAATGATGCAGTTTCTACAGTCTCAGCTTGAATTTTGTCCTTGTGTTAGCTTTGGGTAAAAGATCTAAACTTTTTCTGAATTACTTCATCTTAAAGTTGTTTTTTTTTTGTTTTTTTTTTAAAGTAGTTTAACTTGAATCATTTCATTTGGGATCAGTTTCCCCCCCTTCGTCTGTGAGCCTGAGAAATTTCCTCAAAGCTCTGAGCTGCTTATTAGCTGTGAGTTCTTGTATAAACTGTCACTCTGGTAAACAAGAATATTATAACAACATTGTAGAACTGAATAACCTAAGTCATTTATTACATTAACAATAAAACCAATATAATATCACTGGAAATGTTTTAACAACTAAGGATATTATTAAGATGTTGTGTTCTGTGAATTTTATAACTTGAATAATTCCAAAGAATCAAATGTGTTTTACAAGTAAATAAACAAATAAATAAAATAAAATAAATACAAATAGAAAATAACATTAAGTTGTTATTAAAAAATAAGTTATAAATAAGTTATGAAAATATGTAAGTATATGTTTTACTTATGAGCAGACAACAAACATGGGATTCTTCTTCTGCCATTAAAAATAAATAAATAAATAAAAACATCCTTTGTGAAATGTGTTATCCACGGTTGTCCTTCGCCAAGTTGTGTGTTCACCGCAGTGAAATGGTCTTGCAGGTTTTAGGTCATCTATGTTACCAAAAATATTGTATAATCCTATATTCTGTACTTGTTTTTTTGCTATAATGCTGAATGGCACCACACCAGACCCAGCTTGAAAGAGCAGTGTTTATAAAGCTAGTATGAAATATAAATCATACACTTAATTAAACTGTTTTCTATTCCTACAGATTAACTATAAATGCAGAGTGCCCCATGCGTCTGATGAACTTCCCCATGGACGGCCATGCCTGCCCACTTAAGTTTGGGAGTTGTGAGTTAGTTTTTTTTCAGCCTTACTCACCCGACAGATGGTGTCACTTTCAATCACTGATTACTCTGTCACTGAGCAGATGACTGACAAGATATCGTCAAAGATCTTAATTTGAAATGCCATACATATGTGTGTATCTGTGTGTGAATTTTTGAAAGTTTTCATTTTTAATCGCCCTTTTTATCCATGCTGTCTAGATGCTTACCCCATCAGTGAAATTGTGTACACATGGAAGAAAGGTCCTCTGTCATCTGTTGAAGTGCCACAAGAATCATCCAGTTTGCTGCAGTATGACCTTATTGGTCAGACAGTTTCCAGTGAGAGACTAAAATCCAATACAGGTGAGCAGATGTTTAACATCACCTGTCATAAAGAGTGTGCAGTGGTCACTGTGTTAAAACTAAAACCTGCTAAGGACACTTCAGTGAATCCGTGAACTATTTACCATTACATGTTTGTGGAATGTTATGTCATGCATGAACTTGCATTCTTTTTAAAAATTTCATCATAAATAGAACAATACTTTTCACCAGTCAGTATTAAAAGACTGGTGTATTCATCAGATGGCAACCATGTCAAGTAAATTCTCAGCATTGACAAATCTTTTTGGTATTTACTCTTCCAGGTGAATATGTCATTATGACCGTTCATTTTCACCTGCAAAGGAAAATGGGCTTCTTCTTGATTCAGACTTACATTCCCTGTATCATGACTGTCATCCTGGCCCAAGTCTCATTCTGGATTAATAAGGAATCAGTTCCAGCTCGGACTGTGTTCGGTAAGAGCTCCTTAAATTCTCATACTCATTTAGTGTATAAATTTCAATGTCAGTTTCAAGATTTGAAAAAAATATCAGAAAAAGGGATTTTGACGTAGACTCCAGAGCTAACACATTTCACACAGCCATTGACTACTTGGATTGAAATATTTGGAACGCTGAAGAACATTTTCAGTTTGTCTTCCAAAAATAACTGGCAATTTTTTGTAAATATTCAGGTTTTCTCAGTTCTAATTTTGCACCATTGCAGTTAGCTTCAGATTATGACACAACTTGAGTGCCCATTAATTAGCTGAACAAAATAGCCAAGCATACATTATCCATTATTTTGTTGTGGCTTACTTCTTTTTAGTAAAGTATCAAAGTATCAAAAAGCCAAATAATAAACTGTCTGGATTTATTGACTTGCCGCCCACTGGTTGACCCCACAACTCCTGACTCTCACTTTACAAACTTTAAGCAACTATATTTTCTCTGTTTGTTGCACCCTAAATTAAACTGCAATGAGCTGTCTTTAAAATGAAACCTCCTGCAATAGAACAAAGACCACCACAGTCATCACAGTCAGGTTTTACCTTCATTATCTCTATTCCTCCTCCACTATGGTGGAGCTGAATTAATTGGGAATAGATGTCCTTTTTGAAATTGGTCATGCAAGGGCTGAGAGGGGGAGGATGTTTACTTGGCCCTTTTCCGAGCACTCACAGGTTCCGCTTGCTCACATTACATTACGCTACAGTTGCTACCAAGCTCTAGCCTCAGGAGCAGCAAGGGTGAGATACACTGAACAAAAACAGAGATAGACTAAGAGGAATGACAGCAACAGAAAGACAGAAAAAGCACAGATGCAAAAAGTGAGGATAATGTGCAAAAGTGCACAGATTTTGCTATCATTTTTAACTGAATTTCCATTATTTGTAAAACTCAAGATGCAGCTGTGCACAGAAGCAGTGCTAGCCCTTGTCTTTGGAAACGAGCCAGCGCTCCAACAAATCTGCATTCTCCTTCAGAGAATAGATCCCCGTCATTAATGTTTGCATGGAAGTTGAAGCCTCGTGTAGAAAGCACATCTGTGGCAACTTATTAGCCTCACTCATCCTGCTGTCCTCAATTCACTCAGTACTGGCTGGAATGAAAAGATACAGACAAGCAAAAAACCCCCGAAACAAACCCAAAAACCTGCTCATTCTAAATCGAGGACAGAGGACACAAGAGATTATGTACAAAACAAGTTGCATTGCAAGTGATGGCCAAAAAGCCACTGCTTGAATAAATTGAATTAACACACAAGTTTTGGGTTGTGACTAAAAGATAGACAGTTTAGTTACGTTTGAGAAGAACAGATAAGTTATAGGTGACCTATAGGTGTAAGAATATTAAACATACAAAACATGTATTAAGGGAGTTCAAAACAAACAATTATTGTGTCTATGAAGTCATAATTCATTTGTGAACTTTAAACACTTCTTTGACTTCACAAGACATACATTTGCTACAACAACAGAAAACAGTGAATAGCTGTGTGTATTAATCTGATAATCATTATTTGGAAGGTAACCAGAGCTAGTGCACTCTCATTTTCTTCAGATGCATCCTAGGTTGTTTTGTTCTGGAGACAGGCCTGACACTGACAGTGCATTAAACCATACCATATTGCGTGCTGAATTGTCAACAACCTAAGAGCTGAAAGTCCCTTGAGCACAAGTCTTACAGACTTAATTGAGTGTGGCCTAATTTGTACCTTGCTTTTTTTCTTATAAAAGCCCATAAATGCCCCAAGCATTTCATTTCTATCCTGTCTTTATACTTCATCCCTCTCCCTCCCACACTCTTTCTTTCTTTTTCTTTTGCCTCTCCCTCCTACCCTGACAGGCTTTCTTTCCATGTTCCTCCTCCCTTTTGCAGTCATTTAACTGGTGCTTCAGATTTAAACAGTCAGACTGGTTGACTGTTGGAGGAGGTTGCATCTGAGGGTTGTTAGGTTTTACCATCAAAGTGCTGTGTAGAAAATGTTTTTGAGACATTATTAGGTGCATTAAAACCCCCATAAGTTCCTACAATGCTAATGAAAAGTGCACAGCTACAGTGCACATTTGGTAAACCATGGGAACAGTGTTCAATGGCCCTTTATCCCTGCTTGCTTTAGCTTGATGAAAGTGAATTAGATATGTACTTTGGTAATGGGCTATTAAAAGAGATGTTCATTGTCGTGGCTCAAGAGTTGGGAGTTCGCCTTGTAATCGGAAGGTTGCCGGTTCGAGCCCCGGCTTGGACAGTCTTGGTTGTTGTGTCCTTGGGCAAGACACTTCACCCGTTGCCTACTGGTGGTGGTCAGAGGGCCCGGTGGCGCCAGTGTCCGGCAGCCTCGCCTCTGTCAGTGCGCCCCAGGGTGGCTGTGGCTACAATGTAGCTTGCCATCACCAGTGTGTGAATGTGTGTGTGAATGGGTGGATGACTGGATATGTAAAGCGCTTTGGGGTCCTTAGGGACTAGTAAAGCGCTATATAAATACAGGCCATTTACCATTGTCAGCATCTTTATCTGACTTAATAAGGAAGGAATCTGGGTGGGGAAAAGGGAAATTCTTATCTAAGGATTAAGAACTACGGATCATTTCTATTCATGAATTAAGTAGTATTAGGGGCTATGTCTGAAATGTTATATCTAAAATGGACATGTAATGGACCTTTTGTGTGATAAACTACTCTTCTCCCAAATGAAAATTACTTAGAAAAAAAATTAAAAAAAGAATAATTATATATATATATATATACATGTATATTGATTTCCTACTAAAAGGAAGTCTGTTAGTCTTAGTCTAAGCTTCAAGTTCATGTTCATTCTTTCTTCTGATCATCTCTCTCCATCATCTTGTCTGTACCTCATATTAGACAAGCAAACAAATATTAGCAAATACCATACAGCCTGGATGTCTTTCTCCAGAATGTTTATAGATATTCGGTCTCTTTTTACCGACGTGCCAATGTGGGGGCAGGGGTTAGTCTGCTTATGGACAGATTAGCATTCCCTCAAGTGACTTTTTGGCAACACTTTCTGATTTGAAATGCCACATTCTAGTTATATGCCATAAAACAGGACTGCTGCCACATGTTAAAAATATTCCATGGGAAAAATATGCTCTGCTTGGCTCTGTTATTTTCTTGTTACATCATATACACATATATTTTTATCAAAGATTTATGACATCAACATCTTAACTAGTGTTACACAGTATCTTTTGTTGTATGATGTGCAATGTGCCTTTTTTTAAAAGTATATCTTTCTCTATAAATATTAATAACACGATGCTACGATTTCGATTGGGACCTGGAGGTGCAGGATTAGAAATGAACAGCTGAAATGAACAGAAAAGAACAGCTCAGGTTCAATAATTTGGAGGGAAAGTAAGAGAAAAGGATGAGATAGTATGAATATAAGAAGAGGAGGGACACGGGGTATATTGGAGAAAAGATCTTAAAGATGGAGCTGCTAAGCAAAAGGAAAAAAGGAAGACCACAGAGATGGTTCATATATATGTAGCAAACGAGGATATGCAGAGAGTAGGGATGATAGAATTGGATATAAGTGATGAGGTGAAATTGAAGCAGATGATCCATTAGCAACCCCTAAAGGAAGCAGCTGAAGAAGAAGATGTATAAATGTGTATGTCAAGTTAGCTTATTATGATATTTATCAGTAACTCGTATGAGTCCATCATGATGGTTTGCTTGCAGTTTCATCATGGATATTGCTGATACTATTGATATTTTGATGAAAGTATAAATTTGAAATCTCAAATTTAGCAACTGCATGAAGAAACTGTAAGATTTCTCCCAATATTTAGGTTAACAATCATTGTTAACCTAAATTGTTAACTTTTTTGTTCTTTAGGAACAAATGTCCCAGTATTGCATATTTGTGTGTGGATTGTTACTGTCAGTGTCTTTAATGTTTTTACTTTTTGAGAAGCAATGAACACCTAAACATCCAGTTTTCTCAAATCCGTCTTTACAGAAGAGCTTCAACTTTGCATTGTTAGTGGGTTTGCTCGTGAACTGCTTATCCTGATCCTTCCACATCATTTCTGCTGGATGTATATCAGAACCTTGATGATTCCAAAAAACAATCTTTCTTTTACTACAAAAACTTTTTGGTAGAACGACCGATCAGTGTTTGTTTACTGGTTGTCTTTTTCTTTCACGTTTTCTCTGGTAAAATTAAGAATTTATTGTTTCATCACTAATGGCAAGCTGCCCTGGACCAGATGCACCAAAACATGCCCAAACTACAATACTCCCACCACCACGTTTCACAGATGGGATAAGGTTCCTTTGCTGGAATGCAGTGTTCTCCTTTCTCCAAACAGAAACTTCTCATTTCAACCAGAAAGCTCGATTTTTGACTCATATACATCCAATAAAATGTGTTCAGACAATCCTTTGGCCCTCTGTTTGAACAGCAGTGCTTTCTCTTTAAAATCCTGACATGCGTGAAATAGTTTTTTTTCTCTTTTTTGGTGTTAAACACCATTGTAATAAGTGGTGTGAAGATTTGGGTAAAATGATAAATGATTTCTAAGATTTGATCTACAGATTTTGAGAAAAAAAAAGGCTCAATTTAAACAGGCAGGCTCAGCATCCTTATTTAACAATATATCTACTGCTGTCTCCTTCCCATATGCAGGTATCACCACTGTCTTGACGATGACAACGCTCAGCATCAGTGCCCGCCACTCACTCCCTAAAGTCTCCTATGCCACAGCCATGGATTGGTTCATTGCTGTTTGCTTTGCCTTTGTCTTCTCCGCCCTGATTGAGTTTGCCGCCGTCAACTACTTCTCCACCTTACAGGCCAACAGGGAGCACCGGAAAGCAGCGGCCATGAAGGCAGCAGCTCAGGAGGCAGCAACTGCGGCCGCTGCTCCCGCTGTGGCCGCAGGGAATGACGTAGAGGTGTCCTCAGTAAGTCTAGCTCACCTTTTCAAACTTCTGTTTACATGTATCAACAAATATTCTGATAATTAGCTAGTTGAAGATGACCAGCCTGCTGTTGTTTCTTTCAGATAAAACATCTTAATATCACAAAAGTAGAGAAATGCCACCTTTACTTTTTTGCTTTTCTTTACTTAAACCAGTAAAGGACATGCAGAAAGTGATGGTATAGTATTAGCTCCAGCTTTAAACATTAGAAATTGGTTAATCCCAGCAAATGAATGAAGCATGGGATTTAAAAAATGTGGCTCAGTAACATCTGGCTAATACTAAGCAAAGTGTATTTATGTATTTTTTTGCACTAATTGCTCTGTGAAATGGCTTGCACATATTGATATGCCCCTATTTGAATTACACAAATTCTAGAAATTTACTTATTAGTTTTGGTTTTTCTGAATTATAACTCAAGGAAGGTGGGAAGCAGTTTTTTTTGTGAAGTATGAGTCATTTGTTTGGGAAGGGCTAAAAACACAAAAATGAGGTGGCCAAAAGTGCTTGTGGTTCTAAGGTTGAGGTATATAACATGCGCATTATGACATCATCTCTATATATTGCATATCAGGTTCTTCTCCCTAATCATTGTGTTTATTTAGATCTGAGGTTTGACTTGACTTCTGGTATCTTGCTAAGCTTCTGTATTTTTTTTTCATCCTGTCTAGCTTGTGTTTGTCTCTCTTTAGCTGACGAAATCCATTCTTTGCTCTGTGCTGTTATATAACAATTTCAGCGTTTCATTCTTTTCACAGTTTATGTTGGCTCTGTCAGCATGACATAAGCACATCTGTGTGGCAAACGGAGAGCAGTAGATAAAAAAAATAGTAATTGTGTTAAAAAAGGCGAGTACTACAATATGCAACCTTTTTGCTTAACTTACGTTGAGTCTAATTCTTGAATTCTGAATTGTCTAATCCTGAGTTAGAAAAGAGTTTGCTGAAAAAGACCTGAATTACCTGAACACTTGAATTTTTTTTTAGCTAACTCTGACTATATAAAAGTGTCTGACGAAGTTGTATGTATAATAAAAAAAGCCATTGTTAACTGAGCTCTGATGCAATGATTCATGATGGCAGTGATATAAAGAGCAGAGCTGTCATTTTATTCCAAGGAACTTGAAAAACAGCAATGAATCACACAACTTGAAATGTAATTATTCAAATTTAGTTCAATTCATTTCTGATATTTACAATAGGAGTTATCTTAGAGCACTCTACACTGTAAAGCCATACTGTAGGAAAAATGTAGGTAGTACTCCCTATGAGAACCCACGTGGGGAGAAAACACATATTCGAACTATATTCTGTCTATAGTGTAAAATGATTTAAACCACATTTACTTAAGTTTTATGATCGTATAGTTGTTTCAGCTTCATGCCAGCGATGACAAGAATATTTCATCACTGTGACCGATATCTCCATGACAAATGATTGTTCATTGATCAATGTTTAAAGCTTAGTCTGTACTTATTGCGTCAACACAGTGTGCATCAAAAGCCATGTCACTACCGGAGCCACACACTTTGATGTCTTTTTTGACTAGTTCTACAACTCCTGTTATTTGTGCCATTTTTTAGAGAATGCTCCATGGACACACAAATGCAAAAAGAGTTAGCTGGAGTTTTGAGTCTGTATCCATCATATAGCAGAAGACTCCTACATGGGCCAGTATTTCTTGGAGGGATACAATTACAGCAATTTGAAAGCATCAGACTTTCTACAGAGCAATGTGATGGATCACACAATTGTGCTTGTGTCCGAAAACTGCTTTATTAAATCTTAAAGGCCGCTTTGAAGGAGAAAGAGCAGGTAAAATTGGTTGTTTGAGCTCTGGTTGCTCCAGTCTGCATGCCAAATATCCTTGGTCAAGATACTGACCCCGAGTTGCTCTCCAATGCATCCATAAGAGTAAGAACTTCTATGAATTTTAGATTAAAAAACACTTACCAAAAAGAAAAAAAATCATAGGAAAATGTACTTGAATGAATGGGGGTGAATTAGGCAAGTTGTATAAAGCACTTTAAGAAAAGTGGTATATAGTCCATAATGGTAGTCCATTTACCAACCACTTTCATTTTCATATTTGTTGTTTATCCTCTGTTTAGTGAAGATTTAGTTTGCATTCCAATTTATTAATATTAGAAATGTTCCCATTTTAGTGTTACGGCAGATTCGTGTTTTTGTTCACTTTATTTTAAACAGCCTTTCAATTTAAAGAACTTTTTTTCGATACATGAGTGTTGTCTTCAGTCGAATATCTAATAAAAAGAACAATAACAATATTTTAAAAAATGTTTAACAGCAAAGCCTTTCATGAAAGACATTCAACAAATATAATAAACAGAAACATAAGAGAAATACCAAATTACCTGAAAAAAATCTTAAATTTTTGTTTGAATGTAAATGAGAAAGGCAGGCTTTAACAAGTGTAGACCATGCCAAGTCCCTGCTGCATACATGAAGTAATCATGTCAATGCAGTGTTTGTGATATATTGTGAAATTCTGCAAAGAAAATTAAAGGTTGTTCTGTGAGCAATGGGAGACCTTACCCCTGCTTTAGCATGTTGGTCCTGCTTGACAAGAATAGATTTGATTCTACTCTTAACCTTTTTCCCCTAAATTCTTTCTGTCGTATTTTTTGCTGACAGAACAAATACGACATTTGCCACATCTATAATGTAAATAGAACACAATACATGAAAAATCACAAAATCATGCTTTTGTTTGCAATTTATCCAATGCTTCTATCTCACCCTTTTGATCAATTAAATGTTACAATATTGCTTTTCCCTGCTTCCTCTCTCTGCTCTATGCTACTATTGTAAGACCTCTATTCTCTACTACACACACACACACACACACACACACACACACACACACACACACACACACACACACACACACACACAGATCTCCCTTCTGCGTCTCTCCTGCTACTTTTGCTTGAATGTGCTGTCCACACATAAACAGTGAAACATAACAACCTTCACTTTTTCCAGTTTTGCACTCATATAACTCACATGCAGATATTATCTGCAACACACACCTAACCAACCCGTGTATATACATCATCGGCAACAAACGATGTCCCCTGCATCCATATAGTTCACTCATCGCTTTCAACAATGCCTTATCTATCCATCTAGCTACAGTATATCATCCATCCAGCCCTTTCTCCCAGTCCTTTATTCATCCCTGTAACTGTGTGATAACCACAGTGAGTGACACGGGGAGACAGCCAGTGGCTCAGTGAATGATGTTGCTGCCGATTATGTAAGAGCCATAGATTAAGGGAATATCCAGCATATCACTGCACGCTCACAAGAAGGAGGGCAACCACCACCACAATAAAGCAGAGAGGGGGCTGAGAAAGCAGGCACAGTCCATTTAAAAAAAAAAAAAAAATTTTTTTTTTTTTTTATATGGAACAAGATGGAGAGATGGATGATGGGCCAGTGTGGTTTGTTTTTTGTGTTTTATGTGAGTTTGCATTCGTGTGTGTGTGTGTGTGTGTGTGTGTGTGTGTGTATGCATTAAAGTTACACTGAGAGGAGAAATAGAGTGGGAGGGATGCATCATGGAAAATGACTGCTTTCACCAAATATGTAGGAGGAAAGACTCTTTATTACATAGAAAAAAAACACAACAATGGCGTATCACTGGGAATAGAAATAGCCATCTACCAGTCACGATTTAAAAGACCACGACCTGTTATGACTGTCATGTAAAACACAGCAGGCATGGAAACCTCACAAAAGCAAATTGGTTCAGTTAATGAATCAAATATACAACTGTAAACATAATGGGGGATCGAGTGTTTGTCAGTGTGAGTAACGGGTGCTGAATGCATTTCCAGTGGTGAGTAGGTGGTGCAGTATTTAGTGCTGGAAATAAAGAAAATATTTTTTTCATATTAAGAAAAAAAAATAAGGTGAGAGATAGAAAGATGTGATCTTTATGCAGAGGTTGAGCCACGGGTACTTGCAATCACAGAATTTGAAAAGATTGCTTAGGCGATGAGACACTGATTAAATCAGGACATTTTTAAGGAAATTCTTTTGCTGTCCTGTCGGCTCAATAACTAGACTGAAAGAGAGGATTTTCAGGTTCAGGGATCAACACTAACTAAAAAGTAGCGTCATGGATGGTGCATAACATTTTGACTTTTGTTGCCAAGATGTCAGGTCTCTCTTGGAAATGAGATTTTTTGATCTCAATGAGATTTTTTTTTTACCTGAATAAATGAAGGACTAATAAAAAAATTGTAATGAAGTAACACTTGTTGAATGCACTGATTACAGGTATTTATTTAGAAATTTCTATTTCTACATCATTTAGCAGTCTTCCACCCCCCACCCCCTATTTTTCTATGTTTATAGCTAACTCTATAATAATTCAGTATGTGAAGCATAACCATAAATATCCACCTTTATCAACGGTATTATTAAATGATAATTTAGTCATGGTAATTCGATGGACATCCAGTTTTTGGAGAAAATTCTGCTGTGAAAAACACTGAACAACTGTTATCTTTCAGTCAACATGAGACAGGAAATAATCAAACCACCAGGGACCGGCGCTACATGAAGCTTACATCTCTAGCCTATTCATTTTTTATTCAGCACAGTTAAAGTTTCCAAGCCTAAAATGACTGCCTGCCAGGCTTAATCATTGGGAAATTTTGTATTTTTAAGAACTTTTTAGAAACAAGCTACAACCATTAAGCCAGTTAATGTATGTCATTAGCCTACTTTCACTTCCCATAATGGCAGTAGTGTAGGAAAGTTAAGTAACTTTCCCACACACTATGCAGAACTGCATGCCTCCCACTGTTTCCCACCAACTCTTTATTGAAATTTTCAGAAGTCATACTAGTAGCAGTTTTGCAATGTAATTTAGTCATGCAAATTAATTTAGTCATCTAAAATGTGCAACTGTGCCTTAAACTGTGCAATCACCTTGAGCAACCATGCTATGATTCAAAGAAGTCACCTGAATTCACTTCGCCTAGGGCAAGATCTCTGTGTTACTGAATTTGCGAGGTTAAAAGAGTTATGTTGTCACCAGTGTTTTTGAAGGCTTTGATATATGTGTGAACAATTTGTTTCTTATCCTTATTTCTCTGCCAGTAATCTCTTGGTACTGTACATAAAAGTAAAAAAACAAAACAAAAACAAAAAACAGTTTCGTGAACCCTGTGAGATTGTGAGATTAATATGGTTTAAATGTGCAAAATGACAATGATCAGGAAATTTTTTGTCTTTTCATTCATTTATCCGTATCCTTCGATGGTTCATCTTATTGGATCATAACTGTTGTGTGTGACTGTGTGTGTAATATCCATGGCTTTTAATTTGTAATAATTATTTACATATATTCACCCACTTACATCCAAACACCCAGAGATGAGGCTCCTTAGTGGACAGAAAGTGAAATCGTGCTGTCTATTAACCCCTTCGCACACTATGAAACATAAACACACTCGTGTGTAGCTCTTAACCTGCTCTACTCACGGAGACCCACATCCAAACATGATCCATATATCCGTTAGTCAGCACCCAACCTTTCTGTGAGTCTGTTGAAAACTAGAGCAGTGAATAAGGGACAAGGACTTGATCTCCCATGAGATTTAAGAGGAAGCCAAGAGATCCTGTTGTCATCATGAGCAATAGCTTGTCATTTGGCTCAACTGCAGACATGTGCAGTACACCATGCAGAAGTAATGCATGCGGTGTGTGTACTCACTGCATGTTGTTACCTAAAAGGGAAACAGAAACAGGTAGCTGACATTTGAAGCTACAGCCTGGTGTTGTGAAGCATACAGTATACCACTCACAGATAAGAGGATACACTATTATTCACTGAAGAGTGAACTTAACCTCGAAAATGACTGGTGGTAATGGTGGACCTGCTCTCTCTCTCACAGCCCTTCCCCAGTGTTGCTATAGAACTTTACAGAGCTTGATATATTCATCAAGCCCATAATAATACAGCTTAAAGAGAATAGAAAGGTTTAAAATGCTGCTCAAACATTAGCTTTTTTATCTTTGTCTAACACCTCCATATCAAATGTTTGTGACTTGCACTCCTGTGAACTTCCTCAAATGATACACATTTAAACCCCCAGACGTATAATATATTAAGATTTTACAGCATGATTGCACTACTCAGCATAGCTGCCATGGAATGACTGACAAATATTTTATATTTAATTTGATTCAGTATTAATGTTGTTAATAACTCTAATTTAACTGCTAATGGATATTTAAACTGGCCACCATGGATTTTATTTATTTATTTATTTTTTGGAATGTTTCCCCTAAGCCTTAGGATTGTAACAGTTTAATAGTTTCTTAACCTGTAGAGGAGCATGTAATCCTGTAGCCTCACAAATCCTGCCTAAATCTCACAAGTTCAGATTTTGTTCCAAGACTGCCAAAAAATATCCACACTGAAGTGAGAAACACTGAATGCTTTAGTAAACTACTAGGAGTTTTTCCCCCAAAATAAAATGTAAAGAACTGTTCAAACTCTGCTCTGCAATAAATGTTCTAGAAACTTGCAAATTTAACAAGGAATATATTTGAAATTTCCATGTAAACAAAAAGTGTCCTATAAAGCATAAATATGGCACAAAACAGCATATTTAAAATAAATATTAAATTATATTATTATAAAGTTCAGTGCTTACTCAGTGAAGCTGCTGATCAATAAAAGGCCATCGTGGAATGACTGTATTTTTTTATGCTGAAATTTGTTCCTTTAAAAGGGAACGTGTTCTTTCTCACTTACTCTACCTGGAGGCAACACATTGTTACTTGACCCATTTTCCAGATGTACACTCCCCTTACTTTCTGTACACATACTGTATATGATTTACAACTATTGGAGCAGGGAGCATGTGTTGCGATCACACTAGTTTACTCAAAGTTGATGAGGCGTGAGAAACCCATGCGTCAATATATTGAGCTTCTTTCGTTTAATATGGTTTGTTTGCCTCCCACAACTACACCAGCCTTGACAGAATGGGCTGAAGTTTCAATCAAAATCAAAACATCATTGATTTTCTTTTCTGGGTGTAATTACTGTGATACTCATACTCATTTTAGATATAGATCACATGCTCCATAGAACATATGGACTTATCTATTTACAGTATGTTAAACACACCACTATCATCAGAATGGATTTTTCCTTTTTTCCTTATTTCCTCCCTTAACACTAACTAGCATTGATGTTATAAGATACTGACATTATAACATTTTGTTTTTCCCTGGTCTTTATATACTTTGTATCGTTCTTATTTTCCTCTCCAAGGTGGATGCCAGTAGTGTGCTTAAGAAGAGGATGAACTCCACCCCGATGTTTGAGCGTCCTGCCAAGACATTTCCCAACCCACCGGTCAATGCCCAAGCATTCCTCCAGCAAGGTTCGGCTGTACCGGCCAACAATGTTCTGACTGGCACCAGCATCATCGACAAATACTCACGCATCCTTTTCCCCCTTTCGTTTGGCGCCTTCAACCTGGTCTACTGGATTGTCTATCTTACCAAGGACACAATGGAGATGTCCAGGTGAACAGATGGCATGTTGTTACAAATGATTCCAGCATTTGTTTTTATGTGTTTGTAGAGAGACAACAGACAGATTTTAGGATGACTACTGCCTTACTGACTATAACTGAATGGGTTTTTTCCCCCCCACTCGGCTAGGAAAGCCCGATGGGATATTGTCAGCAACCTGCTGGGTGGGAGGGTGGGCGGGCAGGCGGCGTCGACACCCAAATTTGTGAATGCAATAACTTGAGAACAACGCAACATAGTAGTATCAAATTAGCACCATTGGTACATCTACTAAAATCTCACACAAGTTTGAATCTCACAGATCTCAGCCTCAAGGTCAAGGTCAGAGGTCAAGCATTAACTTGACTACTACGAAACAAATGTACAGCTTCTGTACTTATATAAGATATAATGATATATGGAATGTTCATCAAATTATTGACATATGAACAAGAAAATTATTTGCACTTTACATTACTGCTTGGTAACAGTGTGGTAATAATAGAGTAATAAGGTGGAAATGACAAGGTAATAATATGGAAATAGGAGTTTACTATGACTTAAATACAAATTAATATCAAAGTAATAACTAAGTAATATCATGCATAATCAGTGGCTTTAGCTGAGTAATAGAGTAATAGTAATAGCTGAGTAATAATAATATTGGGTGAGAAGGTGGAGTCTGAAGGAGCAGTGAGGACGTTGGATGGGAAACTGCAGGTTTAGTTATTTTGCTACTTTCATATTAATACCACACTACCACAGTATTACCAAACTGTAATAGAAAGTCTTTTCTCTGTCAAGTTTGCATGCTGAGGTTCTCACACGCAGTTGGTGTTAGTCTTTTCATCAGTTACAATTACCTACTTTGATTCCAGATCTTCATAATAAACTTGAAGAGTCAATATGTGGTAAATTTTAAAAGACGCAAAAGATGCTTTTTGCTCAAAAAAGGCTCATAAGGTTCCACAATATGACTGTGTAATCTGGTTTATGTCCCCACAACAATAATACAATACACATACATGCATACACATTTCTCACAATTAAGAAAAATGTGAGAGTTTTGGATGAAAAGAAAGGCAGTATGCTGATTATGTGGGCAGGTGGTTCTGGAAGTTTACATTTTGCTAAGTCTCCAAGTGTGTGAGAAATAGCTTATATTGTCTTCCTTATTGGTGGATTTTGTTGCGCTTAGGGACCTTTGGCTATTGAGCAAAATATAACTGAAAATATACCCATCTGTGTTCTAAAGTTTGTCTGCTGTGTGTGTGTGTACTTGTGTGTTTGTATATCAATGGGTCTCTGTGTGTAAGAGATAAAGGAAGTTAGAGACAGAGAGAGAAAACAGAATATGGGAATGTGAAGTATTCATTATATATATTGTTTTACATTTTTTTCTTTCTTCATTGTGCATTTGCTATTCTGGAAGGGCATATATTATTCATCAAATACACAAAGATCTTTCAACTTACAGAGAATTTTTCCAATATGACTTTTTCCAAACGTGTTAGAGACTGGTCACGGGGTTGATACTGAACAGACTGCATTATTTACAGGTTTTATGAGTATGTACTTTCAATACATAATGAATTCTTGCCCAAATAGGATGAACATGCAATTATCTTCTGTTTCTCTTAGCAACATTACTAAAAATATATCTCCTAGCCATCATTTGCCATGCATAGATTGCACTTGTAAACAGGCATAATAGCTGTGTGCAAAGCTTTAATGAGCCATGCCTGTCCAAGCCAGAGAAAATAAAGAAAAAATAATTAATGTATAATTGCTTGACCTCTTTATAAAGTCATAATTCTCTTATATTTGGGCTAATGTGGTACAAAACTGTGCAATATCTGTAATGGCCAGCAGGGGTTGGCTCTCCTATCTTAAAACAAGTCAAAGTGTAGAGAAGACTAGGATAAAAGTAGCCTAATTCACGCATAATTTATTGTCTCAGTCAACATTTCACTAATGACTTAATGGTCTCATTTGGGAATTTCAAGTCATATTGAATGCAAAATTAACTTTATGTTGAATCTGCAGTCACATTAAGTGAAATATATGGTAAAAAGGGACCGCTTGCTCTCTTTATAATTGGCAACTTCATTAATCTACCAGAAAACAACCCTTCTACTCACTTAATCTGTGACCTCAGTAAACACTTTCCTGATAGGTTTATTATCTCAAATGCTAATTTAATGTCTTATTAAAACTTTAATTTATAGTCTAATGAAAATTTAAAGTTTGTTATTGAATCATGCTAACTTTTTTAATCAATCCACTTTTTAACCTCCTAAGACCCGAACTCTTCCACTGCATGGATTTTTAATTTCTCTTTGATATTTGGACATATTGGGGCCCGATGAATGTAAAAACAAAGATTTACCAGATTTTTGTTTTTTGCCTTATTTTTGTTTTTAAGAAAAATGAGAGCCACATATGAGCATATTCGTTTAAAATTTTCATAGAACAGTAGCAGTATAATGTCCTCGTAAGTGGATATCAGGACCTTGTAGAGCAAAATTCAGTATTTTGGTCTAAATAACCCAAAATGTGATTTCCACATATGTGGACACCAGGTCCTGATCAGACACACACTCTGTATGATGATCTTTTCTTTGCTGTTTGCTAACTAAGCTCCCACTAATATTTAGTTTTTTTAAATTTTCGTTCAAATTTTCATACAAAATGTGATCTCAAAGAAATCCTTTAGCTTTTTGTCAAACATCAGGATTTCTACATATTGAATTCAGCGAAGGCGACAGCTTTCAAACAATACACCTTAAGCTTACACTAAATCAGTTTAGTAAACAGCATCAAATCATATATAGGATGTGACTTGAAACAGCAACTTGAGAGGCTAATACTCACAACAGACTATATTATGAATACTTATAGTACAACATAGTAAACTAAATCTGAATCTATTTTTCTGTTTTTTCAGGTGCTGTCTTTTAAATTGTATACTGCACATAACTTACAGTTATTGCTGATATACACAGCAGTCGTGCTGCGTCTTGGCTTTGTTATTGCTAAAGCACAAATAGCGCTATGGTTCTTTTGATGACATCATGAGATGCATTGTGCTCTCTTATATTACATCTATAGCTCCCGTATGACACTTTGATAGGATGTTGAGATTTATACTAGTTAGAGATAAAAAGGCTCACTTTATTGTGTATGTGTGCAACTTAGTGTGCTTGATTTGTCCCGGCCATATGCTCTAAACAAATGTGTCTGCCTGGTTGTGCATTTATGTTCACACTATCGATATGCACACTATCAATGTGCATCAACACTTCTGACTCTGGGGCTTTTCAACTGTGTGGGTTCAGCTCCTTTTATTCTCCTTTCTTGCTCTTTCTCTAAAAAGAGAAAAGCCCCCTGGCATGAGCTGAGACAAGTCAGATGACATGACAGTGTTGGAAGGGATCAGGATAGCTGTGTGTGACTAACCCGCTTAGTGACACTCTCCTAACTGTTTCTGTTAATTGATAGGAACTGCAAGCTTGAAAGGAGATCCTGACAAACGTCCTGTAGAAAAATTGCAGAGTGACAGCATTTCAGCTCTGGGAATCAGGAGCAATTAAAAATAAGAAAATGGCATATAATAAAGTATGCATGTGTTTCTTTTGGAATTCATGTACAGTGCATTTAAGTGTGACTGAGAAAGTGCAGTGAGTGGGGAGGATTGATGAAAGGCAAGAAGGAGGTGATACAATACACAGAGCCCCAGGGCTAATAACTGAAACCCCCAGTGGTCTTAGAAGCAGCTAGTGCAAAGAACAAGTATAACCACAGGTTGTCATTCTGATCGATAACGGCTACATGACTGTAAGAGTTGAATCGTCTAACATCGACAAAAACTGCCACTGAACACGCTTGCTGCAGGTGGTGTTGTAGAGATGGTTCTTATATTCATCCTGAGAAAGATCAGAAGGTCTTCTCCAATACAGAACATCTCATGTCTGAAATCCTACTTGCGAACTTGGCATGTCAGCAGAAGACAACAACCGCAAACAGACCCTTTTTGGGGAAAATAATCTTATTGACAGTGATATGCTGCGAAGAGATGCACCTGTTAAAATGTTATCCATTTTTTCAGCAGTAGATATTACATCTTTGGAACAAAATTACTTATTTTCAAATCACAGTGGGTCTCAGAGGCAGCAATAAGTTACTATCGGGCTTGGCAAGGGAATAGAGTTCATGGCAGGATGATCAGAGGTTTTTGGTGTGCTCGTCATGTCAGGAGCTGGGCAGTTATCTGCTGAGATGACTCTAAAAAGTAACAGTACTGCACCTCAATCCATTCCATGAAAATAGACAAGTGCAGAGAAAAACTCACAACGCTTTTGTTGACATAATGATGATTTCTAAAACACTAAAAACAGTCATAAAACATTTCTTGGCATGCATTTTGTTATTATGAAATATATATAGTTGCTTGATAATTCACTTTTGGCATCTTGCCAACAGATTCACCCAAATGATAACCTTTACAAGTAAAATCACACTGAAATTTGCTGCCAATCTTTATGCCACATGGAGGTAAACATGAATAAAGAGGTTATAAAGCTGCCAATAGTTGACTTTTCTCCATAAATAAACTGTTTGGTATTGTAAAGTTCACCCTTTTCTCAATTAAACATCTGATTATCAGCATGAATGAAGGGAAACATATCAACGTGGGTGAGAACCTGAATGGTGAATTGCATTTTTACCTAATTTGCTTGTTGCCTGGGATAATTGAGATATATTTGGCTGATATTTTGAATTGTGGCTAAAGTGGTGCAAACACTGCCTAAGATTATAAGTTAAATTACAGTTAAAATAGCGGGAGCGCTATAGATTATGACTGAAACACGGTCCACTGCACAATACTTTCACAGTTAACACTTTACATTTCTTTGCTCTTGTGTGCAGCACCACCTACACTAGTAACCTCTTGATTCTCAGTAAGACCCACATGAATCCAAATATTGTATCCATTAAATGAAAGTGAGCAGCTCTTTTCATTTCAGAGAAATAAATATACAACTCCAGCGGCCTAACTGAAAGCAGATAGCTGTGCAAGCAACAGACCCTTTTTCTCTCTTTGTGTCTTTGCTTTTTTATTGAAGGGTCTCCTGCAAAGATGAGGTGAACCAAAAGAAAAGATTTTGGTCTGCTGTGAGTGTAGGTGGATTTGTGTGCAAGTGTGTGTCTACTTCAGTGAGGATACAGGCATACAAGTGTATAAATGTGCCGTGGCAGCAGTGCCTACCGACTGCAGGCTATTTTAATGAATAGCACCATTCAGGGCGAGACATGAAGGAAACAAATTTGCTGAAAACACTTCCTTCCGTGAAGGGCCCCAGCTGGTTGGTTGACTGGTTGCTGGCTGCCTAGCAGGCTAAATGGTGTATGTGTGTCAGAGTGGGTACAGCAGGCGATAAGCCTTGCTCCTCTTTATTGGCCATCAGAGTTCCAGGCTTGAAAAAACAACTTCCCTATTGTTGCTCATAAATCAAAACCACTAAATGCTCTTTCAAACTCAATTCCTATTTTCAACTGCAGGGCCATAGCCATAGCTTTGGTGTAATGATCATTCAATTACAGGCCACTCATACAGGGAGTAGAGAAGACCGATATAAACAGTGATCCCCTATCTATCATTTTTCTCTCCTGGGTCTTGTGAGAACTGTTTACATCTGCCTTTGTCTGTCAGGCGTTTATCACACATCTACCTTTGTTTGCATGGAAGCCTGTGTGCACACTCATGCAGAAAAAAAACACAAGCATTTACAAATCTTAATAGGATAATTTGTTATCAAACAAGAAATCTGTTCTCTTTTTTCTTTTTTTCGCATCGTCTATCACCCCTTGCTCCCATTTGCTTTTTCTATTTCTTACTCTATCTAGTGTCACTCTTTTAAACGCTTCCTTTCTCAGTCACCATCTCTCCACTATATTACCACATCTTCCACTCTGCCATGGTGCACAGTCTGCAGTCTGAATCTTCCTTGATAAAACGGGACAGCCTGACAGGCTAAGCAGAGTGCTGTCCCTCTACCTCATTTTCTCAGCATTAATCACCCAGGCTTTCAACTGCAAAGAAGAGACTTGTCTCTGTGGGACTCTCCCAGTGCTTTGCTGATCAGTCCTCTTTAGCAACTGTACAGATGCAAATTTGTCATTTGGTTAGTTGAACAAATGCAGTTAATAAGGAAAGGCAGCCTTGTTTTAAGATAAATGGTGCTGTTACCAAAAGGTCACAAGTTCACTTCCTTTAAGAGCCTGTCTGCAGTTCTTTGACCTGTCAGTGCACCCTAGAACAAGACTGATGATTCATTTCAAGTCAGACTCTTTGAATCTTTTTCTTAAAGACATATGAATTGTTTTGACAGTAAAATATTGTGAGAATGGAATGACAAATGTCGTAGCAAATGTCACATATATAATTTCTGTCACCTGGACACATGTATATTGCAAATTGTTTTGTTTAATCTATGCAGTGTTCCCAGGGGTCGCCAAGTGGGCTTTGCCAAGTGGAGGTAGTGTAGGTAAGGGGGCAAAAGGGGAAAAAGACTCATTTACAACTAAGTCTTACAATAATTTTGTAGGGTATATTCATATAAATGTTGCTCCTTCTTTAGGTTTTCCTTTGCTCTTTGTCGTACATGCTACATAGTATATGCAGGAGTTACGTGAAATATTGTATTATGGCTGCTTTCCAAAACCTAGCCTTTGTAAACATGGAAATTGAGAAGAGTTGCTAAAGAAATTCAAATTCAACTCGACCTCATCTCGAAACAAGTCCTGTTACTTAGCAACGACAATGAATCAAATTTGGGGCAGTTATTTTAGTAATTATTTTGAAACATTATCAAAATTACCCTTCATTTCAATGGTCAGGGGACCATAAAAACTGCATGTACAAAATATCCAAATCCAATCGAATATACTTAAATATTTGTTGACTTTACCCATAAATAAGACTTTTTTTTTCACTTTTTCCAGCATATTTGCTGTTATAAAATCTCCCATGAATTTCATTTTTAGAAATTGTTTGAGTTTCATGTCTATCTTTCTTATGATGCTACTGCTGCTAGCTCAACCCAACAGTTGTGTAGCAAAGAGTCTGCCTACTGTACAATGTGCCCAATAAGTCTATTGCACCCTGCCCAGTTTGGCCGGCACCTGTTGTCCTCCTTGACTTTAAATAAGATGAATTTCAATCATCATTTAATTTGTTGTCAAAGAGATTTCATTATATGAATTGCCAACTTTAGCCATAAATCATATAGAGATCCACTGAAAGCTAATATGAATTAGTCCTAAGCCTTAAATTTCCAGCTTACCAAATGTCACATGCTGAGCAGCACTTACATTTGAAAGTAATCTCTCAGTGTCCTCTCTTTGTTGCATTTTTCTCCACCTAAAGTGGGACGTTTTAAAACATCTTTGTTCTTCCTGGAAAATACGTGAACTGTGCACATCTAGCTAGCGCACAGATTCTGTGCCAAACTGCACAGAGAACCTGTTTGTCACTGGTGATGTTTGTTGAACTGCTAGAAAGGTTTCATTTGAGATTACCCATAAAAAAGTTATTTTGTAGTGCTAGCTAGATGCTGAAGTACTGCTGGTGCAACATTATTGATATCTGCATACTTGTTATTAATCTCTGGCTGTCTTCACCAGCATGTCTTTTATACTGTCTTCCTTCTCTTACCCCAACCGGTCGTGGAAGATGGCCGCCCCTCCCTGAGCCTGGTTCTGCTGGAGGTTTCTTCCTGTTAAAAGGGAGTTTTTCCTTCTCACTGTCGCCAAAGTGCTTGCCCATAGCGGGTCATTTCATTGTTGGGTTCCTCTCTGTTTGTATTATTGTAGGGTCTACCTTATAATATAAAACGCCTTGAGGCGACTGTTGAATTCAATTGAATGCATAACAGGAATGAATCAATGGTGGAGAAGGGGCTGCAGTAGGTAGGGTAGGGTCAAGTGGTGAATTAACTGTAGCATCAGCTGGAAAGATGGAGTTAGTAAGTTAGGCAGTTTCATACAAAATACTAACTATCAGATTTATTTAGTCATTGAATCGAAGATTCTGTAATGCTATTCTAGATCATTCCAGCCCTCTTAAACCCCAGAGTGTACCAATAATACAAGGCAGTGACAATAAATTATAACAAATCAGTATACAATGGTACATTTGTTGTCATACTCCACTGTGTTTTACTTTTGACTGGAATGACACTATGGTTAAACACTTATGTCTACTCGATTTACAAATGCTAAATGCCTATTTTTAATCTGTCTCAGCATATCACAGTTAAAACTTGATGATATAAAGGATGAAGTTAAAAGACACAAAAAATACATTTGCATACTGAAACTATTAAAGATTTTGTTTTCATTTTTGTATTGCAGTGGATTCTAACTAAAAACACACAGAAAACCTCCAACTTTTGCCAGCAGGCATGTAAAGTTCTCTGGCTAAAAATGGCTCTCAGTGCTGTCAAAAGTGTCACCGGCTTCAACACATAAGGCAGAGATGGTAAAGATGTAAACTACCTAGCTAAGTTTTCCAGATGGGTTTCACAAAGTCTTTCAGGAGAACAGTGGCAGTGAGACACTGAATAATTTCAGATTTATTTTACCTTTAAATTCAGTCTGGAATGGTGTTCAGGCAGATATGGACAGATGCAGATTTGAATAGGTATGCATGTGTAGGTTTCTGTAAGCATATATTAGTTTAGTTGAATGTGTTAAAATCCATTCTTCATGATCATGATGCTTTCTATTTTATTTTAAATAATTTTTACTAATTCAACATTTTCTTCTCTGATTTTTGTCTTACAGGGATACCATCTAGGCCTAGTGTTTGTTCTTCTGGATGGCACACACACACTTACATGCATACATTTACATTTATATGTATCAGCCACAACCTTAAAACCAGCGACCATTGAAGTGAACAACATTGATCAGTTCATTTAAATGCAGCACTCTTCTGGGAAACCTTGGGCTCTGACATTCATATGGATTTTACTTTGACTTGAACTGCTTACCTAACCTTTGTTCCCGACTAAGCACACCCCACCATTGCAACAACATTCCCCAACAACTGCAACCTTCCCAAGCTGTATAATTTACCCCCGTGATATAAAAACTCCTCAGGAATGGGTGAAGAACACAACAAAGACAAAAGTTCCCAGATACTTATCTGATGATGAATCAGTGGAATTCTCCAGAATGAGCCACAAATTCACAGGAGATACACTCTAAAGAAGCCAGGCACCAGAGGACACCCAGCCTCAGACACCCCATGTCCATATCTGGACAGGTTAGATTTGCTTTTGCAGATCAAGTGGAACCCAGTGCTAGGCAATTAGATTCATTGTTATGGCTAATCTGATATAAATTTAAGAGGCACAAACAAAAAGTTCCACTTCTCCATAAAAAAGCAAAACCCAGTTAAGTAAGTTATTAAGTTCTTTTGATGTTTTGCACTACTTACAATGCTCCTACTCCATTTATCATATCAAGTAGCCAACTCATGTAGGTAAGTAATAATGGTGGTAAGTGACAAAAAACTGCTATGTACACATTGCAACACAAGCCGGATTATTTGTGCCAAATGCTTCCCCTTAAACACTTCAGGATGTAAGCGAAAAGTCTGAACCTGGAGTTACACAGTACATGAAACAAAAGATAACCATGACTCTGGTCATGCTCCTGACCTGATGTACCACCTATTTGGACATTATATTCCCTTCTACTACTGACTGCTGCTTAGTCACTTGGCTCTATCTGACCCATCTCTAATCATTGTTATTTACATTTTGAAGAGATCTAGTTCCTTAATCCAGAAAGAATACCACAGGAGATTCAGATATTAATTGTAGGATATGTTTACCTGGCTGCAGAACTAGGGCAGCCACACATCTATAAGTTATAAAAGTTATAAGTTATTTTTGAACTGCCAAAAATATTATGCTTATCCATTTATTCAGATAAAATATTTTCTAATTTAATATCAGCTCACTGACTTTTATATGGCTGCAAATACAAGTAAACATAGTATAGAAAGACTCCAGATAAAGGCTTCAAGGCTACCTGTAGAATTTCTTCTTTATCTTACAACATTAAGATAAAGAAGAAAGGGTTCAATGGGTTACAACATTAACCCATTGAACCCTTCCTAACAGCAAAGCAGATATAATCTAAAAATATAATATAGAGTAAGTTTGCCACTAAACTTCGTCTATAAGTTACACAACAAAAGCAAAAATATATTTAAAAAAAACAAACAAACAAAAAAAAGCAGGTTGCCGGATTCTAGTGCTGGAGAAGATAGAACATTTATGGGGAGATTCACCACATAGAGCAATCTGATCACTTAATAAACTGGATTTTCACACAAAGAAAAAAATACTTGCCAAGCTCTCTTTTTGCCACCTCAGTGCATTGTATTTCATTTTATCTTGTTGCATGGAAAGCAAGTGCTTTGAGAGCAGATGTACCTGATCCTTTTGCCAACTTGACCAGGCAACTCAAAGCCATATGAGCTCCAGAGCCCCATGCTCTGGTATAATTTAAAACAGAAACTACATCTCTCTACCACTCTTTTTCATTCATTTCAAATCTCTGAGATATAAAAAAAAATTACCCATTAGTAATAGCTGGGGTAGGACCTACTTTGGGAGAGCAAGAGCTAAAGCATCCACAAAGATCCACTTTGTTGTATGTATTGATTTTCTGTGTGCATGCAATTCACATGCAGTTCCAGACATCAGAATGATATTGCATCTGTGGTTGAAATGACACATTTCCTGCTTCAATATTTAGAACACATGTAAGGGAATAAGTGTACTTGTCCTGATACTGCATCCATTGTGACTGAGTGACTGAATTGCAGGAACTCTCTCACTGCCAGCTCTACTTTCCACTATTCATTTTTTCCCTTCCAACACTCTATTTTTTGGTTCATTGGCTTAATTTCCCTCTGCTGGAGTATAGAGGATGTGAAGAAAAATCTTCAAAGGGTTTAGATGGTGTGTTCCACAGATTCATTGGCTGCACTGAATATTTAGTGTCACATGCAGATGCAGATAGAAAAAACGTGTGCATACAGTTACTAGAGGGTTAAAAACATCCACGCATACTACTTATTTGAGCCACATTTTTGGACTAAAATATTGACATTACTTGCAACCATTTAATACAGCGAGGCATGGCAATAACCCCCTTTTCACAGAAAATATTTAAACCTTTATATGCTAATGTAAGCATTTTATTATTCAATACTTATTTTTTCTCCTTTTTTTCATAATTTTAATTGGAGTTAAATGATTCCTGCATTGGTTCCCAATAATTTGTCAAGATGACAGCCATTGCTCTAGTTTTTCATTAAAAAGCAGCAGAAATAGAAAATTAAACCTATCATCACCAATTATACAAAATGCCAAGACATATTCATTAATAATCCACTTATGTGGATTAGCATATGATTATGCAGTGTTTCCAATTAAGTACAAAGGGTAACATGTTCAAGATATGTGGTGTCTACATCTAAACCAGTGTGTTTACTGCCTCATTGCATGCATCATGCACGAAGGGTGTTTTGATTTAAAGTGCTTTTATTGACAAAGACACAAAAAATAATATTATTTAATATTTGATAGTATTAATAATTATTATTCATATTAAATAAATAAAAAAACACCTGACTACAGCACCAAAAGATTGTATGAAGTCTGAAGTCTGTGTCTGTTGAGTGGCTGTTTGATATTGATGAAACATAAACAAACTTTATGGTGGAGAAGTTTTTCCCCATCTTCTTGTTCAGTTTTGAATATTTAGTTTGAAACAAGAAATAACATCATGTTTAATAGTATTCAATCATTTTATGTAATTATTGTATCTTATATGAACATTTGTGAAAACACAGATATAATCAGTAATGCAAAGGTCAAATGAAGACAATATGCAATGCAACAAAAAATGCAATAATAAATCAATTTGAACTCTAAGGTTCAGATCAATTTCATAGAAAATGTTGGTAGGATGCAAATGTTTTCTTTTTTTTTCTAAATTAGCATTTTAAATCTGTTAATAATAATAATAATAATAATAATAATAATAATAATAATAATAATAATAATAATAATAATACATTAATAGAAGGGTCTTTGAATATTGCCAAGGATTATACATAGCTGTTTTGTATGCCATCACTGCATGGTATGATCACAGTTGCCATTAGGTTAGCCACTTTATTAGGGTTAAGCAAAGACGTGTTCTGCTTGTTCTGTTTTAATAAGTTTGTAGATCTGTGAAAGATAGAATGTCTTGTATCCTACATGAAAAATCTGATGTTCTAGGTAAATTGTGTTTGAGATCCTTGTTCAGTTGACACTGAGATAAAGTGTATTGTGATCTACGATCTTTGTAAACTGATTTTCAAAGATTTGCTCATTTTAAAACCTGTTGTGCATTTTTTTTCACATGTAAATTAGAAGACTAAAGTAACAATAATGGCAGTCTCTATAAACTGTCCTTGTATCTTCCTTCTTTCCCTACTTTATTCATCACCCTCTTCCTTCCCCTCTGTCTATGAGGCAGAGGCTGAAGAGATGGGACGTTTCAACCCTTAATGCCCTGTATGTCAGGCTGTGTTGTGGAACTGCCAGTGAAATCAGACTGCCAGAGAACTATTGGTGCAACCCCAATGGAGCCTCGGAGCACTGACTTTGTTCCACCTCCAGCAGTGACTGGGCATTTTCTCTGCAGAACAATATTCAGTCAAATAATCAGTTTAAACAGTGCTGAGAAACTTTTTTTCTATACTGACTGAACTTGTATGCATTTACCCAAAGCCTAGTTGCAAGAATCACATATGCATGAACTCTGACCCTTTATGTGTATGTTAGGGTTGTTGAATGTAGAAGATAACGGACTCTATATAAAATAGAATTCTATTGTTCTGGTGACTTTGGCCACAAATTGGCCTTTGCAGTTTTTATTTTTATTTTTTGGTCATTCCACAGACATGGCTTATTGATTCTTTATCAAATAATGTTTTGTTCTGTTTTTCTTATTTGCCTAGAAGTTTTTACCACACCTTAGAAGACAGTGAATGCCATATACTGTTATATTATGTGTATATTTTGTGAATATAATGAGATATTTATGTATGTACTCCTATTGTATGGCTCTGCTTGATGATCATCTCCACATCTTCACAATATTAGCCATTTGTACCTGTCTGAATGACTACAGCTTTTTACAGTTTATGAATTTAGTTGATCCCTTTTTGCTCCTTTATACACTGTTACCAAGTAAGGCTTGCTTTTTGTTTGTGTTTATTTATTAATTTATTTTCAAAAGATAATATGTGCATATGTCCATGTTTTGTCAATAAATGACCCCTGCTCATTTTCACATATATATATATATATATATGCATTGAAACATGCATTTATATATACATTGAGTCATCACTCAAAGTGCAGACTGAAAAAAGAAATCAGAACAACAATGAGATGAGAGTACATATTTGCACTATTTCTCCTTATAAAACCTTATCAAACTCTGAGTTCACGCTACAGCATAGTGTTAGGGTTCATTTCAAGCCTTTTTTCTTGTTTTCCAAACATTCTGCTTTAATTTGCATCAGGTAATTTTAATATTGCAACACCCAACCTTTAGATCATACACTATTGCTCTGATTTTTTTCCTGTAACATTTCTTTTAAGAGTTGCAAATTCACTGTTCCGTCAGTGATTACGGAATAACCCGAGCTTAAAAATAGGAAAAGAGTCTCAAACTGCGATGCTCTATGTTAGTATTGGCGTGCGGTGCCTATTCCCTCTAACAAAATGCTGTGCAAGTTATCTAGATTTCTTCTATTTTTCACGTCTTTTATGATGCATGTTATACTCCCAGTGTGCTCTTTTGAGGGAAGCGCCTGAATTTCCTGTTTGTAGGCAGTTTTGGACTGGTGAACACCTCTCTGTATAAATGCCTTTCTAGCTTTATATCAGGTTCATACATCTATGTAATACATCACTTATGGTCCTATGAAAGTTGTTTCAATTCAGGGATGGTTTAGACCAGCTCCCAAACTTAGCATGTTTTTATTTATAAGGAGAGAAATCTTTACAAACCTCATATAAGATGGCATTAACTTAATTGGAACACCTGACTTCAAGTAGCCTCTGAAGAAGTCATTAAAATAGGTTCATCTACTTTTTTGTTTTAGCCTGCACCGTGAATGATTACTCTGTGTGTTTAATAAAGACACGGCAAAATTACCTTTGTTTGTGTGTTATTAGTTTAGTCAGAAAATCTTTGAAGCTCTTGTGAGATTTGTAAGACACAATCTGTTGTTTGTAAAACTTTCAATATGCAATTTATGTAGTTCTTCTCAATAGGACACATTTCCTTATTATTGACAAAATAGAAACTCAATACGGTTTAATATAGCTTAATTTGTTTCCTTTAACTACATTATATGAAGACCATATCTTGCAGTTAAGGTGCTGCACAGTAACTGTAATTAACACAAATATCAAATCAGAAAATCACATGCCTGTAACTCAGTGGGTTTAGGCACATTCAAACTGAGCATTAGAATGTGGAAGAAAGGTGACTTAAGTGACTTTAAATACAGCATGATTGTTGCTGCTAGACTGGATGTCTGAGGATTTATAAAACTGCTAATCTAATTGGATTTTTCCACAGAATCATCTCTAGAGGTTACAGAGAATGGTCCGAAAAGGTGAAAATATCCATTGAGTACCAGTTGTCTGAATGAAAATCCCTTTTCAGAGGTCAAAGGAGAATGGTGAGACTGCTTTGAGCAAAGGTATGCAACAGTAACTTAAATAGCCACTTGTAACAACCAAGTAAATCACAAGAGCATCTGTGAAAGCACAAGACATCTGGTGGTATTGGTGTAAAACTGGGGGGGATATTTTTTGGCACATTTTGGGCCCTTTAGGTGCATGCGAGCATAATTTTGTTGCTGACCATGCCCATCTGTTTATGACTATAGTGTACCCATCTTCTGATTGGCTTCAATCCATCAGAAACAAGCCATATTATTAGATACAAATCATCTTGAATGGGTTTCTTGAACATGAAACAGTTACAAGATCTCAGTCCAACAGAGTGTCAAAGCAATTTCATAGATCAGAAGATTAGCATCATGGATGTTCAGTCAATAGATATGCAGCAAGTGTGCGATGCTATTGTGTCAGTATGAACCGGATCGCTAAGGAATGTTTCCACTACCTTGTTGAATTCAAGCCATAAAGAATTATGGCAGTTTGGGAGACAAAACAGGGTTCAACTTAGGACTATAAGGTGTATAAGGTGTACCTAATCAAGTTTCCACTAATTGGAGCATGTCATGACAAAAAAGGTAGAGGAATGATTTATGGTGACTCATTCAAGCATTTATGTAATTCACTCTGAGTATTATCTGCTCCATGAGTGGGGGTATGCTACAATAAACTACAGCTGATCGCACTGCAAACACAGAGTGCACTGCAAACAGGTACACAAGCAATCATGTTTAGACAGCTAATATACAAGCATGAACACGTATACAGGCAACACATGGCCAGGTGTAGGTGAAATAGTGCTTTAAACCTCTATCACACTCTACTCCCTCTGTATTTCAGCTTCTCTACATTAAGAGCAGCTGGCAGGCAGAAATAACCCAGACCACGGAGGGAAAAAGTACATTTTATTATCCAACTTCCTCTTCCGTTTGGATGGTGCTTGTGAGACCTGTCTTAGTCTTGGTCACAGCAGCCAATCAAAAAAGGGTAGAGTGCCATCTATTGGCGTATAACCTGAATCCTCAATTTTCTCCATCCCCACCTATCCACTCTTCCTCCCCCCACAGACACACAGGCACACGGCTCCGACACACTGACTCACCATATGTTTTTACACACGCAAAAGGAAACACAGTTTGAGCACACACTGTAACCCCGCACACACAAAGACTGACACATGGAAACGTTCTGTTTTTTTTTACCCACACAGTTGCTAGGACACACAGATTCATACATTTATTAATACTAATAAATACAAATCAGCAATAATTTCTACAGAAAGTTAAATAAAATAACATAAAATATCATAAAAATAAAAAATGAATAATATTAAACACTACTACATCACACTATTAAGCTATATTAAGGTATTAGTAAGCTATTAGCAAGTGGTTATTTCATTTAATGGCAATACTCCTCCTTAGTATGTCATTTATAAATACATAAATATAATTATGACTGTGATTATGATTTTTAATAGCAGTAATGTAGTAGCAGTGATAGCTGTACATTGTGTAACAGTAACACACCTAAGTAATGAGGACAATGATACATAAATGATTAGTTAAGCACTTCCTAATACCTTGCTAATGCTTAATAGTGTGACTTTATATGTATGTAATTTGGGGTGACTTTTTTCTGAGATTCTCCCCTTTTTTTTGGGGGGGGGGGGGGGCAGGAAGTTATCATAGCCAAACTATTGTGTAAAATAGGTTTTGCACATGCTTTGTTTCCTTTATGTAAAAGTGTAAACATAGAGTTCATCCAGTAAGCCTGTCTGGCTTCCAAGGTCACTGGAGTTTGAACTCTTGAAGGTAGAGCTGCAAGAACAAGGATGACTCGTGTAGGTAGAGTAAATTGAAGGCAGCTTATTCTGCCGACCTTTGACCACTGTGAAAAAAAATGTTTATTTACACCCACAGTTGCACACATGCAAGTAAACAAGTGCACCCTCCATGCAGACATGCTAGCCGCAAATAGAGTGTGCAAAGTTGGGCCAAAATGTAGCTGTCTATGAGTGCTCATGACGATTTCCACAGCACTGTCAGCAGGCACCATATTAACCACATCAGATTCACTCAAATGCCAGACTGTCACATGCAGTCTGATTCATCATCTTTCCACACTGTCAACACAGGAGAGAACGAAGACAGAGAAACAGAAGGAGGGAGTGAGCGAGGGGAAGCAGAAACAGAAAGGTGAGGGAAAAGATCCAAACATGCAGAGGTGAGAGAAAACTGGATAGTGGAAGTGGATAATATGACAAACCGGGAGGAGTGAAAGAAAATAAGCAGGAATAGGGAGGGGGAGAGTGGATTCAGATAAAAGACGAATAAATAGAAGCAGCACACAAGCAGAACTCAAGCCCTCTCGTGCCTGACGAGGCAAGTTGGTGCTCAATAAGAAACGTAACGGCACAAACCAGCCACTAACCCGGGAACTCTGAGTGTCACACAGATGGGAAACAGTCTCAGGCTCTCGCTTGTTGTCTCTCCTTCTGTGACAGAGCCACCGACACACTAACTGTAGCGTTTTGTGTGGAGGTGCTTCCTGAATCTCATTTCATTTTGTTCCATGTTGTTTTCTTCTGGAGCATTAATATAGTTTGATGCACACAGATCTCCAATTCCATTTGCTGCTCAGTAGCAACACAGCACATGAAGGTTTGGAGGCTTCACTTGATGTGGAGTATTTTGAATGAAGCTAAAACCAGACGTATCACAGTTCAGCTGTTGAATATATGGAAATATATAGACCTGAAGTATTAAAGAGCACTTCTTCAACAATGCTTTGTGGCTCTTTCCAGTGTATCTTTTTATAAACCTAAAGAGAAAATCTTCAGTGTTTCATGATATTATGCAATGTGTCACTGTGTAAAATGTAAATGAGATCTAAAGTGGCACATTACAGCTGGAGTGACTTTTTAACTGTCACTTGTTTCAAAATAATTTTGAACAGGGAGAGAGTGTGCTGTATGGTGATGATGATATACACCTAAATTACAGCTTTTATTACCTGCTCATTTCTTAAATATGGAAATTTTAACCGAACTTGGAATACTCTACAATGAAAACACTACATAAACAATACAACAGCAGGAAGAATGTCTTTTAAATTTGATCATGCATGCGGCTGTAAAACAATTATTTTTTTGTTTTCAGTTCTTTTATGCTTCATGATATGATGGCAGCTCTGTTCATCTGTGTGACAGATTATTGCTGATTTATCTGATTGATTGCATATTCACAAGCTAGTCTACTCCTACTGCTGGGCCCAAGCCTGGATAAATGGGAGGGTTGTGTCAAGAAGGGCATCCGGTGTGGAAATCTGTACCAAATCAAATATGCAGATTCATCCACTGCAGTGTTCCTTGGGAAATAAGGGAGCAGTCGAAAGTACTTTTAGCTGTAGTTTCTACACCATCCTGAAATACTTTACTGACACAGAAGCAAGATTGGAAACCACAGAGATGATTATTATGTAAAATATGACTTTGCTTTTGGTTTAGCTTCCCCCCCAAAGCCACCTGCTCTCTCTCTCTCTCTCTCTCTCGCTCACACACACACATGCACAGACAAACACAAAAAACAAATATTTTTTGTGGAGGAATTAAAAAACTCAACCGGAATCTGCGCTAAACAACATTAAATTTCCTGCTCAACTGAAGTGGGTCTGCTAAATCAATGTAAGGCCTACATAGACACAGTCTCATTTCATGAAAATATACTTCCTGGTTAATCTGATGAACATCCTGTTCTGATTAGACCTGCACGTGGGGAACGGTTAAAAATAACCACAGAATCGGTGACAAATGACCTCCTTCAATACACTCCAGTGCCCCCTGTACATTTGAAACTGAAACATCACATTAGGCAGATGAGGAGCTTCAAAGAGTTTGTAGTTCATTTACGGTTCTCTTTGAACTCAATAGCACATAAGTGTATCCACATGAAAGTAGATTCTGTCCCATGCACATTTACTTCTGGTGAACAGGTGTCATTGAAAATTTACGTAGTTTGAATCTCTTTTATTAAATTGATTTAAAAAATAGACATTATAGCTATGTTATATAAACTTTTGTGGCATTTTGTCTTTATTGGATAGCAATACTGAAGATAGACAAGAAGGCGGAGAGAGAGAGAGAGGGGAAGACACATAACAATGGTGTTCAAGCATTTCAGCTTGAACTCTAGAACCAGTTTTCACAGAACATCTAAAGTCAGGACAAACATCTTTATCTTAACATCATCTTCTATAGTTTATTAATGTGTATCTACAATGAATTTCAAGCATCATTGTTCTACCAAAAAGACACTAATTCTAACAGTGTGTTAATGTGTGCAGGTGCCAGCTCTTATATGGTCGAGTTTTTGGCAAAAATTAGGACACTGGTTACATCTTTTCCACATGTGTAAATATGTCAGTGAAAAAGCAATAACATTTGTTTTGCTGTATATTTTCTCCTAAGCACACTAAAATTTATCAGCATACACTGATGGCTAAACAGTATGCAGTGCAATAGTCATAAAATGGAACACAACAGGGCACTACCACCTGGGCCCCACTTAAAACAATACATTGTTCTAACCACCTTTGACAGTACAAATAACTATTGCTTCTGTCGCCTTATTGGCATGGAGATGTAGTGCCCTCATCTGCGTTCTAAAGCTGGTTCCTATGAAGTCTCTTCATACCAAATCCTTTAAGTATATCATTAAAATTCTTCTCGATACCATAGCAACTGAGCTTTTCCTGATGCAGGAGGTCAGTGGGAGCCTTTAGAGAAAACAGCAGGTTACCAATGGCTGGGTCTCCCACGCTGACAGGTGAGAGGTTACATCTCAACTTCTGCATCAGGTTTGAACTCTCCTCCACCAGATTACTCATGAGTATACATTTGTATTGTATTTGGTGTTACTCCAATCCTATGTCAAAGACACTCAAGGGGCCTGCTTTTTTAGTATTCTCATCTCATCTGTTATTTTGGTTCTTGAATTGTTAGCATAACACTTTTTGTACAGAAGATGATGGTAGCCTTAGTTTATCTGCTGCCTGTAGTTTTGACATTCTAAGAGTATATATCACCAATTTTAACTCATCAAGCATTCATGCAATAAAGGAAAAGAGGGTTTGATCACACAGTGAAATAAATTAATGTAATCTAAAGGCCACTTCCTGCAGTTTATGAATTGATTTTGAATCAGCATCAGCAAAACCATCATGTTTTTAGTGTTTCACTGTACAAGCAGTAAACACTAAAAACATTCATTGCTTTCTAATCTAAAACCAAGTCAAAACAACTGGGAATTGTTTGTTTTTTTTCTTTTAATGATAAGTACATAGCAGAATGATAACGTGGATGCTCAGAGAATCGGGATAATGAATAGCCTCCTGAAACCTGTATTGTGAAACAACTGACAAGCTGGAGGAGGTGAAAGCATAACCTTCATGACAATCATCAGGGTGTTGAACATGAGCAATCCACCATATGTGCCTGTGTGGGCTTGTGTACTTATATTCATCACATTATGGGTATATACTGTAAAGCTGTAAACACACAGTCACTGTTTTTTTTTCATCATTAAACATATCACTGATATGCCAGACTTGCAATCTTTATTTGGTTTATAATGGAGCACTGTAACAAAAAATAATTTCCCCCAGGGATCAATAAAGTATTCTGATTCTGATTCTGATTTATTTAATTTTATTTTATTCTATTCCCAACTCCCCTGTGGTTTCAAACCCACTCCAAGCTTCACTTTTTCCCATTATTTATCTCCCCTACCTGAATCCACTTGACTGATAAGCCCTGTCAATATTTTTCCCACCTTCTACTTTTTGCCAGATAGCTTTGGCCCGCTCTGCTTGAGCTCTGTAACCTTGTTTTTGACCTGTTTTGATTCCTGTGTTTCTCCCTGCTTCGATTTTGCCTACATGTTGTAGTTTATTTTTTTATTTACTTTGGAGCCCTGTAAGAGAAGTTTCCAAAAAAAGATTCTCAGAAACAAGATTCCAGTAAGCAATTCTAGAGTGCTTTCTCTGTCTTTGCTCAATTTTTGGACTAGATGTGTAAATAAATCACACTTCCGAGCACATCCTTGTTAACAGGGACGATAAAGCTAAAAACTTCTAATGCTTTAGAAGATTAATGAGTTACATTAGTGATGTTTGTAATGCAAACCAAAACAGTGCCGGTGCCTGACTATATTGTCTGCCTTTAAGTTTGCACTGGCATTTGCCAGTGCATTTGTAATATATTTATCTGTCCTGATCACAAATGGTCAAGGACTGTTAGTGCTGTATTAAAAATCCTTTTTTTTTCAAGATTTAAAAATGATTTAAAAATTAAAAATCAGCAGTACTTTCCAGCTCCTTGTGAAAATGTATGAAAATCAATACAGTCATCTTTATTTCCAAACAAATAATAAAATGGTAAATGGCCTGTATTTGTATAGCACTTTACTAAGTCCCTAAGTACCCCAAAGCACTTCACACTACATTCAGTCATTCAAACACTGGTGATGGTAAGCTACATTGTAGCCACAGCCACCCTGGGGCACACTGACAGAGGCGAGGCTGCCGGACACTGGCGCCACCGGGCCCTCTGACCACCACCAGTAGGCAACGGGTGAAGTGTCTTGCCCAAGGACACAACAACCGAGACTGTCCGAGCCGGGGCTCGAACCAATAACCTTCCGATTAGAAGACAAACTGCCAACTCTTGAGCTTTGAGCTATGAGCCATGTATTTATGGCACGTGTTCATGCATGCCTCTAAATGTCTCAATTGTATTCTACATACATGTTTAGTCCATTAGTCCACTCACACTAATGGACTAAATAACAATGCTGGTTTGGCTGCTATCCAGTAATGTTTAGCTCTGTGCCTAACCACAAACATGTATCTAATTCCTTACATTTGCATAGTGTGAAGAATAGTGTTACTCCTAACCCTGCAGTTTAGATGAAAAAAAAAACTCATTTATTGCAAGCATTACAGCAGGGGAGGATGACAGAAAGAAACATTGTGAGAGAAAAAGAGCACATACTGGGTGATGGGAAAATCTCATCTGTACTTAAAGAGAAACCAGTGCTATTAAGCAGCTTGGTGTGAGCTTGACGTCTAAATTATACTCTACATTATAAAATACCAATGATGCGCTTGGCCATTAATCCATATACCGCAAATAAGAAGCTAGCTCATAGTCTGCAGGTAGTCGATTCAAATGTAAAATATTAACATGGTTACCACATAACAGGTAATAATGGTTTTACATTGGGAGAACAATATTTAGAATTTCAGCACAGAAAAGGAAGAATATGAAGATATGCGCATCTTGAAACGAAGCTGAAAGGAAGTTCTTAAGTTGTCTATGGGGGGGTTTAGAGTTAAAGTGTTAAAGGTTCACTGTAAAATGTAATTGCATGGTAATTTGAAATTACCACATTTTTATGTTTTATGTTAATATGTTAAAAAAGTAAGTATGTCATATCTAGCTTTATTGAGGATTATCCTGCCTTGTAGAAAAAAATATACTGGGGACTTTTATTTCAAATTGCTAACGGATTTGCTATTTTTGACCTGTAGCCAAAAAGTCGACGTGAAGTGTAACAAACCTGAAGTAGACATTAAAAATATAAAGAAAAATGCGCTATAATCCATTTAGGGAAATTCCTAAATAACAGATCTACTCTGCCAACAAGATAAAGCAAAAAAAAAAAAAAAAACTTACAAGATTACCTTAAGTAGAAGAATGATAAGAGGCTAGATTGTGTGGACAGAATTATGCTAATATGGAACACAGGGGACCTCCCCTGGGTATAGGAAGCAAGCTGAATGAGAAGAGACTACAGTGCACAGTTGGTAAATTTGTGCATTTTTATGCTGTTGTTATTGTTATTTGTATTTAAAAAAAATCTTTTTACTGTTATAATGAGTATGAGCAATGAGAGTTTGATGTGCTTAAGTCTATATGGCTTATGTTGTTTGTGAATATATGTGAATATAGACTACCGTTTATGTCCATATTGTTAAAGAATGCATTTGTGGCGGGTGCAGCATTAAAGACAAATAAGGTCAAATCCACATTACCATGGTAACCCACCAGAAGAGACCAGCTGGTCCATCTGTTATTCAGCTAACTTTGAGTCGGCTCTCCCACACCTCATACCAGCTGCTGCTGTTATAGTCATACAGGATCTGCTTGTTCACTCAAGCAGCAACATCCTGTGCTGCGCTGTTTCCCTGGAATATAATTGTGAAGGATTCAGTCCCCCCCCCCCCCAAAGAAAAAAAGACTGTCATGCCCTTTTTTTTTTGTAAGCGGAAAGGTCAGACAAATGGAGGTATCTTATTTTGCCTTGCTGCTTAAGGTAGAGAAAGGGGTAAGACAGGGAGAGTTTTCTGTGCTGTGGGTCATAAAGGTAAGCAGTTTTGTCTGGTCTGTTTTTTAGATGTTTTTTTCTATCCAACAAGTAATATTGCCTTTGTTGCAAGCACGGTGGTTGTACTGACAGCTTTCAATACACCTTACCAAGTTTGCTTGCATTAGCTGAACTTAACACTTCACCATCTTACATGGCCTCTTCCCTCATTAGTCCATGACAAATTAAGATAGGAGTGTGTTGAACTTGTATTTGGTAGATTTTCACTGGAACTCTTAACCTGAGGTCCAATATCATGTTGGAGATATTGGAGGCTGATTCAGAATGAGGCTAACATTAGGCTGAAAAATTGAAATAAACCTATCAGAGAGACAGCAAAAACTGGTGTGTAAATACTGTAATTACAGTTAGAATACTTTTGTTTATCCCGTTGAATTAAAGCTGAAAGTCTGAACAGAGGCAAAAATGATGAAAACTGTGTCATTGTCCAAATATTTGTGAACTTCCTGTTTGCTGCCTTCTTTATAATCGTATGTACACAGATGACTTAGCTGTTCTGGCTCCCTGTAGTTCTGGCAACTGTTATGTTATGGTGTGTGGTATGACACTGAATTTAACACTAAAAAGACTTTGATAATGATTGCTGAATCCAAGTAGAATCAGAAGCAAATTTTCCTCTCATTCTGTTTGGCTGATCAAGAACTAAATGTGGTGATTAAGGTGAGATATCTGGGTCACATGTGATGATGATTTTTTGCAACATAAGTGTTGTATCCTGTATGCACAAGCAAACTGGCTGACACGCAAATTTCATATGTGTACAGATGATGTCAAAATAGCTCTTTTTATAGCCTAATGATTTCTGCTTTATGCAGCACATTTATGGTGCAATTATAATAAAGTAAAAATAAAAAAATCTTCACTTACCATATAATGATGCATTCAGGATTTTGCTCAAGCTACCAAGACGGATTATGTTTTGTATTAGTAATGTTCCTACATTTAATGCTCTGCTGATTAATTTTATGTGCAAACTTATGTGGCTTTTAGTTGATTCTGGGGATGTAATCACAGTTGCCTTAACTGGCCCTATTCTACATTACACCTTTACCAGAAACTCAGCAAACTTTCAGATCACAGATTTTTTTCACATCCAGGTGTTGGCATACCTGTTGTTCTGTGTGTGCGTGTGTGTGTGTGTGTGTGTACTTTTTTCTATTTATTTTCTGTTATTTTGGACTTCCATCCATCGATTTTCTTAACTGCTTGTTCAATTCAGGGTCACAGGGGTTGGAACGTACCCCAGCTGGAAGTCAGAGGGGCAGCACACCCTGGTCAGGTCACCAGTCTGTTGCAGGGCAAACACATAAAGCCAGGGAACCATTCAAACTCACATTCACATCTACAGCCTATTTAGTATCACCAATAAACCTAACATGCAGGTCTTTGGACTGTAGGAGGAAACCAGAGCAGCTGGAGAAAACCCATGAAGGAGGATTATACAGAGTCCACAAAGAAAGACCTATGACGGATTTACACATCTGAAATGGAGTAATTACATAAAATATATATATTTTTTGGTTAAAACAAATCTGAGATAACTGACACAAAAAGGAAAAATAAAAATATCGTCAAATTTCACAATACATTTGTATTCACTAGGTCCTTCTTTTAATGACTCAATGCAATCAAGGTCATAGACTCTCAAAAGTTTGTGCAAAACATAAGGCAGGGTACAAAATCCAGCTTGACAATTTATAAAGTACTTCTTGCGCTGCAAGGGGATGCTTGGCTTTCTCACATTTCAAGTAGCCTCATAAATGTTCAGTGGATCTGATGTCAGGTGACTGCGAAGAAAAGTACATGACAGTCAGCTTTCCTTGGTCCTCTTTGATCTTCAAATAGTTCTTGTAAAGCTTTGAGGTTTGTTTGGGATCATTATGCTGCTACAGTAGGAATCCTCCTCCACACAGATGTAAACCACAGAGTGTAGCATGTCTTTGGAGAATGCATTTGTACTTTTTTTTATGAGGTAGTAGTTTATTCAATAATGCAGGTGTCCAACTCCAGAGTTCAGAAAAAGGAAAATGTAAAAAAGCACAGACACATATTGTTTTTTTTCTGGCATTGATACACTACTGGATCATTTATTCTCCTTTTATATGTTGATGCACATTCAAATTTATAACAAGAGAACGAAGACTGTAAGCTTATTTACTTAAATAAGGATTTGAGCTTCTCATCTAATATCACATATATAAATATCACAGAGTTAAAAAGCTTGGTATCTTATCTTTACAGTCATTTTAGTGTATATTTTAAAATATAACAGATTTTCAGATTTTCTATTTTTTCCAATTTAGCTCTAATTTATGTACGATTTCAATATACAACAATGTGTAATGCATGCAAAATTGTAATTAAATGGCTGTATTTCTATTAAACATTTACCAAAACACTTTACATTATCCTGCTTATACACATGTGCATTTTTTTAAAACAATAGCAACGATCCACAATGCAAGCTGCATGTCTAACCAATAGAAGTCTGGTCTTACCCAAGGACACATCCATGATATTAAATCAAAAAACATGTTTTTCCAAAGCTCACTTCAGAAGGTTTCTCTTGTACAAATGCTGAAACTGTAAAGGTAAGTGAAATAAGTGAAATAAAGCCCTTGTATCTTGTGCTTTTATAAAAGTGGCTTTTTCTGCCACAAATCGCTCTCACTTTTGTAGCACAAAGAAATCACAGATACAGCTGCCTAGTGTGTCCGGCTGGAGTATTTTCAGTCTAGATGTCAAATGGATATTTTTCTGGTTCCTCACCATGGCAGCCACTCTTATTATCATGTGAATCTGGGTGGTGGTGGGGGGTGTCTGGAACCAAGAAAACCTAATGAATTGGTTACATAAAGTCTTCTGCAAAGATTGTCTCAGTCTGTCAGGATGTCTGGGAGAAAAGCTCACCGCTCATTGGAGCACAGTGTCCATAACATGGACGAGCTTTAGAAGAGAGAGAAAGCAAGCAAGAGTGAGAGGGGTGGAAAATGGAGAACAGATGAGAGAGGTAGATTTAAGGATAGCAGAGAGCAGGAGAAAAGTTGAGAAAATAACAGATGGCCAGTTATACTGTAGCTGAAAGAGTGGTTGGGTGGGTCGATGGATGAGAGAATAAGTGGGGGATGGATAGCGTTAAACATTCTTAGATATATAGCTGGATGGCTTTAACTCAAAATCTGAGAAATGAGAGGACCAAAATGACAATGGTTTGTTGCAATATATATATATAGTTTTGTAAAATAGCACAAGTTATTGAATAAGAAAAAATTTTCAAGTGATTGATAATCACTGATCACCAGAGATGGGCAGTAACGCGTTACTGTAATCTGATTACTTTTTTCAGGTAACGAGCAAAGTAAGGGATTACTATTGCAAAAACGGTAATTAAATTAACGTTACTTTCCTGTAGGAACGCTGCGTTACTGCGTTACTAAAACGGTGATTTTTTGGCGAGAATGCCTCATGACACGTTGGGGTGACTGTAGCTCAGGTGGCAGAGCAGGTCAGCCACTAATCAGAAGGTCGGTGGTTCGATCCCAGGCTGCATCCTGGCTGCATGCCAAATATTCTTGGGCAAGATACTAACCCCATGTTTGCCTACTGGTGGTGGTCAGAGGGCCTAGTGGCGCCTGTGTCCGGCAGCCTCGCCTCTGTCAGTGCGCCCCAGAGCAGCTGTGGCTACAATGTAGCTTGCTATCGCCAGTGTGTGAATGGGTGAATGACTGAATGTAGTGTGAAGCGCTTTGGGGTCCTATGGACTAGAAAAGCGCTATACAAATGCAGGCCATTTACCATGACAGTGACGTAAGCGAGTGTGACGTTCGTGACAACAGCTGTGTGCAGATCAACAATGGATCATATATCGAGTGCGGGAGAGAGTATGAGCATGCAGCGTTTAAAGCTTGGAAGTACTGACCTTATTTTGAGTTTGATTCCATAAAAAGTGACAAAAACATTAGTGTCCGTTGTGCGTGGGCAGAAAACTTCTTTTTACAGCGAACCCCCCCCCCTAAACGTCCAAGCAAGCACCGGGAGTGCGCTACGACGTAATGGGAAACTCACAGAGAAACTCGCGGATTCTTCCACTGACCGCTGCGGCACACCTGCACCAGGGCAAACCTCCGCCTACGCCACTCCTGCTTTACAGGTGAAAATAGAGCAACAGGACCGCTAGTCTTTGATGTTATTTATTTTCTGCTGTGTTTTACTTGCATCTATTTGAAAGAGTGAGTGTAAACACACAAAAAAAAATTATTTTATGTGCTGGAATGTGCAGAAAATAGGTTTAAATATTAAACAAATTTCTTCCAGTCAGAGAATGTTGCATATAATTAAAAAAATTTTTGCATAAAGTTAAAAGGTTAAAACTAATAAAACAAGTTTTAAAAAGAGACCTTTCCATTTGATTACATTTTGTATGATGGATTATGCAGAAAAAGTAGAATTAGGCTGAAAGATCTATCACTTTATCACCTATTCAGGTTGTAAATCGTGTTTTTAAAAAGTAACTAAGTAACTAAGTAATGAATTACTTTTGAAAATAAGTAATCAGTAAAGTAACGGGATTACTTTTTTGGGGAAGTAATTGGTAATTAGTTACTGATTACTTTTTTCAAGTAACTTGACCAACATTGCTGACCACATAGTTTTGTCATGTGGATCAACTCACACTTCTTTCATTGAATTTTTTGATTGCCTGCCAGGCCATGCAGCTTTTGTTGATTGCCTAATTCTCAGGAACTGGATGAAAAAATAAGATAATGAAGGAAACGAATGACAAAAATGTAAAAAGGGGAAGTAATAATTTACAATGTATCTACAATATAATAGATAAAGGACCAGTGATTCATCAGTGATTGAGCTCATACAAAAAACCCCCAAAAAACCCAGAAATATGCACTCTTAAGATGTAGTTACGGATTTAGTACGGAAAAGAAAAATAAATGTACTGACAGTAGTTTATAAGCAGGCACATATATTTATAAATTACACTTAGCAGTTATTCGAGTTCCAAAACATTGACCTAAGATGACAGTAGACCAGCAGTTATTCGTCTTTATTATTATTAAGTCAGTCCATTATTATTTATCATTATTTAATTTAATGTTGTTTTACTTCATTACTAGATTACTTGTTGTTAATAACAAGGAAAGTGTTCAGCAAACTAATGTCAAATCACATCAGATTGCGGAGTTCTCTCTTTTGTAACGTTCATGCTCGAGATTCCTGGGAATTTTGCAGGCAGTTAGCTACTTCCTCAACACTCCTGTAAAGAGGAAGACATGTCATGTCACTGTCTGACCCCAGTAGCAGATATTAGCCTAATATTGGGATAGAAACTATCAGGAAATTGAACCGTCATTTCTAATCATTAGTGGCTCATTAGACTTCCTTAGAATCACATTTTTAGAGGCGAGCAGCACTGTTATGAGTAGAGTAGCAGCAACTGTTGCTCACTGAACTGTCTGTACTGTGCTTGTGATCAATGCACCCATCACCTTTGGTTAGCTGTTGAGTGTTGTTATTCTTGTGTTTTGAATGCATATATTTAATGATTTCACAGCTTTACTACATGATTATATGATGTGATACCAGGAGACTCCATAAAGTGCATCCTGTTGTTCATTGTTTTTCTCGTTCTTGCCCAGTTTGCTGGTTTTTTTGAGCTAGCTCATTTACTGTTTTGCCTCTTTTGCTTTGTTTGTTTTATTGAACTGAAAACCAGTGTACTAAACAAAGCCTTCTCTTTGGAGTCATGCGTTTGGGTCCCTATTCTGAGTATACCAGTCGGTAAATTACCTTCACGTATGGTTTCTTATTGACACGAGTTCACACTTTTTCCACAGTATTGTTGGTGTCATTTTATTTGAGATAAGCCATTTTCTCTTTTCTAACTGCTGTCATTGAATTAGAAGATAGTATTTAGTAAAGTATTTGCATTTTTTCTATTACTAAAACCTCAAAGTATTTTGTTTGTTTAGTTGTTTAGTTGTTTGTATTTAATTGGATGTGCACCTACACAAACAACGAGGCAGAAAACTAGCTTGAATGTTTGAGTGAAGCTTCTGCACTACAGTGAAAAGGTTGAGCAAAGGTTAAGAAATGAGTGGGTTGTCAGAAAAAGAAACAGCAAAATGCATTTAAACTGCTGAAAGTGTATATGAAAATGATACTATACTGTACAATACTGTAAGTACATTACAGTAGACTACGAATCTGTTTTATATTCCTTTTATTTGTCTTTAAGGCTCTTAAAGGTTGTGCCCTATCTGTCCCGTCTTATTCTCTCAGGTCAGCAGACCAGACGCTTTTGCTTGTTTGAAAGACACAGCACAAACTCAGAGGTGATACAGCTTGCGCAGTTACAGTTACAAAATTGTGGAACAATTTGTCATTGCACATCAGGCAGGCTCCTTCACATACAGTTCATTTGCTGGCCTTCGACCCAGTGTGAGACATTGACTGTGATATATATATACTGCCTATTTAAACAAATGTACAGGAGTAAACTGGAGTCAAATTTCTTAGTTGTTTGTCATTTCTGTTTGGTGTTATTGTACACCAAACAAAATAACATTATGTTTATGTAATATGTTATATTATATTATATATTATATGGGTGGTGCAGTTGTCAGCACGTTTGCCTTACATTGTTGCCCGAGTTCGATTCCACCACAGCCCGTGTGGAGTTTGCGTGTTTGCGTGGATGCTCTCCAGGTTCTTTGTGGGTTTTCTGGTGAATCGCAACCACCCTAGGGAAAATTTTGACCTTGGGATTTCCAGGCCATGTTTGGTACAGATGTTCCTGTATACCAGTGGTGTCCAAACCCAGGCCTCGAGGGCCGGTGTCCTGCAGGGTTTAGATGTGTCCTTGATCCATCAAAGCATCACACACATCACAGTTACCTCCTCAATATGTCTTGAAGTTCTCCAGAAGCCTGGTCATGAACTAATCATTTGATTCAGGTGTGTAGACCCAGGGTGAGATCTAAAACCTGCAGGACACCGGCCCTCGAGGCCTGGAGTGGGTCAAGCCTGCTGTATACTATGCCAGCCACTTTGTTATGGCATTCCATGTATGCTTGGTCCAGGATTTCTCCATATCAACCACTTCTTTTATCTGGCGGTGGTAAATGCCATACAGAATCCAGACCTTCCATGCGTAGTTCCTGTTCTTGCTCTTCTTCTTTATCGGGTTTCTGCTGCCTGAGGTATTCACTAAGCACATGATCTCTTGTGACCATCTTCTCCATGTACTCATGGACTCAAAGGTATTTGTATCTCAAATACCTTGGAATCCATGCCTTCTGGTAGTGTGATCCTCTCACTTCTGACTACTACTTCTCCACTCTAAATGACATGTTGTTTCTGTAGATCTTGTTGGTTTGGATCAGTGAATCCAAACCACCATAAATGTAGAGGAAGCGGCTGATGTCTCTTTACTAGACATTACTCAGAATGTCTAATAACATCCTTTTCCAAAATAGATCAATGGCAGTTTCTTCTCATCTATGTTAGAGCCACGTGACGTTGAAAAAAGCATGGAGAATCAACGGGAAAGCTAGATCTCATATCTTGGAATTTACCACACGCTTTGATAAATGCAATGATCATAAAGTGGACTGGTCATCTTAGCAGAGTGAATAGCTCCAGGCTTCCAACACAATTCTATTCCCTCTTCAAAGATAGATGTCTTAGCCCCAGGGGTCAGAAGAAGCATTTATATGACAATTCCAAATCATGAGGCACACATGACACTGGCGACAAAACAGAGGAGGGTTACTACATTGGATTTAGGGCCAGTGTGATATATGTAGTATATAAAGCATGCCCCTCAAATGCTTGGCTGACAAGGCAGCAGCAATTTGTACTTCAAATAGCATCATGTTGATTTAGATTAAATGCCATCCCTATTTGAACACTAACTGTTACATATTAACAATTACACTTCACTGGATTATTATACAGAAAATGCCTTGCCTTGTATTACTTTCTTTCACCGTGTCCATGTATTTTAATTCAAAAACTGATGTGCTAAAGTAGACAAATTTCAGTTTGTCTTTGCTTTAAACTACATATCTTAGTTTGACTACAAAAAAAACACAAAAAAACAAAAACAATGATAAGATAAACAAGAAAGATACCAACCTTTCAAGTACTATGCATTAGGAGCATGCAGAATAAGCCCTTTTCAATCATGTTGTCAAATACTGACAAGTTCTATGAATGTATAAAAACCACAAGGTCAATTCTAAAAGTGTTATGGCTTTAGAGGCATCAGCCAGGACACTTTCTGTAAAATGGGATTGATGCTTAAAAGAATCTGAACCTACATTCTACTGTATAAGGCACAATACACCCACTGCAACCATCTCAACACCATCACACCCTATTACACATGTAAGCTCCAGTGGTCACCCCCTCGCCAATATGGTCTAGTGCCCTCCATCAATCAAGATCAACTAGCTATAGAGGCTGAATGGAGGTGTGGTAGGGACTGAAAAGCATTTGGGATATGCTAACGCAGCCCCAAATGACAGCCATAACCACTATTTAAAGATGTGTGACCTGACCTTAAATTAATTCACATTGCTTAAACAGCTTCTCTGTAAAATGAAACACTAGCAAAGGCTGTTTTAAGGTTGGGTTTTTTTTCAAGTGTCAGGCTTCAATTTTTTCTCGTCCATAAGCACAGAAAAACACTATCGGAAACATTACACAGTGCTGTCAGTTTCAGTCAACATCACACAATGTCAATCTTGATTAAGCATTTGACCTTGGATGTCACCACTAAAGGGTGGGTGATACCACCTGGCACAGCTCTTGGTTCATGCGTGCTCAGTAGTGTGCTGCATTTTCATGCCGCAGCAGATCCGACTCTCCTGCATATTCTTAAACAGTGTAAGTGTAAAAGGCAAAACTTGTTTACAAGACTGCTATGTTAGTAGTGCATGTTAAAACACGCACAACAAAAGATTGTGTCTACAATCAATCAATCATTTTCAGAAGCTGCAAGGAGTTTGTTATTGTTTTTTTATTGTATGTTTTTAACGGCATCAACTTAGTTTTGATTCGTCTCTATAACTGCCATAAATATGAATATTTTAATATTGCATCCCAGAATGGCAGCAACTACATCAGCAGCTTGGCCATTACTCATTATAATGTTTACTACATAGTATTAATTACTACTTTCTGCTAATTTACTACTAATTGCTACATGTTTAACTAGTTATTGAGTTCTCCGCTGTTACCGTGGTGTATCTCCTCAATATTCCGTAGAACCCTTAAGCTGGTTTCCCAACTGCTACGTCATTCGGCTTTTGTCCTGCTCTTCGAAACCGTCGCTTGACTGTGGGTCATAGACGAAGGCAGGATTTTCTGAGCAAAGACAATTTTTCTCATGCCAGCTGCTGAGGTTTTTTCTCTCTGCTAGGGCTTAAGGGGCTGAGCCAAAAGCAAAAGCCAAATCACAGGCTCCACTCTCTGGTATTGATTCGCTGGCTCTGAGGTAAAAGGGACAATTCAATCATTTACTTTTAGTTTTTTGTTCTTCAGTGTTTAAAATTGATAACATGTCACCAGCATCATTTTACTCATTAAAAAGATGGCAGGTCAGATGACATAATTTCAAATCAAAACACAGTAAGTCTAGTCCTGTATTGGGCATTGTTTGCAGTAAGGTAACACATAGAATGGATTACTGAGTATCCACAACTCTGAGATTCTCACCTTTTTCCTCCTCACTCCACAAAAGGGAATGTGGAGTGTGGTTTACCAGGACAAAGACAACAATAATTTCAAATCCTATAGAAACAGATGCATGGTTATAACTGCGAATGTCACCATAGAGTTAAGAAGATCAGCACTCGTTATTATTTGAATATTTGTAATTACCCAGATGTCTGCACTGAGCAGCATCTGAAAGAAATGCCTGTATTGATAAAATATCTGGGACCATTATAATCTGAATATGTCATGTTGGTGTGCAACAATCTATTGATTTTTCTATTGTTAATAAACTGTGCAATTAAATATTTCAGTGCTGTGTCTTTTTTTTTTATCTTTTCCACGTTACACTGATTAGATTTGCTTTAATAACATGAAAGTAGGACTGCATGTGGCCAGAAGCTTTATTTGTGACATGACTTTGTGAAAATATTTTTTCACTGGTGCTCAAAATATCAATTTTTCTGCATGTCTGTCTTTTTTTTTATTTTCTACTCCTGCTAATGTATTCTGAGTGGCAGCAGCTCAACGAGTGCCAAAAGAGCAAAAACAAAAATAAGCATCAAGTTTTACCACTTGTTCCTGCTAGACTCTGATCAAAGGGGGGTTTAATTGTAGGTCTGTTTCTGATGGATTTTCGTATGAAAGCAACAAGAGACAGAAATGATGATGCCTGCAGCCATTTAATTAGGTATCTAAGCTTTATCTTTTGATTATGATGCCAGAGTTGTTTATTTTCTTCATCCTCTGAATCCTGTGCTGTACTTAACTGCTTCTAGCTTCTTCAGCCACCTTCAGTTGTCTGTAGATGCCAGAACTTGTCTATAAATTTAGCAAACCTGGCTTCACTAACAAGCAAGTAAAGCTTGTGTTCACAATCTTTAAGTTCACACGTATACGCCCACACGCAGATGTGGTTGGCTGGGTCCCTTCACACAGCTAGCAGTTTTAACTGTTGAAACAAAGCTGTGAGAGACAGGACAGAGAAAGTCAATCCAATGATGGAGATGTGATAGAAGTCAGATGCAGATGAGGAAGAGCGGATGCAGAAAGAAGAAGCTGTTATGTACATTACATAGACAAAATTTTGGCTTCAGTGAACAATTTACAATTTAAGAAGCTTTTTCCACAACCCTCTTTGTTTATAAGTGTTGGAAAAATTGCATTTTATGTTAAGAAGAATCATTGACTGTTATTACACGGGGTTTATAACCAGTGTTGGGACTAACGCGTTATTAAGTAACGCGTTACAGTAACGCGTTACAGTAACTACATTATTATTGTGGTAACGAGCACGGTAACTAGTTATTATGCCAAAATCAGGAACGCGTTAATCGTTACTGGGATTTAGATAGGCTCGTTAGTCGTTACTTCGTGTGGTGGCTATCGCAGAGCTTCCACAGATTCAGTAACATTAGCAAGTGGTGGAAGCCAGCAGGTGGATGAGGGAAAGGGGAGTCAAGAGGAGAGACCCGCCAGTCCGAGTGTCAGGTGAAATGAACTTCAGGTAAGAAGTTATGACCCGCAGTTTATCTGGGTCAGATATAAACCAAGTTTAGGTGGAGTTTATTTTCGTTGTGCTTTTTCGTACTGCGTGCTAGCTAGCATGATGGAGTTTCTACACAGCTGGGTGGGTGCTATGATGTTACTGATGTTGAACTTTATTTTGTTCATAAGGTTAATTATTAGAGTTGCCAACCGTCCCCTAAAAAACAGAGTCATCTCGTATTCAGAGCAAACATTATGCGTTTCGTATTGAGGTGAAAAGGAACACACTTTGTCCCGGACTTCAGCTACAATGAAAAAGACACAAAGCTGGGTTTATTCTGTCTTTATGCTGTCAGCTTACTCTTCTTCACTCATTCTCTCCCCCTCCCTCTCCCATTTCTACTTCAATCACGAAACTGATCAATGATCAGCTGATCGGCTTTTCTCTCGTTTGTTTATTGCCCACTTTGCGCTAAACGACAGCAGCATGTTTAAGCTTGATCAGCTGTTGTTAGAATTTATTTAATATTACTTTCTAGTATCAGCTGATGTTTGCTGGAGCCACAGCTGTAAAAGCTGCTGGTCATGATGTCGGTTTGGTTATCTGGTGAGAGGGAAACATGAAGATGAAACCAGGAGATGTCCTTACTGAATCATCAGAGCTGAACAGGTGATGGAGAAACAGGTTTACCTTTTAGGTGACATGAATGAGTTGAAGGGAAGTTATGAACTGTTTCTGAGAAATAACACCAGGATCCTTTTCTACATAGCTGACAGCTGGTAACTGCGCAGGGGCGGGTCTAGCAAAGTTTTGCCAGGGGGGCAGGTAGGGCATTAACAGGGAGAGGTGGGAACAAAGAAATACTTTTCTTTCTTATTCTCATTTAAAATGTCTCGCTTTTAAAAGCAAATTATTATCTGAATCTTACAACAAACGATTAATGCATATATACCATAAAAACAGTGTTCATCACTGTCACAACAGCGTTTGTTTTCATTCAAAGGCTTTATGAGTTTTCCTATAATGGCGGGCCGCTCTATAGTCAAAACGCCCGGGCCGATTTTTTGTCCCAGTCCAGCCATGTATGCAGCTCATCTGCAGTCTGGTGTTACCTACATCTTCCTATTCAGAAGGCAGAATTTCCGAGTTCTGAGTACAATCGAAAGCACCACGACTGCAGTTTTTGTGTTGGATGTAAAAAGCGCACATGACGCTGTGATGTAGGCTAGAATTATGGCGGCGGTCAACGGCGGTCCAGGCGTGGGATTTCTCTTGTGGAAATATGCACATTATCTTTTCCTTTCTATTGGTAGGTGGCACAGTGCACTTGTGTCAAGTAAGCAAGCTAGAAGACTGGCAATCTTGCTGGGTATCCAGTTACGGAAGCAACATATTAACAAGAGAATTCTGAGTAAAACCAAAGTTGCTTTCCCTAGTAACTAGTTACTTTGAAAGTAACGAGTAACTTGAAGTAACTGAGTTGCTTTTGATAGAAGTAACTAGTAATGTAACTAAGTTACTAATTTAAAGTAACTTACCCAACACTGTTTATAACAGAACAAATAATGTACAACTGATGGTTCAAAACAAACCTAACATTCACTGATTAGACTTTAACAAGATTATCAATCAAAGGGGAAATTTGTGCTTGTTTTACAGTAGTTCACAGTAAAAATGATCTTTGGAAAGAATGCTATGAATTCACTCATATTTTTGCAGCGTGTGCATATATGTGTATGTATGTTAAGCCATTTTTCAGCATAATTCAAATTTTAAGACTCTGAAATCTACAAACTGCTTTAGAAATTGAGGCCTAATTATAAAAAAAATACAGGTTAAAAAAAGAAGGAAGAAATAGTGTCTTTTGTTGGCTGTATGGTGGAAAGTGAAGCGCAGCTTTTTGTGGCTGCAACCTAGAATAGCACCTCCATACAAATTTACAGTTTTGCTGAATGAGTGAATGATGAGCTCTAATGAGTTAGGAGATGTGTGAAAAATATTTCTTTTCCTCCATTCCCTCTCTCTGTTTTTTTTAATGCTGTCACTTTCTCCCTTTCTCACACATTCACATGCACGCTCTGACACCATTCGTTTCTCTGTCACGCAGACACACAACAATTTGCACAAATCCACACTCACACATGCATACACAAATACTCCTACACCTCCAGAAATAGAGGCAGCAACAGTCTCACTGAATCTCTCCGCCCCCATGTTGATAATGTCACCTTTTCAGAGTTTCATTACCTTGTGCTAACAATCAGAGAACATCTTTCTCTCTCTGCCGATCTACTCTATCACGTTCGCTCTGTCTTTATTTTGGGATCAGTGGGATGTTTGAAAGGAACTGTCATTCCATATAATTGCCACAGTTAATGCCGCTGCACTGTAATTTCTTCATCACATCTGGGCAGGAAAAAGATTTTATGATCCATTAGTGTCAGCACTTAAATGTAAACTGCACTCAGTGGAAATATTGGGCAAAGGGACAACAACATGGAACCGAGGTACATCATGAAGGAGGCTTCGTCACAATTACAAATTAAGAGAGCCCCTCAACTCTAACATCCCGTTGATCTTCATAGCTTCGAGTATTACTTAAAGCTGATTCGTTTTAGTTACAATGCAGTCCCAGAAAATCAAATCTTATTGTGTGCAGCCTGCCACAATTTGATTTATAAACACAAACAAGCAGTAAGCACATGGTAAAACAATGGTTGAGAAACTGAGACTTTATCCATGACTGAAGGTAAGACCTCAGGAGGTCTAATGGTCAGCGAGTCAGCTAACATGCCGAAGAACAACAAAAATACTCAAAATGAGCATCTAATGCTGTAATTACATTTTCAGAGCTTGCAGTTGTGTTTGGCTGTATTCACGGGCTGGCTGGGATAACATCCACTGATGTAAGGAGTACTGCCAAGAAAGCTTTGGAAGAATATACAAGACAACAATCAAATAAACATTCCCCGCTGAACAGAATGAAAACCGGTCATCCTGAGACATTAATCAACAATACCTATAACAAAATGCAAAAAAAAAATAATCTTCCTTACATACTGTATTGGTATACCCTGAAGCATTTACAACATCCAAATAAATATCCATCCCCTGAAGGGAAATTGGTTTCTTACAAGTCTAATGTGTTTCTCAACCTGGCTCACTTTGGAGAATAAATAAAATACAAAAACAAACCAACATACACTTGACAAGGAAAGTTTGATATCCTGCTCAATGCAACAGAAAAGAATTGGCCTAAGTGTGTTAATAATATCTTATAAATTCCAAAGATAACATTATAACAGAATAAAAAAAAACAGCATAAAGGGCTACATTGTATCTGCAGCTCATTTATTTTGAAGGTGATTTGCTGTGAAACCACCGTGTGAGGCATGACCGGCAGCAGCGGACAATTTTACTAGGTAGAATAAGTGTCCAGGAAAACTATTTGAAGGAAGTCAACTATGCAGTTGAACAGATGGTCAGTGAAACCCAGGCCAACTAAACTGTTGCGCATTGGTTGGCTAAATCTCAGGGTTATAATCAGTGTTATGTAAACTGACGAGTGAAAGCGCTGCTGCTGCTGCTGTGTGGTCTGCCTCTGCTCTGTGGCCTGGCTTGGATGCTTCCGCAGTGCTGTTTGTGTTTAGTGTGCTTTCATGTGCAGGCGTCCATGTTTTTGAGATGACCCCCCCCCCCCCCCCCCCCCCCCACACACACACACACAAAAAAACCCTAAAACAAACAAAACAAAAAAACTGAAGGCAGTTTGGCTATAAATCAAGCAGGACAGTAGGAGCAAAAGAGAGCTCAAGATGTGTGAGAGAGAAGCAGATAAATTCAGACATTTAGTGCAATTCAGATGCACTTGGTAGAGCAGAGATATTTAGGTGGCATAGTCACATCTCTTTCATGGAGACCCGAGTTAAACACTAAAATCAAAACAGCCGAATGCTGCAGTTACTGCAAATAATCCTTAAGTTGCATTTCCTCTAGTGGCCACTAGAGGCTGGATAAAACAAGTTGTATTGAGGTGACTGTGTGAAACTCTGGGAAAGGATGAGTTTAGTTAGGACCTGGTGAAATTCAGGCACCACATGAAGAAATTGAAAGCTTTTCTAAATATAGAAAATAAATAAAACATATTTTAAAGCACAACTTTAAACAAACGGTCAAAATTGAAGTTATATTTGTAGCAGAAGACATAAAAATCAGATAATTCTCAAATAAATAATGCTGGCAGAAATAATAGTAAAATTACTTCTAATTTCCGTAAATATTCTAAGCTGTATTTAAATTGTCTTTCTCCCCTTTTACCATTCCTTGGAAACTCTTTTTTGATTATAAAATTATTCAAGTTTTTTACACTGGTCCCGTAAAGGTCCTTTAAACGAATCCCTGGCTGTTTTCTTCTTGTATTCAAACATAAGACACACCATAAAAACTAAATACATTGTTTAGATTTTAGATAGATTTTAGCACCACAAATCAAACCACAGAGTAAATTTTATATATGCAGTGCTATTGTTGCAAGCAGCTGTAAGCATGTGTGCATTTGTGTCCATATTCAATATGATTGCTTTATTTTACATATACCCATGTGGCCTGTGTGTGTCAGCAAGCATTTCAGCTTGCATGGATGATTCATACACACATCTACATAGGTACCATATCTGTATATGAGTGTGCATGACTGCATATATGAGTTCATATAAATGTGTGTGCGTGTGTGTGTGTGTGTGTGTGTGTGTGTGTGTGTGTGTGTGTGTGTGTGTGTGTGTGTGTGCACCTATGCTAGCGTGTGGTACACTGGACTTGGCCTAAAACTGTGAGTCAGAGAAGATGTCAGCCTTGGCTGATTGCAGAAAGCAGCTCACAGAGGGGAAGCACTCTTTTGTCCTCTGCACAGCCTGATTTATTTCTCTGAACAACTGATTGAGGCAAGTCACTCCTAATACTCTGCAGAAGGAGAACTACAGACAACAGTGACAGTGGATTTGTGTCTACATGTGAAACTGCTAGAACGACAGGTACCCAGCAATTTGGTGATATTAGCTTGTGACTACATTCAGGTTCACTTAGTGCCTCCTTAAAGTCATTTATTAAAGGAACTATGCAAACACTAGTAATATATGGATTCACTGTTAGTGTCCCTTCTTCTTAGTACCACTTATGGATAACACTGCAATGAAAATCTTTCCACTATACTTGCAAGAGTTTTGTCCTGATTGGAAGGCTGAAGCATAAATGATGAAATTGGAATCCAGGTGGAGACGAAGACAACACACTACAGAACAGTGCAAAAGTCTTGAGACTTGATACATTTTGAGAAAAATATTTTGTTAGAACAATGGGGGAAAAGGTGTGATGACTTGTTGAAAAATGCACAAACATACATGAAAATTAAGTATATAAAGCAAACATTAAGTGTGTAAGCTTGATAGTCAATATTTGACATCACCTTTAATCTTCAACATAGTTTGAACTCTCTTAGTCAAGCTTTCTTAATTGTTCAGATTTATTCAAGCAGTCTTCCAGGCTTCTTGAACTGCATTCTGACCTGAAACAGTTACACCTGTACATTTTACTGTCCTGCTGTACAGTCCATGTGACAAAATAATATGGGTTTGAGGGTTTGGGATCATTGTCATGCAGAGAGATAGGCATTTCCAATCAGATGATTTCCAGATTCAAATCAGTTCAATTAAATATTATTAATACAGCACCAAATCACAACAACAGTCTCCTCAAGGTGCTTTATATTGTAAGGTAAACCCTACAATAATACCCCCTATGAGCAAGCACTTTGGCGACGGTGGGAAGGAAAAACTCCCATTTAACAGGAAGAAAACCTCCAACAGAACCAGGCTCAGGGAGGGACGGTCATCTTCCACGACTGGTTCGCGTGAGAGAAGGAAGACAGGACAAAAGACATGCTGTGGAAGAGAGCCAGAGATTAATAACAAGTATGATTCCGTGCAGAGAGGTCTATTAACACATAGTGAGTGAGAAGGGTGACTGAAGAAGAAACACACAGTGGATCATGGGAATCCCCCAGCACCCCTATGCCTTTGCAGCATAACTAAGAGAGGATTATGGGTCACCTGATGCAGCCCTAACTATATGCTTTAACAAAAAAGAAAGTTTTAAGCCTAATCTTAAAAGTAGAGATAGTGTCTGTCTCCCAAATCCAAGCTAGAAGCTGGTTCCATAGAAGAGGGGCCTGAAAACTGAAGGCTCTGCCTCCCATTCTACTTTTAAATACTCTAGGAACAACAAGTAAGCCTGCAGTGCGAGAGCAAAGTGCTCTAATAGGGTGATGTGGTACTACAAGGTCATTAAGATAATATGGGGCCTGATTGTTTAAGACCTTGTATGTGAGGGGCAGTATTTAGAATTCAATTCTGGATTTAACTGGGAGCCAATGAAGGGAAGCCAATATAGGAGAAATCTGCTCTCTCTTTCTAGTCCCTGTCCGTACTCTTGCTGCAACATTTTTGATGATCCTACATGGTGGGTCATAGCTGACAACACTTTTTTGTATTATTAATTACATCATGTTTGACAAGATCCACAACACCACTGTCTGAAATCTAGTCCCAAACCATGACAGAGCCTCCAACATGTCTTACAGAAGGCTGTAGACACTCACTGTTGCACTTCTCTCCTGACATCATCAATACATACTGATAATGATTTGAACAAACAATTTAACATTTTGATTCATAAATCCATAAAACCCGCTGCTAATTTTAGTCCAGTTATTGTGTAATGTGGCATACCTCAGTCTTTTCTCCCTGTTTCCTTGCTTAAGAATAATTACCTATCAGGTACCCTTTCATTAAGAGCATGTCTGAAGAGGTTTTGGCAAACTGTGGATAGATCACACAAATGCATCTCTCAGGTCCCATGTCACGTCTTTGCATGATTTTATTTTCTATTTCTTAAGGACATGACTTTCATATACTGTTCACCTGCTGTTTTAGGCCTCCGCTTGTCCAGCTTCTTCCATCTTTCAAGGGACAAACTGCAAACTGTGCAGTTTGAAAATGAGTAAAAAGGCACTCAATGCCCAAAGAAAAACTTTGACAGACATTCAGAAAGCCTGGAGAACTACTGGTCAAGACCTCTTTCAAAATGGCAAAAGGTCTGACTCTTTGGAATTAAAACATAAAGAAATAAGGAATGATTCAAGACATTTCCACAGTACTTTACATCCAGGTTCAAAGGCCACACCAGCACCAGAGTTTAAACCAACTGACACCATGAAATGCACTAGCCCTGTGGATAATAAAAAAGGCAAGTGCAAATCACCCTTCACTGCAGTAATTGAAATAAAGTACTGCACTTGAGTTTATATCTCCATCTCTATCTCCTGGTAGAGCCTTAGATGGAGTCAGCCAAGGGGGGAGCCCTGCCTGTTGTTGCATATGGACAGAGTAATCTAGAGTGGACTAAACAAAGCTAAAATGTGCAATTGGCTAGAACAGCCCAGAATCATGGAGACTGGATTTCCAATCTAGTGACGTCACATCCCAAATTAAGACACTTTTGCCTTGCGATGTGCATACTCCTCAAGAAATATACTGGGACTCTCTCATATCATGCTTCATCTATTTTTTAAATGTTCTTCAAAGCCTGCAAATAATTTGAAATTAGACTGGAGCTACAAATAAAGCTGAGGTGTTAAAGATTGTGTCACAGTGAGACTGCATGTGTTGACTAAACTTAAAATAAGAGTACAGTAAAAGCTTTCAGGGTCATGGGCCACTTTTTCTCTGAGACACAACAATCCTGATGCTTCAAGCGCATCCACAGAACATCCCAAACAGCAAATAACTGTCTTCTGGCATGTGCGGTCACGTGGCACTTGGGCAACAGAGAATGCAAAAACATATTGACTCTGTGAACACATAGAGGAGTTGGCAGCTGGTTGCTATTTGCGTTAATGTGTCATTAATACAAGACTGCAACACGTGGTGTATGAAAGCCAATTTACCGCAGTCAGTACTTTAAGATTGTGTAAAATGAAACAACTTATCACCACATACAGCACTTTGATGGATGCACAAAAGGAAGGAAGAGGGGAAGTGAGAGGGGGTGGAGGCGTAGTTACTCAACGCTTCTTTCAAAATTCAAAAACACTGTTCACAGCGAGTGATTATTTCCACATAACCTGCACACCTCTCACCTAAATTACCATCATCCATCTCTCTCTGCAAACACATACACACAGCTCACTTCACTATCCGTTCCCATCACCTGTCCAGAGATGGAGCTGTGAGGAGCCAAGTCGCCTTTGTTTGCCATTTGTTTAAGCGGAGTCCCTAGATATTCATCTTAACTGATCACTTGCAATGTTTGGTAGAGGCTCTACGTTGTTCCCCAAGAAGAAGTCCCCCTCTTCGGCACAACGGAAGGTTAATAAAACGCCAGGAGGAGGAGAAGGAGGAGGAGGCGAGGAAGCAACGACAGTCATACTTTTCCCTCTCCACTATCCATCGCGGGCGTGCGCGTCGATTTGAGCGCACACGGGCACGTGTTGGTTGTGCATGCGCTCAAATCGAGTCACATGCAGCGGTGGCGTCTGGCTTTGGGAGAAGGGAGGCAGCTTGAGACGATACCCCACTTGCATTCTGATAGCATTATGAGCTGGGTGGGGTTGTGGACCTGTTAAATATATATACACAAACACACACCCGTGCAGCATCAGGTTAAGAGCGGAATGGGCAGAGTGCAAGTGTGTGTATGCGTGTGTGAGGTAGTGGATATGGTGGTAGGGGTCCTTGTGGAATACATTTTCATAGATAGATTGATAGATAGGTAGATGAAAGACATGTCTTATTGAATACAGACATAAAGGAGGCATACAAACCCATGACGTCCGTCACAACTAATCACTCACATGCACTACTTTAACCACGCGTGAAGAGGCACACACATACACACACTCACGCTCACAGAGGAAACGTTGCACTGCAGACAAGACTGACGTGACTACACTGCCAGCTCACTCTGCCTGCTCTGATGAAAATAAACCCCCAGTCAAAACTGAAGGCGAAAAAAAGAGTTGTTCCTCTGTCAAAATCATTCTAGGATCAACAGACGAGATTTATGAGAGGCTTATGCGACCATCAGTCATAGTGATATGATGTAAACTGCCCATAAGAATGCCCTTGCTTTCCACTTATGCCTTCTTTCAGAGTCCTTGGTGATGAAAATGTCCCCTGATTTGTAGTTTAACTTGAAATACGCAGACGACTACAAAAATATACGCCGGTTATCATAAGCTCGTTTTTTTCCCTCCCTTGCAGATGCACGCAGCTCAGCGCTCCTCGTCGTTCTGTGCTCAGTCTGGAGCGGCGCGGCTGTAGCAGCAGAATATTTGGCTGTAAACAGAAACAGTGTTGGGGTCTCGATGCGAAACGTGGGTTTTTAGTAGACGGCGAGTGATTCGAGGAGGATTTTTTTTATTGCAGAGAGAGAAGCTCGTGTCATCAGTGCAAGCTGGTGAGGGAACACGATTTTCTTAACATTGTGGATGTGTCTTTTCCCCCCGCTGGTGCGCGGGAATCTGTGCCATAGCATCGTTTTTTTAATTCATTTTTCCTCTTCATTGCGAGAACTCACTGTCCGTTTTATAGCCGTAACTCTTGTCCATACGATGTCCTAGCTGTTTCAGGTCGTGAGACGGTCTTTTTGATGAATGTCAATATAATCTCTTTGGAAATCATCACGTAGGAGTCAGGGAGAGAGGGAGAGCGAGATGGTGAAAAAATAACAAGGAATTCCAATCAAAAAATGTAAGAGGATTTTTATTTAGCGGCCAGTGAAAAGAGATTAGTGCGACAGCAGTGGAAGTTAAATTGTGCTGCATATAAAATGGGCGGGCTTTTCTTTATATTAGGTCTGCACAGCCTATTCTAAAATTAAATAGTCTGCGCTTGGACATAGTCTGTTTGGTGTGCGCTTTATTTACAGATACGGTCGGTGAACAGCAATAATTTGGAGGGGGATGTCGGTACACAGACCAGATTTGGTAGTTTAGCAGAAGATTTCTCCTTTTTTTCTTTTTTTTTCTTTGCTGCTGACAGACTGAGAGTTGAACTCACTACGGCACCACCAATGAACAGTGAGAGAGACCTGCGCATATCGTCAGCAGCCGCTTCTCCAGCCTCAAGCTAAAATTCGTCAGATCTGAGATCACAGAGGATTTTTTCTCATTCAGTCCGGCTAGAAAAGCTATTCGTAAAAGTTTGAGGATATAGGCAGCGGGCAACGAATATACCCCGACTCATCTGCTGTAAGTGATTTCTTCGTTTTTTTTTTCTCGCCTTTCTGTCAGGCAAAAGCGCGAGAGAACAGTCGGATTCAGAAAGGGATGGTTTGTTGCTGGACACCGCTATAACCGAAGACGAGTTTTACAGGGGAGGAAGGGGCAGTTTGTCGTCGAAATTAGAAGCGATTTGGGGGATTTTTAAAAATGATTTCTGTGGAGAACACGAGCTGCTTGATGTTTTGAAGGGAGGCAGCTTGGTTTCATCACCACGGACAGCGCTCCGAATAAAATAGCATCAACGTACATTTGCTTAATTACTCTGCCACGCACGAATCCGATCGTCATGCATGTATTTAGAGCATCCATGCAACGATGCCAGTTGCATGCCAAATGTCTGTCCGTGTCAAATATGTATTCATATGTTGTTGGGGACAGGGTGACATTTCCTCTGAATAACTTAGAAAGTGTGCCTATGCGGGATTTTCTCCTCCGTTCCTTAATCTGTAGTATCCTCGCTTATCAAGTCCTTGTCAGCCTCGGGATTTATTTTCATTTCATTTCATTTTAACAGAGCAGTGCATGTTCATCTCACTGTGCATCCCGCTCACTGTGCATCTTGGCACACCACAGCCAAGTATCAGGGGTATTGTCTTCTATCTGGGCTGTGGTTCTTTGGCACCATTTTATGGTCGTTTGTGAAATTTTAGCGCTTTTTTTAATAACTTAGTAACTGGCCCTCTCGTGGACACACTGAATATGCTTTCAGGAATGGATTGTGATTTGGGGCATTGTGATCTACATGCACAATAACCCTTTCTATCGTCTGTACACTTTATGACCCGACTGCCACAGCTAAATGAATAGAGAAGATGCAAATATTGGTCTTTTAGGGAGATTTGGTTTAATACTGCGGTAACGCAGTTTCAAATTATAGGGTATTAGAGGAGGCTGTGTACAGGTGCTACAAGCTCACGGGGGTGTTATGTGGTCAGTGATGTGTTTCCTTGTTATTTCTGCTTAATTATTATGCGCTACAGATGCAGCCATATCCTATGCATATGGATTAAGCATCAATTATGAGAAATGTGTTTACACCGTATGCCTTTTTGGTAATCAAAACGTTGATCAGTTCTTATCTCTCTCGTGGCTTGGGTGTAGAATGTGGCTCTGTCAACGTGACATGTAATGCAAAATTTGATGTCAAATCTTTGATGTAATGTTGGATGTAATGGCCCAATACATCAGTGCATGTGGCTTGGCTATTTGGTTTTTGATTCATGTGCTGTCAGTGAATCTGTTAGTGATGTTGAGAGTCAGGACCAAAAAACCTCACATAAAGCATCCTGGTCCATAATCATGTTTGCTGGTGTTTTACCACATCCTATTTGCTGACACTGAAATATTAGGAATGACGGTGTGCCACTGGCTCATATGACTTGATAATGATGTCCATTCTCTCTCTCTCTCTTTCTCTTTCTCTCTCTTTCTCTCTCTTTCTCTCTCTCTTTGTCTCTCGCTCTCTCTCTTTGAACCCCAGCAGTGAAAGGTCTTCATATTGCAACCATGTGTGGACGGGGCCGGACGCTCTTTCTGTATCTGTGGGCTTGCTTGCTTTTTACCAACAGCGTACTGTTTGGGAAAAGGTAAGAATAAACTTGAACTTGTGATTGCACATATCCTGTATTTCTATCGGATTCACTGGACAAATCATTAAAGTCACAAATCTGCATAAGATGCCTCACAGATTCATATCTATGTCTTCACACTGTTAACATGTTTTGGTTTTGAAGGCTTGCACAGTGCTAGAGGGGGAAAAAACAATGTTGAGGGTGGTCATTCTTGTAGGCATAGATACAGCCCATACGATCATGCTATTATTGGAACTCTAATTGCACATCACGATTTGAACATCAGATTGCATCAGGCAAAAAATAAAAAATAATTGTGGGCACTTTTATGAAAAAGCAGAAGTACCTTTTAAAGCTGGTGTCTTTGCTTACAAAATGGTCAACAGGCTTGTACTGTAAATATGTCAGTGAATCAGCTAAACATGGAGGTAACTAGTTCTGTTCACCTGAAATGCTGATAGTCTGTCTTACTACCTATTGCTTGGTGTATTGGGCTCCTCTCTATTAAAGCATATTCACTGTGGTTGTAACTGGGGCATCCTCACAGGACACCTCCATGCTTTTAATTGCATAGTGGTAATATTAAGTGGCGCATAGTGGGGGGAAGATGAAAGCCAAAATAGCCTCTATCAGCTTTATCACAGTGTTACACTTTTTTTGGTTCACTAGCCATGCAGGACACATTTACATTCCTAGATTTCAGTCCTGGGTTGTGTACAGTAGATGGTGTGTGTTGCACAGAGACATTTGGCAAGGGTTATTGCACATGTGTTTTTTGACGGTGGCTTCAGGGACAGCGGGGGTTGAGTTACACACACTTCTTCTCAGTGTCAACACTGAAGTGTTGGACGTCAGCTAAACCTGAAGCAAACCAGCAAGGACAGAGAGGGAGAGGAAAGTTGAAAAAACATGACACAATTTAAAAAAAAAAATACTGCCATGCATTAATTCCTATGCGATTCAACAGCGAGAAAACATAAAAGCATACGGTTAAAGATTCAAGAACACAAATCAGACCGTTCCAAAAGGACAAGTGATTTATTAAATAAGACCATTGGAACTTTAACCCCTTTTTAAATCACGTGTACAATATTGGAGAAACTAAAGGGATTGGATCTGCCTCACAGCTGAATAATCCAGGAAGGCAGTTAACTTCACTGGAGATGACTTGATGGTCCAGAATGCTTTTTCTGTGTCACAAAAATACACATGGAGCATGAAGGTTGTGTCTCAGATAACACGCCTTGAGAACATGCAGAAGACATATAAAATGTTTCCCATTTTAAATATTTGATGAATTGCAGCATCTCTGTATTTTTAACTCATTGTTTCCAATTAAACACAACAGCAGCTTTAGCTTGCGAAGCACTGACTTGCAAATAGAGGGTCTGATTCATGGGGTTTGATATGTTGTACATTAGAGAAAATCTAAAAGTACTCATTACCTTACTGAGGAACTGTCAACGCAAACTGCTAAGCAATTATCACCCAAAGATTTACTGTATAATCCAGTCCCCTTTTTGAAGTCAAATATAAAATCACGAACACAAACACACAGAGACGCGCGCGCACACACACACACACACACACACACACACACACACACACACACACACACACACACACACACACACACACACCTTGGGGGATTTAAACAAGACACGGTAATCAGGAAGACCTAGAACTCTGCTACAGCATGTTGCCAACGAAAGAAATTGCCTTATAATTAGATATCCGGCTGACAAGATAGACAGATATAGAGAGAGCGAAGGAGGGAGAAAGAGAGAGACAGATACAGGTTAACAGAGAAAGAGAGACACTGGCAGAGAGTGTGTGAGCAGCATTGTTGCTGTTCAGATGACCTGTAGATGGGGATGGTGTACAATGTTTCAGTAGGAAGTAGCCCCTGGCTGATAAACATGTGTATTCTTCCACATCACCTTTTTTCTGTATTCTTTTCTTGTCCTCGACGTACAACTCTAACCTCTACACTCAACTATTTCCCACATATAGCTTAAAAAATATCTGCCCCTAATGAGGATCAAAGTTTGTCAAGTTAAGATAAAATAAATGTCATTCAAGAAATGTGAAAAATGATTTAATAGATAGATTGACAGTGAATTTTTCCAATTAGTTTTACCGATTATGAATATTTTCATTGCATCCTGTTAAATACCTGTTGACCATAAAGGAGCGTGGCTTGTATTCTATATTGGTGGAGATTATAAGAGGAAGGCTATATTTTGGGGTGTCTTACTCTAGTTTGGCAAATCTGAAAAATACCAGATAAATACTGTGAAAATGGGAAATACACAAAACTAAGGCAAAGTAGACTGTGATTTATTTTAGTCTTAGCTGATGTGCCATGTATGCGGTTTGTGCTGTCTGTTTTTATACATAATTGGCTCCTCAGACCAGAACAAAAAAGAAAAAAAATTATTATTATTTTGAATTACAGCACTTCAAAGCAGTTACCGACTGTGTTTATGGGCGAAGAAATTGCTCATCAGTCTCTAAAGTTTGAATGCTTTTTTTAAATGTATTTATTAATTTTCAGAGAAAAGTGGACACTTGTGAATTAAGGAAAACTGGAGGCAGAGTTAGATTAAGCATCTCTTAAAAACCCATGCGGATGTGGATGGTGCATCCTTATTTACAAAGAAGTGTTTAGCACATTAATGTTGAAATCTGTAGGCTCTGCCTCAGACCTATAGCTTTTTTTGAGAACTATGTATCTATGTGGTTGTGGCAGTCGAAACTGTATCTTCACTTTTCCAAGGCTTTTGAGTCTCTATTCCCTTGTTTTTTGTCTTTTTAGACTATACATTGAAGCTTTAACTCCCATTCTTAATAGGCGTCACTCTCCCACCCGCTATCCCTCCTACTTTTCCCTCCAACCTTTTGCAGGTCCCCGCTAACTAATCTCGATGACCTCTCTCTCTCCTTGGAGCTTTTCAGCTAGCAGAGCTTGTTTCCAAACACTTGCTGTTTATTTTGCATGCAATCAAACCAAATCCCTTTGGCACAGCAAAGGAGGCGAAGATGATAGCAGAATAAAATATGCTGTTGAAGATAATCATTGTGCTCTCATATATGGAAGCTTGTGGGTGCAGATGGTACATGCATGCATTCCTTCATAGACACACGTGCTCTTTCACTGCAGTCCTTGTGCTACACATTGTAATTAGGGGCTGTATCCCAGATTATGAGTGCGTTGAAATATTTATGTGTGGAGATACAAACCCTCCTCTAACAATTACTGATTGTGAGTGTTTTCAGCATTGCTCTAAGCATTTTGTTTCATGTTGTTCAAAGAGCACATTCAGCAAGGGCTTTGTGATCTAAAAGTCCATATTAAGGCATCAATAATGTATTATGGTTTCTCTATGTCTACTCTGTATTTCACTCTCTATTTTCTCTGCTGAGTGTACCTACACATACGGTACATGCTATGCAGCCCACACGCCCCACTAATAATAAATAAATAAATCCAGTGTCAAATTGGTCTCACTATCAAGTCAACACATACTGACGTTTGGGATGGACCCCCCTTGGCGTAGCATTTTAACACACTGGATACCCCTTGAGCCATTTGTCATTGTGCATGGTGGCCTGTAAAACTATAGCCAAATGCACCCTGCTGTGCCATCACTGTTATGGGATGAGACAATGGCAGAGAGGTGGCTAACATGTAAAGTTGTTCTACTCCTAAACCTAACCATATAGTAACTGAGACTAATAAGTCAAAACTAATGTTTAGTTGAAATCAGTTCAATTCAATTTGATTTCTACAGGGCCAAATCAAACAACAGTTGCCTCAAGGTGCTTTATATTGTAAGATATAAACCCTACAATAATACAAAAAAACAGAAAACGACAACTGTCATATAAGCCCCTATGAGCAAGCACTTTGGCGGATGTGGGAAGGAAAACTCCCTTTTAACAGGAAGAAACCTTTAGCAGAACCAGGCTCAGAGGGAGCCATCTGCCCCGACCGGTTAGGGGTGAGCAAATGAAGACAAGAGAGAGACATGCTGTGAAAGGATCCAGAGATTAATAATAATTAATAATTAAATGCAGAAAATCACTCAGTGCATCATTGGAATCCCCCAGCAGCCTAAACCTATTGCAGTGTAACCAAGGGAGGTTTCAGGGTCATGTGAGCCAAAATAAAGTTTTAAGTCTAATCTTAAAACTGAAGGCTCTGCCTCCCATTCTACTTTTCAAAACAAAAGCCAAAGAAACTGGAACTCCTGCTATCACACTGAATAATAGCGCTCTTCAATGCTATCCACTAGCCCAAGTTCAATTTATCCAGTCATTTTTTTCAGTTGCTATACTTTGTCATCTGGCAAAAATGTAATCTGTGCTTTGGAATGTAATGCTATAGTGTGTGAACATGTTACGCCAACTGGTTCTGACCAAGCGTCAGTGATGACTTGGAAGTGAGAATGTGCTAATAGTAGAGAAAAACTTGGCCTCATGGGATACGTTCGTTTCCAGTCCACCTCTGAACAATCACTTGCTTATTTATTTCATATCAATATGATCTGAAACCTTATGCTCGTGCTCACACACTGAATTCTAATTTAGCAGCTAAATTTGTCAGTGTCATATAGGATTTGGCTGAGTTTTCTTTGTGTTATCACAATGTGATTCACGCTGCATTGACGCTACCCATGTGCATTAACTACAAAGCTGAAACCGTCCTTCTTCCCCCTTTGATTTATAATACAGTTTACACAGTTGAGAGTTCTGACTGTGGTTTTAGATTCTAGCTGTGACTTTAAATCTTATTCTTTGCGTTCCCAGCTCTGGGCAGAACGGCATGACAGATCAACAGAAAGATAACACTACAGTCTTCACAAAGATCTTAGACAGCCTTCTGGATGGCTATGACAATCGCCTCAGGCCAGGACTAGGAGGTCAGTAAACCCAAGTCATTGCATATATTTTGTCCCACATAATGGCTGCTGTTTGTCTTTTTTTTAAAACTTGCAATAGAATAATCTCCAAGGGTTTAAATGTTACAGAGGGGAGCTTGCAGTAAGTGTCAGACTTTAAAAGGTAAAACAATCTGAGACCTGGCCCTTCTATCCTGCTTTTGTGTGTGTTTGTTCCTTCTATTGTCAACTATCCATTGACAAAAGACGGAAGCAAAATGGCAGGAATTCAAGGACAAATCCAGGAAATGAAAAGGTGCAAACTAGATAAAGAAAGAAAAACAGAGAGTAAAAGGGAAAGGAGGGAGTGATGATGTGAGAATTAGTGTGTGAAGGACACTGAGGATTGCACAGTATGATGCAGCAGGCATCAAACAGACAGGCGAATAAAACAACGCCTGCTAGAAGTTCAGCAGCCAAGGGGAAGAAATTATGGATTATGATGGGTATCATTCATAAATTGTTCTGCCACAAACCTTTCACACACACACACACACACACACACACACACACACACACACACACACACACACACACACACACACACACACGCTCTCTGCAGCCCATTCCAAATGAATCCTCAGTGGTCCCATTTTGGCTATCAGCATTATGGGACTAGAATGGCACATTTCCAACAATGCAGCAATGCACAAATTTATTAAGAGATTAAAGCCCTGTCCGGTTTCAATAACAACAGAAATGGTTATTGACATCCAAAGTGGACATTTTTTTAAATGTTTTGTTTTTTTGTTTGTTTCTTGTGTGCATGTCTAAGTGCTAAAAATATTTCCGAATAGATTTAGTGCTTCAGAGGCTATAGCCAGGTGGTCCTGTGTTAACAGGTAGTTAGAAGCTAATGAATGCCACTGATAGTCACTCACTCAGCAATTTCCTGCTTCAACAGAGCGTGTAACTGAAGTCAAGACTGACATTTTCGTGACTAGTATTGGGCCAGTTTCGGACCATGACATGGTAAGACTCTTTTCGCCTCTATAAATGTCATTAGTTTTCTGGTATTCCTCCCCTCCATCTTTAGCCCTGTCTTATAGCCTTTCTGGACACAGTGTTCTTTAAGCTGTGAAATATCTATTGATTTGTAGATTCATTCTATTAACTTATGATGTGTTAATAAAACTGTCACCTGCAAACTAAATTTTCCAGTTCATGGTTTGTAAGCTCATGCTACAAAAATGCTGTGGTACCAGTGTATACTAAAAAAAAAAAGCCTCAAATATCCTTCTTGTACAAGTTGGAAGGATAGACAATAAAATTACTTGCATTATTTTGGAACATTCACATGAACTAAAGTATAATTAAGAACAAATCAATACAATAACAAGCAAAATTGTGATTATGAGTGATTGATTATGACAAGCTTAAAGTTTAATCTGATTTAAAAACAAGTCATACTTTATTGTGTTTTTCTGCAGTTTGAAAGGTCAAGCTATTTGAACCCATCTGAAATTACAAGAAGCTACAAAATGCAAAGAAATATTAATAAACGTTTTTATTTTTTTGTCTTATTTAACATTCAACCTGAAAACACACACACTCACACACACACACACACAAAATGTAAGTTGTTCCAACACAAGTGATCTTTACCCTGTTCACCAGAAACCAATTAATCTCATTTAAACGACTCACTACCCAGCCTTGATAAAAAATAAAAAAAACACTCCTGTTATAAGCACGTGAAGTGTGTCTGCTCTGTTTGATATAATCTCAGTTAATTGCACTGGTTGACATACAGGCCACAACTATTTTGCTTCTGTTAAAGCCAGAAGGAAGAGCTGAGGAACATTTTCTCCATCTCCAGCCTTTCCCTATCCTGCTTTATTGCCTTGAAGCTCTGTTTCACTTCATACTAATTATCTTACGGGAACTGAGAGGCAAAGAGGCGGGGGAGAATAAAAAAAAAAACCCACGCTGTTCTGTAATTTTTACTGGCTCCCTTTACTCTGCCGGGCGGTCATGTGGAACCATTAAAATCTGCTCTCAGCTAGTCATTAGCTGGCTTGAAAATGAAATGTCCTCCTAATTTTGTGTCCGGTGCTTCCTTTTTGTGTCCGGTGTAATTTAGATTACTGAGCAAAGAAGTCCCCCCAAAGATAAATGCTAACAATGATCATTTTTGGCACTTACCTGACAATGCAAAACCAAATGGCCAGATAATTAATGATTCTGTATTTGCATAGTGCACATTAAACTGACCAGACAATAATTATGTAAATAACATAAAAGAAGAAAATGGAAAGGCAAAGCCACATATTACTGTTTGAAACACAGCAAAGTTACTGTACAAAGGAGGCATTCTTTAAAAAAAAAAGAATACACTTACCAGCCAGGAAACCTTCTTCTTCTATCCTTCTTCTTCTTTATGTTCGGCAAAACCGTTAATGTAAAAAGACAGTTACCAGCAGGGAAACTAGGCCAACCATAAGAAAGTCAAAGTGACATGAGGCAAAACGAAGAAAAAAAAGAGAGAAGAAAAGTGAGAACATGGCAACAGGGGAAAAATGAGGTTAGATTACTCAGCATCTTCCTCAAACCAGCTGAAGGTAAAAGTACAAAGAAAACTGCTACGAGGTGGTGGAGCACGACTTTTTGTTGACTTGTGTTTTTTTTGTCTGTGCCTCACCTGCTTCTTGTAGGAGTACACAATTGATGTGTTCTTCAGACAAAGCTGGAAGGATGAAAGATTAAAGTTCAAAGGCCCCATGGCTGTGCTACGTCTCAACAACCTGATGGCCAGCAAGATCTGGACCCCCGATACTTTCTTCCACAATGGCAAAAAGTCAGTGGCGCACAACATGACCATGCCAAACAAGCTTCTGCGAATCACAGAGGAAGGCACACTACTTTATACCATGAGGTAGGCCAATGTATTCTACTGCACTGGTGCAATAAAGATTTTAAAAGGAACTAGATAATGTTTTGAGATTGACTGAAAAGCGACTGGTATTATTTCATTACATGCAACATTTGATGAGGAATCTGGGCTAAAGGAACAGTAGATCTTAATGGTCTTAGCTGAAAAAGAAGAATTCAGTTATGGAAGACTGATGTGGAGAAATTGTGAGGAATGATGTGAAATTACTTAGCCTAGAGTTTCGCTTCGAGTTCTGAACTCCCTGTTCTAGTTGTGTCAGTCCTTCCCAAGACCATGTATTTAAAAAAAAAAAAAAAGTCTGACATAGTTTGATGAGGACAGTAAAAGTTCATGTCAGTCCCTACAGCTGCAAGCCACACAGATGTATCCCCTAGTACTAATAACTGGACCTCAAAGTAACTATGTGTATCTTTTTTGAAGGTCTAAAAGAGATAAATTTGTTCCCAAGCAGTAAAAAAAAGGTACTGGAGAGCTCTCACTAAAGGCACAGTGCTCTGCTTTTTTTTTCCACATTCTGAAGACGTGTGTTATAAGCACATTGTAATTCATGAGTAAGACTAGGAAAGCGTTTCCAAGTGTATGAATAAATGATAATAAAAATGCACAGTGTAAAATAATGAATGCCCCCTTATTTAGCATTTTTTTTAGAAGGTCCATTTCTGTACTTTTTACATTACGGTATAAAATTGTCATCAGAGGTTTAAGACTGAGCTCTATAAAATGCAAACCACAAATAATTACCCCCTGTCAAGGACACACATCAAATGGTACTGCTCCAGTGACAAGGCACCATAAACCAGTAACAAGGTTTTGTATTTTCTGTGTCCAGCTAGAAAACGTATATAGCACACGACTCAGACACAACAGCCCGTTATTTATTAAATTTTTTGTTTCTCGAGACACATTTGGTGTATTAATAAGTAAAAAATTATATTTGATTGATTCATAATAAATTTTAAATGCCATGGTCATAATAATGAAAGATAATGTCATCCAAGGTTGTCTTTATTCATGTATTTTTAATGGATTTGGTGGTCATCATTGGATTTTGGCAGCTAAACTTGCAAATGCTATAGGTCAGGTCTTGGTGTTTGGCATTAGAATGTGTTAAAAGGTATGAAATACTGGGTAAAAAAGCTTCATGTTACAAGTCACTATGTTCTGGAAAGGGCTGTCGACAGTGTTATCTGAGTTAATGTTTTATGTGCACTGCATCTACCCCATTTAATATAAAGAATATACTTTTTTTTGGCTCCTTCACACAAATATGATTTACCATACAACTATATTTATATTTTTAAGTTCTGTCACATTGATGAAGTGTTTCAATGCTTGCATTTTAATGTCTGTATTACGGTAAGGCACCATAAATTTCCAGCACAGATGTTAATGTCATTGTAACTGCAATAGCATTCGTCAGGAAAATACATTTGTATTTATTTATTTATTTTTTAACCATATTATGATTTATTGCTTTGAAGATGCCGCATGAACCATTGAGTTGATAAGGTGTGACACCTCAGTATCCTTCCACAGAGTTGGTTAAAAAAACCCATTTATGACAGTGCAAACCTCGATGCACAAAACAGACTGATGCTAATGTGAGATGTCTAAAGCAAGGATCATAAAGCATTTGTTTCAACATGTTTACTAGCAGGGGGAGGGGTGATAGGCGGAGCCCATATTGCTGTCACAGATGAGTGAGATGAGGGATAGATGGGAGATTAGTGTGTCACGGGTGGCCTGACATGCTGTTTTTCACCAGGCTGTCAGGAAATAGAAACTCACAGCTCAGGGAACTGGAGCACTTCTGTTGGTTTGGGGAAAAGTAGTAGAGCTTTGTTCAACAGGCGCTGGTCCCAACAGACTGGAAAGAAGAATAATATACCACATGTTTCTTGTGCCTAACTGTAATGAATTGTCATTCTGCCTTAATTCTACTGTCATCACACTTTCATTATTTTTCTGCCCGCTTTGCCACATGCTCTGTTTTCCTCTATACTCTGTTTTTTTCTAATTCACTGCCCATGTCTTTGTGAACATTTTCTAGGCTTACAGTAAGAGCAGAATGTCCTATGCATCTAGAGGACTTCCCTATGGATGCTCATGCTTGTCCATTGAAGTTTGGCAGCTGTAAGTAGCCTCTGTTGTCACTTATAATCTTATGCAAGTTAGGTTTCAAAAAGCTTGCAACACTGTGTAATCCTGTGGAAATTAAAACAAAATGCAATGATTTGCAAATCCATTAAAGCCCTATTTCCTTCAGATTAAAAAACCAGAAAACATTAAATGTTTGAACTGAGACCGTATGCTATTTGATGGAAAAATATTAGTTCACTTTAAAGTTTGATGGAAGCAACATGTGTTATAAACGTTGGGATAGGTCAGAAATAAATGTTACTAAAAAGAAATAACTGAAAGAACATTTTGAAATTATTTGGGTTAACTGAGAACAGATCAGTAACAGTGACTGGGTATGTAAAAAAAAAAGCATGTTGTAGAGGCAGAAGTTCTCAGAACTAAAGACAGGCAGAGATTGATGGTCTCCAAAAAAAAAACTGTCAACAAATTGTGGAACAATTTCATGGATACTCCAGCATCTACAGTACACAATATCACACGATTTATAAAATCTGGAGAAATCTCTGTGCGCAAGGGGCAAGTCCAAAAATAAATCTAGGATGCCTGCGATCTTTGGGTCAGGGACATTTATAGAAATTGCTGTCTATTAATACAAATAAAGGCCTTACATATTTCACCAAGACCATGCTAAACTGCATAGTACATACAGGCATAGAATTCTGACCATTGATAGGTAAAGTGAATAACAATCATTATCTCCTGATTATATTACCTGTCAGTGAGTGTGATGTGTTAGTGAGCAAGTGAACATTTTGTCCTCAAAGTTGACATGTTAGGAGCAGGAAAAATGGGCAAGTATAAGAATTTGGGTGAGTTTGATAAGGGCCACATTTTGATGCCTAAACAAATCAGTCAGAGGATCTTCCAAACTGCAGCTGTTTTTGGGTGTTCGGGGTCTCCAATGGTTAGTATCTATTAAAAGTGGTCTAACGAAGGAACAGTGGTTAACCACGGACAGGGTAATGAATGGCCAAGGCTCATTGATGTTTTGGGGGAGCGAAATCTAGCACGTGTGGACCGATTCAACAGACAAGGTACTGTAGCTCAAAATGCAGAAACAGTTAATGCTGGTTGTAATAGAAGGGTGTCAGAACACACCGTGCATTACAGTTTGTTACATATGGGGCTTCAAAGCTGCAGACTAGTATAATATCACAAGATTTATAAAATCTGAAGAGATCCCTGTCCACCACTGAAAGCACCAGCAATGAAGAAGAACAGAGGAAAAGGGTAGCTGGTTTCATGAATCATGGTTTCTTTTACATCATGTGGATGTGTGGACTTGGTGCATGTGTGTTGCTTACCTGGGGAACACCTGGCACCAGGATGGACTATGGAATGCTTTGGGCAACGTTTTGCCTGGAAACCTTAGGTCCCGCCATCCATGCGGATGTTACTTTGACATGCAGCTACCTAAGAATTGCTGCAGACCATCTAGGTCCTTTCATGGAAAGGTCATTCCCTGATCACTGTGGCTTCTTTCAGGAGGATTTTTTACCCTAACACAAAGCAAGCATGTTTCAGGAATAGTTTGATGAGCACAACAATTGGTTTGAGGTGTTCACGTGACCGCCAAATTCCCCAGATCTCAATCCAATCAAGCATCTGTGAGATGTGCTGAACAAACAAGTCCGATCCACGGAGTCCTCAACTCGCTACTGCTAACATCTTGGAGACCAAATGTTACTTGGTCTCCTCGGGTCTTAGATGCTTATGGACTATTTTTAAAAGATGATTGGATGCTACACAGTGGTAAATGTAGTAAACATGTCCCTGTACCAACTTTTTTTAGATAAATTGTTGTCATGAAATTCAAAATTACCTTTTTTTTCCTTAAAATCGTACATATGATGATGGCATTGTATTGTGAATAATGATTTTCAAATTATTTGATTTTGCAAATCACTGCATTTTGTTATTATTAACATTTTTTACAGCATCCCAAATATTTTTGAAATTGAGTTTGTTGATTATCCTGCTAGACACGCGAAGTGTAGACCTGTGTTTATCGGAGTACTCTAGATAGTATTGATAGTACCTTGCCAACTGTTCACTGGTGACAGCTACCTGTACCCTATATTACATTTGAAAAAAACCAAACAAGAAGAAAAGAGACACAAATAAAGAATATCAAGAAAAAAAATATGAATGTGGCAAAACTAAGCCAATAGAGAAGTGAATGTAACACCGTCTCTGTGCCACTTTTCAGACAGCTGCACAGCGTGACTGAGAGGACCAAGCCTTAACTGCTTTTAAATTGAACTCACTCCCTAAATATTTTAGTGATGAGCTCTCTTCCTTATGCTGCAGTCTGCAGTTGAGCCATCCTTTTCTCTGCAGTGGTGGAGCCACACTGCAGCTTTGACAGGTTGGGTGGCCGGAGGGAAGAATAGACTGACTTGTCTGGTTTAAGGTCATGTTGTCCTGATGGGAGGTTGTTTGCTTGTTTTCTTATAAATTAAGAGATGACATGATGTGTCATGACATAATGTGACACAACATCAACTCACATTATAACACATGTGAGAAGATATAAAATATATATAGGCCATAGACAAAAAAATAATAATATAATAAAGATAATTGGAAAAAATGTTTTCTGAGGTCTGTGGAAACTCACTGGATAAAAAAGGGGCATAATGTGCTTGGATAGCAAATAAGCCATGATAGACAGCACTGAGGTGGTAAAATGGGAGAATAGCAGACAAGAAGACAGGATGGTACAAAATGAAATGAGGTAGGACATGAAGAATTAAGAGCAAGACATCACTTCAGATTTATCTTTTTTTCCACCTGGTATCCCTGGCAGCTCCAAAAATATAATGTTCAAGGCAGCTAGGGACGGCAAGACACCAGGAGCACAATAATTCATAACTTCTTACTCTTTTGTTTCTTGTCAGATGCCTACACTAGAGCTGAGGTGGTGTATGTGTGGACTAGAGGGGCTGCCCAGTCTGTAGTGGTGGCAGAGGATGGATCCAGATTAAACCAGTATGATCTGATGGGGCAGCATGTGGATTCTGGTGTGGTCCAGTCCAGCACAGGTAGGTGTCATTGTGGTTGTAGGTCTGCTCTTCATTAACTGGTTTGTTGTAAATTAAATGAATGTCTTTTAAGGGATTTTTTCTTCAGTTACTAGACATTTTAATATTCACATGGCATTTATTTGCTGGGAAAGATCAATACATAAAGAGCCATGTAGATCCTTTTGTTATCCTCTTGAGGTCTTCTTGTTAATTATTTCTAAATGCTCAAAGGATGGTGTAGACAGTCTGAATTTACAAATTTTGAGAACTGCATCAATGCATTGGCATCTGTAGTGGCATCACTTTGAGCCTCACAAATGACAGACTATGTCCCACATACTTATTTCCCTACTGGCCACCACATCTTTTTTCCATCCACCTCATTTTGGTTGATTGATACTGGCAAAAATTAGTCGCAGCATAAAATGGGTGACCTGTTTGCAGTGATGTTAGCTGCTGGAAATAGAAAGTAATGCTTAATCCCAGGCCTCCATCCTTTGTTTGTTTTACTGGAAGCAGGCCCCCAATTGACTTAATACCATCTTATTATTATTATTTTGTTTTGTTTTAGTTATTTGGGTCTCTGGAAAACCTCAAAATCAATGCATTCTTATGCCCACTTTAAGTCCCACAAGACAAACCATGCCAATAAATCTCAAGCACAAAAACAGAAAAAAAAAACTGAACAGAAGCAGAAGGGCAAAATACAGCAAAGCATTTATGGCACATAGACAGACTCTATGAGCTATTTCAATCTTGTACTTGTTTTGCTGGTACAAATTTGTTGATGAGTTTGTTCATTTGGAGCATTTTCCAATTGGTGGTTTATTTTCACAGAAAAAAAAAAAACAAAGAAAAATCCATCACTTAACCTTGTGATAACTTATTGTTCACCTGTATCTGAAGAGGGAACAAGAAAGGGAAGGGGGCGTTGTGTTCTAGTCACTGCCATGTACTTTAACATGAGACAACAACAGTGTTAATATGTTTTCATGACAATGTCAAATATCTGAGCTAGATAAAACTATTCTAGGAAAATTTACTTGAAAGAAACATGAAAATACTATCTTGCTCTGTACTATAATATAAGATGTTTATGAAGTCCGACGACTGAGCGGAAAAAGAGATTTTATAGTCATCATTTACAGTATCATGTTGCAGGTGTGAAAGTCTGATCATGTTCACACCACGAGCAAATAGTTTATTTTGTTACCAAACCTAGACCACATCATTTTAAGCACCTCGATGTGGTTCTTTTGGGCTACACCCAAGCACATTAACTTTGCTCCCACCTGCCCAAATGAGTTGTAGCAAGGAAGAAAATGAACCTGATTTAGGCAGAGTTAAAAACCAGAGATGTGAAAACACCCAGTGTTCATGGGGCATTCACATTAGTAACTGGAATTGAGAATAATAAATAAAGTCCAAAGTCCATGCTCTAATTTTAATAGCTTTATCAATAAGTTTGAATAGTTTTGTCAATACAGAATAAACTGTATTAGAGATACAGTCCTTTTTAGTGTCTGATGACTAGTAGTGATAGAGACTATATAATCTCTGTAAAATCAGGTTTATTCCAGTCAGGACCACTTTTCTCAAAACAAGACAATTCTCTCCATCTGCCATTATTTATGCCATGGCTCTTTTCTTGAACACAAAGCAAAAAGGTAGAGAGGACTATTCCCCACCATTCCCCTTCCATGTTCATGTACAGTGGTGTGAAACAGTGTTTGCCCCCTTCCTGATTTCCTATTTTTTAATGTTTGTCACACTTGATTGTTTCAGATCATCAAATAAATTTAAATATTAGACAAAGATAACACAAGTAAACAAAAATATAGTTTCTAAATGAAGGTGTTTATTATTAAGGGGGGGGGGGGGGGGGGGGGGATCAAAACCTGCATGGCCTTGTGTGAAAAAATGATTGTATAGCAACTGCAATCAAGTTTTTGCTATAAACTGGCAATGAGTATCTTACAGCGCTGTGGAGCGTCTTTGCAAATTTGTTGTAATTCAGCCACACTGGAGGGTTTTCAAGCATGAACCGCCTTTTTAAGGTCACGCCACAGCATCTCAATCGGATTCAGGTCACTCCAAAGTCTTCATTTTGTTTTTCTTAAGCCAGTAAGAGCTTGACTTGCTGTTTGGAATCATTGTTCTGCTGATGATGTTCTAATGTTCCTTTTGCTCAGCAGTGGTTTTCGTCTTGGAACTCTGCCATGCAGGCCATTTTTGCCCTGTATATTTCTTATGGTGGAATCATGAACATTAACTTTAACGGAGGCAAGTGAGTCCTGCAGTTCTTTGGATGTTGTTCTGGGGTCTTTTGTGACTTCTTGGTTGAGTCCTTGCTGTACTCTTGCGGTAATTTTGGTTGGCTTGCCACTCCTGGCAAAGTACACCACTGTTCCACGTTTCTGCCATATGTGGATAATGGCTCTCACTGTGATTCGCTGGAATCCCAAAGCTTAAAAAATGGCTTTGTAACCTTTTTGAGAAATTGAAACAAAAATTCCAAACATGTTATACACCATAGTTAATCTATGCTCTAATGGGGGTGGGGAGGGGGGCAATCACTTTTTCACACAGGGCCCTGTAGGTTTGGATAACTTAATCAATGAAATCATCATTTAAAAACGGCATTTTTATGATGTATGTTTAATTGTGTTATCTTTGTTTAATATTTAAATTAGTTTGAAGATTTAAAACATTTAAATGTGACAAACATACAAAAAAACTGAAAATCAGGAACACTTATTCACACCACTGTATGTGGAAAACTGGAAAAGCTGATGTGAAGATGACATTAGTTGATCTGCTGAGATTGAGATAAGTTTGTCTCCATGTTGGGTCAGGCGTGGCTAAACTAATGCTAGGCTCGATTTTGTACATGTACATATGACCACAGTGTATAAATAATGCTCTTCATGAAATTTAACAAATAGCTTTACTTGCTTTAACATTTGTCAGACAACAAAACAAAATAAATGAAAATAAAAAGATGTTTCCAGGCTGGAAATATTGCCTGGAAACATATGTAACCTAGCTCAGTGAAGCTAAGGGTAGACAGATACAGAGAGACAGGAGTAAGATGCACTGCCAGGCTCATCAACTCACTGTTATTTGCTATCATTAAAACTGATTGCTTTTCGATCTCGTAGTGATTTGTTTGTTTTTTGTTTGTTTATTTGTTTTATCAGAACTATTTTCTACCTTATCAACGCTAGCTAATTTGCTAACAAAATGGGAACCATGTCTCTAGCCTAATTTGTAGATCACTACGTGGGATTGGCCTGGCCACCTCTGGTCAGTCTCAGTCTTAAGAAGTAAACCAAAGCAGTGGTGTTAACGCTCGTGAAAAATACACAATAATTCCAAAAACAGACTTTTATTTCCCCAATTTAACAGCTAAAACCATAACTTTTTCCCAAAACTTAAATCATTGTGTACAGCTTTTAATTGATTTCTGCATCTTCAGGACAATCCTCTCAGGTAATTGTCTAAGAATCTATGCTTATATCCTAGGGAATACTCTTGGCTTTCTGTGAAAACATAAAGGAACTTAAAGACAACACTGTTTCCATCACAATGTTACTTTAAAATATGGCAATTAGTGTTAAAGAGATACCAAATTGCATTGCTCCATATCAAAAGAACTAAATGCATCATAAAAGCTCTTTCTGTGTTGATAAAAACCATGGCTAGGTACTTCAATCTAGTATCCATAAGTAAAGTTTTTTTTAATGATTGTAAATGTTCAATGCTTTCTGTCTGTGAACAACAGGAGAATATGTTGTGATGACAACCCACTTCCACCTGAAGAGGAAAATTGGTTACTTTGTGATCCAGACATACCTACCCTGCATCATGACAGTTATCCTCTCCCAAGTGTCTTTCTGGCTCAACAGAGAATCTGTCCCTGCCAGGACTGTCTTTGGTGAGTTGTTTTTTTTTTTCTTTTTTCCCTTCAAAACATCTTTGGCTAGAGGCCATCGTCAGAAGTTTTCAAAACTGCTCTTGAAAAGTCTGAAAGATAATCAAATGATACATTAGGTAGTCACACAAAAGCTAGGCAACAAATCGACTAATTGCTTAAATCTATAATAACAATAATTAATATATTAAAAACAATAATAAAAAAGAATACAACAAAAACTATTTAAAGCCAACACATGACTCTTAGACACACTGATATGAAATTATTTTCAATTGCATTTTTTACAATACCTTCTTTTAATTTACACATTTATTTAATGAAGAATACTTACTATTGATGAATACTTCAAACCAATAATATATCGCTTAAGAAATGCTTTGCTTTATTTTATAAAGTAATGCCATCTGCATTGTTTATTCAAATTAACAAAACAGAAAGTCCAAAAACACACTCAACATAATATTGTTTTATTCTGCAGTACTACATCTGGCATTTTGATTTTTGCCTCAATACATGCACAGAAAAGCGTGTGAACAACATTTTTCAGATTTATAACACAAGCTTGAGTTTAAGTTGTTTCTAAAAAGCTGTTGCTTAATGATGGTTTGATTTTTTGCTTTGTTTCGTTTTATTATTCTCTGATTTAGGGAAAAAAAGTATTTTTCCATAAAGTACTATTTCACTATTTTAGAAATATATAAATTGAAATAAATGGATGGAGGGGGAGGGAGTCAGCCTGGCTATGCTCAATGTTTTTGTAAAAAAAGACAGCCTCTAAAATTCACAAATTAAAATGTGTGTCTCATTTGTTTGTGCATAAACAGAAATGTAAAAAAAGGCGAGCTGCAAGCTACTTTTTCGGGGGGGTGTCGGATTGCTGGGAAACCTTATAGTCATGAACAACAACAACTGGCCATCTAGTAACCACAGTTTTCGAGGGAAAAATGGGTATTCTTAGACTGGTTGTGAGTTATTGCTGGAAGTTGCTAGCAGTTGCTGTGACATTACTAAAACTTCATGAGGTATACAGTGCTGCACTGAAAAGCCTCTTTGTGAATGCTTTGATAACAGTTTGCATGGCAGATGCTGACACAGCTGCAAAACAATAGCAAACTACTTTCTAAGCAATAGCGAAACTGTGAAAAATGCTACACAAACCAAAAGTCTTTTGAAATCTGTAGGTTGCAGTAGTAAGACGCAACTCTGAAATAAAATGTTCCAGTTTTCCAGTGTGTATCACACCTTTTCAAGTGGCAAGTGTTTGCAGACAAGTTGGTGTCTTTCATGCAAACTCTAGGTGACCGAATGTGGTTATAATCAAAGCAATCGAAAGGAGTTTTAGTGCATTGGTTTTTCTGACTGACTTCACCCAGTATCAGCCAGTAACCTCCCGCAATCACTCACCAGCTGGCCAGGGAATACACGTTTTCCCCTTGTGACCGGTGGTTGCCAGATGGTTGATAAATAGCCTGTAGGCTTTTTTAACTGAAGGCTAAGATGGCTATGTCAAAAACATATTTTAAAATACGTGAGATATACCAGACATTTTATTGTCTCTGTTCAGTACATCCATACTGTTCTATTCTGTTTTGTTTTTTACTAAGGCAAAAAGAGCATTAATCACTTGTGGCAAACTGCAGTAGAATTTTAAGCTCAGTGTGAATTTAGATTTACGTGCTTAGAATGTTTGACTACAGCTACTGCGTGTTTGTGCCTGCTTGTGTACATCAGTGCATGTGAGAATGCGAGTCTACACGTGCACATTGGCCTGAGTGTGTGTGTTTGTTATGTGAATGTGTGTTTGTGTGTGTCTGATGGTGTGTATGTAGAGTGTATCTGTCTGTCACACTAAGGTCTTACATAATACAGCCCACAAGGAAAGCTCTTGCTAGTCTGCAGCATGCTCTGTAGCAGCAAAGCACGGCAGCAGGCAGAATGTCCTTGAGTTACCTCACCCTCCACACTTTCTTCTTCTTTTTTCTTTATTCTCCTTCACTCCCTCTTTCTCTCTTCATCTTCTTCTCATGAATGTCAGTGTCTCCCCTGGCCCACTACTTAAAGAGCTTTCCCGGAATCATTATACAGACACCAGATTTGCAGCTCTGCAGTCTCCAGCAGGTTTTTCTACTCTCCCTGCAATGTTTTGGAGTCCGTTTGTGTGAGCTGTGAGTTTCTTCGTGTGTGTATATGTATGTGTGTGTTTGTATGTGTGGGTGTGTGTATGTGTATGCCACAGCTTGCTACCTGAGGTGCTTGTCACGTGTTTAGGGGGGGATGAGGATGGCCTAGATTAGATTCAATCAACTATCTAGGGCGTGTGTGTGTCTGTGTGTGTGTATGTGTCCCTCAATACTGGTTGTGCTTCATGGGATTACATGTATGTAGTATGAGCATGACAGAGAGCAACACAGTGTCCCAGCACATTAGGATGACCATTCATATGATTAATATGCATCAGCAGATGAATGAGCCTGTTCTTGAAAGAGGTTAGTAATGCCAGTATCATCATGAATGAAGCATTATAAAGACAATCGATATCTTTCATTTCCATCTTAATCCTTTAACTATCATCAAAGTCAAACATTTATATGATCTTTCAGACCATTGTACACATGTTTTGCGCTATTATAATCGTAGGGTAGAATGAGTGCAGTATATATGCTTACTGTATGCAAAAGACAACATCATTAGGAAGGTACTTGGCATCATAGAGGGATAAGACAGGATTTGTTGTTCCAAAGTGTATAAACACTTTAAATATCACATCTGCTGCCAAAACATATGTCTAACATATTGCAAGTAACCCACATTTCCTTAAATCTTTGTCATTTTCATTCCTTTTTTCTTGTTATTTACTTATTTTATGGGCATTTTAGGTTGTTTTCATTTTCAAAGACTCTCAATAATGGTGAAAATAAAAATGCTTGATTACTATAATTACATCCATAGCTTTCCACACATACACATGGAAATGCATAATGTACATCTAGTGATATCACCAATAATTTTATGTGATAGGTTATGAGATATCACATGTGTCGGTGCTCTGGATGTTTGCTGCAGACTAGGAAAAAAGTGTTTGGGCACCTCTGTCCCTGTTTGTTGAAGGTCTCCTCCATGTATAAATTCACCTTGATATGATGTGTACAACTTTCACAGATTTGAAAGAAAACCCGTGGCACCTAAACCCAAATCTCTTGTCTTTATATACAGTAATTTTAGCTTCCTTTCAGGAATGTTCCTCATTATTTAGAAGAAACTGAAATTTTATAGTAGGTCTGATATTTTTAATCTATTTCTGTTACTGAAACTTCCATTGCTGGGTTTAGTAGATCTGATGTAATATTTCAAATAAGGAACGAGTTTGATTTCATGGCAAACATGTAGTGATTTACCTTATTAGGACTACTAATAAAAACAATGAAACCATTAAAAAAACTCATCATAGTCAGTGCCTTTTTTGGGCGGGGGATTGGTCGTGTGATCAACCAAAATGATATTCAGAGCCACACTAGCTCACTATATTTTGTATTTTCAATTATACCAACTTCATGGATGGATGGACAAAAAGTATTTTTGCAAAATGTACCACATCCATGTGGGTTAATAGGAATTAAATGAGTTTAATGCCTTGTCATTCTATTTGTGTCAGACATTATAAATGTGGCTGCACGCTTCTCTGGTAAATAAGGAGATTTATGAGGAGTATTATTTGGAAGATTCCCTGTGAGAGGCAGGAAGAAGCATGACTCAAGTCCACATTAGGTCATTAATGAAATCTTTATCATAAATTCATTTTCAAAAGCAAAATAATATTTTGCAATATAGTAATGATGCAAACGAATGCACCTTTATATACTGTACATAAAAGCTCCGCAATATTGCGTAAGCACAGTGGCTCTGTCAGTCCGGCTATACCCGAATATGGCTCTGTAAACTTTATCCATGAACAGAGATCTAGGAATAAAAATAATGCTATTAATATTGAACAAATTACTAAACCATGCAAATTCTATTTAGTCATCCTGCCACAGATATTTATTTATACCTTGGTTTTTCCTCATTTTCATCTCAGAAACAGCTACTGTAGTACTGTGTTTTGTTATTGCTACAGATGTGATCAGGTTGATGTTGCCACACAGTTGTGCACAGCTGACAAAGAAACAGTATTAACAAAAACAAATTGAACATTGAAAACCCTGTTTAAATTACATTATGTCACTATGAAGCACAGCTTCTGCACTAAATCTTTTTTCCTAAAGCCTGCCCTGTAGATGAATAGGCAATTTAAAAACACAGCAGTGGGTAGAGTTATCTTATTTATCACTGTACCGATTAAGAGGCTGATTAGTTTATAGCTAGTTCAGTGTAGTGGAAAACTGTTGGCAATTTATTTATTTAGTCTAAATGAAAACCAAAAGGAAACAGCCACTGATGGCTCTGATTTGAGCTCTCTCTTACATCCCACCTCCCTCTCCCGCTCCATTTTTCTGTCTCTAAGCTGTCAGGGACAGCAGGGCTCAGAAGATAAGCTCCCTTTCTTCCATCTCTGTTTTAAGAGCGATTGGCTGGGTATTTATGGGTTTTCCCATGATGATGTTTGAGGTATCTGTTCATCAGGGAATAACACCTTGTATGTGAGTGGGTGGTGTATACTGGAGTTCGCACATGTGCGCTCATGCATTTGTGTGAAAATGTGTTTGTTTGCGATATGTGAAGAAATTGGGTACTCATCAATTTCTAATTAGTAGCTAACAACAGTGTAAGCACTATGTGTCTCCGAAGCTGCCTGTCTGTGTGTTACAAATCTCACATCTATAGTGTTGGCAGAGTTATTTAACTCACCTGCCCATCAATGTGTCCGTTTATTTCTTCATTATATGTCAGTCAGAGGTGATGTAATAATGCTGAAGGTATTGTGTGTGAGTGTAGCTTCCCAAGGGTTTCAGTTATTGATAAGGCATGAATAAATAAATAGCTGCTGCACAGCGGGGGTGTTGATAGACATCCAGCAAAGACAGCTCTGCACTGGGGAATGTTTGAGGAAATTATTTTTTAAAAAAGTTCTCCACACAACTCCACACACAGCTAACATATGAATTTACTCTTTAATACACAAGCATGCAGTCAAACTGGTCATCTTTGTCCTCCCACAAGCATAAGAAAACTGTTAAAATTAAAAACCACTTGTTATATTTCCTAATATAATATAGTGATTTAAATTGTGATTTCACAATGACAATTTAACAGGAAAATTTTAAACCAATGCATTTCATATTTTTCATTTTCAAATTCTTTACTCACATAATTCATCTGTTTACTACTTTCAGCTATTTGTTATTATGCCTTTTAAGGTTTGTAATGAGATGGCTGGTAGTAAATGTAGTAATAGGCCTCGTCTAACCTCAGTCGGCTTTTTATCTCTAATGTCACAGACCTGTGGTTGCATGCAAAATATCTGTACAATTAAATGATGGCATCCTGCCACACTATTGAGATTCCAGAAACATTTTAGAAAGGTCATTATTAGGATGAAACATGTTATAACAGGCTTTTAAGACTTCAGCATAAACAAAGTTCGATGAACTTTACAAGTGAAACGAGAATTGAGTGTTGATGTTGTTTATGCATAAGTAAGCTGGTCATATTTTCAATCAGCCAGTTAGACACAAGGTTTAACTTGCACATAAAGTTTGCATATTCTTAAAGTAAACACATAACTCAGTTCATAAAGTACTTTTGACCTCTTGCAGCGTTTTGAATGTCATGTGTGACAGGTTGCCTGTAGAAAACATTCTAACTGGAACCAGGGACATTTTGCTGAAGGCTCACTCCTGAACAAAGATTTGTGGCTTGGCTTCAATGTGGTGGCTAAACAGTATATTTTTCTTACTCACGTAGGATTTGCCAGATTATTTGAAGTCTGTCATTTAAGGGTTGTCAGTGAAGGGCTAAATATAGAACAGAACAATCAACTTTGAACCTTACTGAAAAATGTTTTGACCTTGAGTTCAAGTTAATTTATTTTGCCGACAACAATTTCTATTAGGCTGATTACTCTAATAAGCCTTAAATCAATTTTCTGTTATTTTTCTACCCTGTGTTTAACCAAGTTAACATTTTTGGCTCGCATTTCCCAAAGAAATAAAAATATACTTTTGAAGTTAGTAACCATTAACCTCTATACATGTGTTAATATTTAATAAATAAGACAGAAAACCTTGTTAGAAGATTTGTATCATATAAAAAAAGTTTGTGCTTGTGCACACTGAGTTAAATTGAGTGGAAGAAACTCTCAAGAACTGAGTTACACCACTATTAATCCAGTTAGAACTTTCCAGATCAGTGACTTTGTTCATTAACAGCCTTCAAAGCCTCAAGTCTATTAGTTACAACATGTCAAAGAGAGTCATTTAAAACTAGCTCTGGAGACATGTTCAAATGAATCAAAATACTAGGGCTCTAAATGATTCCAAGTTGGCCTGTTGCTTAACAGGCACAAAGGGAAATTGTTCTTACTAGAGTTTAAGAAACACACCTTGTCGGCCATGTTAGTCAAGTCCCTGACATGCACACACCGACAAAAAAAAAACAGCCAAAAAAAAAAAAAAAACCCCACACAAATGCACACACACACCTTTAGACTTGTGTGCAGTTGATTAAAAGCAGTGATACACCTGCAAATAGTTTATGCAGTAGTTTGTGTGCAATAAAACATAACATCACTTAATGTTCAAATCAATGGAATATTTCATGTTATAAAAGCAAAATGTTTTTATTTTCCTTTCTCCTCTTTTCTCTTGTGGTAATAAGACATTGGAGGAGTTAGAAGACTTGTTTCCATGACAACGGTGCTTACCAAACATAGTATATATGATACCAGCATCAGGGTGCTTTTGTGAAGGCTTGTGTAATACCCAGTGGTGCTGTCTTCATCCTCCCCCACAAAATTAACAGATTTACAGGCAAACAAAGTGTCTGACAAATTGACACTACTTTGTTGTCACCCATTTCTTCCATCTACCAATCTCTTCCCAAATATATATATATATATATATATATATTTATATATATATATATATATATTTATATATATATTCATTTATTTTTTATTTTTGCTGCTGTATTCAGTATATTTCTAAATAAATATTCTTCATATGCAGGATGTAGTTTGTGAACTGTTGAAAAATCGGAATATTTTAACTTAAATATGACCTAAAACATTGTACCACACAGGTCCTTAAAGTACATTAAAAAAAATCAATTGAACAAATTAGAAGAAAATATTACACACTGGGCCAGATTTTCTAACAATTTTCACCTCCTTCTGGATGGGGAGGAGAGTATTTGAATGAATCACATGATTAACCAAAGCTTGCAGTATGCAGTTTACTGCACTATACCGAAAAATAGAATGTCTTGTTTTGCAACAGACATAGTCATGATAGTTGCCTCTGGAAGTGCTCATATATTTCAAATGAGAGGGGGGTAGAGGTTGTCAGAACGAGTTTGTTATTGGCGCGGGTGGATGGCTCAAAGCTGTGCACGTGGTGCTAAAGCTTTGGCTCTGTAGCTCTTCACTGAGTCCTCAAACCCCAAATCTTTAGAGCCTAGCCCTACAAATTTGTCTTCCTCAGTAATATTTTGTATATTTTCATGAGAAAGAGCAGAACTTAACTGGACTGGAGGAAAATCTCAGTACAGCACACATACAAGGATTTGTCTTCATTTCCAGGTAGCCAAATTACTTTTTATAGTAAGATGATGGTTTTGGGCTTTTAGTAAGATTTATACACAGAAATTGCTATATAATGAAAACATCTGCAATTTCAGATCTGTTACATATCACAATTGCATATGCAGCTATTAGCAGAACTTAGATCAGAAGTGTGTTAGATTAATATCTGGAAGTTACAAAATGTAATACAGTCTCTAAAAAAATCTTCTCACAGAAGAAAATAATGCAATAAACAAGAGTGATGCATGCATTTATGCTCGTGGTACAGAAACAATAATTTCATTAACACCCATGTGAGTCGGGAATGGGCAGGAAATAATGTTTGTCATTATAACATCATTGTAACACAACACAATAATTAAATAACACAATATAATAGTATTAATGTAATAATAATGTAATAATAACCCCCCTCTGGATAGGTTCTGTGCGTAACCTTAGTTGAAAGCTTTATCCAAAGAATGCCTGTCTCAGTCTACATGCCTTCACATAGTTCCCTTCTGACAGAAGAAGAGTAACCGTTTAAATCATATAAAGCCTCCTTCGGCTATAGTACATCTCATTGTTCTGGATTGTCTCGCTATTGACCAAGAGAAACACTTGCATAAAAACCTGTGCTTACACAGTATTATTTTGGTTAGTTGGTTAGCTAATTTGCATTGTTTTTGATAGAATGAAATCATTTGGCTGTCGTAGTTTATGAATTAGTGTATATTAATCAGATTGCTCGAAGAGCTTTCCGCTCCCATTGGTAAATGTGGCAGCTAATTTGTCACACTTAGTAAATTTGGCCTTTGTTCTTTAGTTAGTTAAGAAAAATGATCCAATATTTTATATCTATGAAAAGGAAAAAAAAAATCTAGGATTAATTGTATAATTGAAGGGGAAATTAGATACAGGTGCTTTCCATTAATGGATGTGAGTGTGTACTTTGTTTGCTTTTTGTTTTTATCAGGAACTACCAAAGTCTGCTTCTCAGAACACATTTGAGGAAGTAAATCACTCCATTAACAAATTAGATTTTTGAGGAAAAGGTTGTTCTTGCTCATCAGACTGGAAAGGGGTATTAAACCATGTTAAAGGGTTTGGAATGCTAAATGAGTCAGACTGTGTATAAATCGAGGACATTTAAGAGCATTGTTTTCTATCTCAGGAAAGGTCAACTAACAAAGTTTCCTACAAAAGCAAAGTAGACAAAAGTTTGGGATGGCACAAAGGAACCCAGGGTAGCTTCTAAGCAACTAAAGGTTTCTTTCACAGTGACTAATGTTTATCACCCCACCATCAAAAGAGCACAATGACAAAGCCACAGTCCTCCAAAAATGAAAAGTGCTGCCCATCTGCAGTTTCCTAAAGAAAGTAAAACCGATTGATGAGACCAAAATAAAACTTGCTGGTTTAAATGAAAAGGGTTTTGTTTAGCCACAAAGATTTATCACCATTCATGGACTAAAGCATGTTGAATTTTACCAGCAAATTCTAAAAGAAAATAGACCACATCTGCAAAAAGCATTAACAGAGAGAAGCAAGACAACAGCCCTCAGCACACATGTTGTTCTAAAGTAAAGACAATCCCCTTTGAGCAAGCACTTGTTGACAGGAGGAAGGATGAACTCCTTTCTAACATGAAGAAACCTCCCGCAGAATGAAGTTCGGGGAGGGGCAGCCATCTGCTGCGACCAGTTGGAGGGTAAAGGCAAAGTGAAAAGAAAAAACGAGAGCATAGAGAGACAAGGACAAAACAAACTATGGGAGAGTGAAGGCAAATATTAATGTAATGCAGTTGTGGCACACATGGTGAGGGAGGTCAGTGGAGAAGAAATTCTGAGCAGCCAGAGCCAATGGAAAATTTGGTCTTCACAGCACCATTTGCCGTGCATTCCCTTAGCCATCATTCAGTGCATAGCCTGCTTAGCATCTGGTACAGTGCAGAACATGGTCACACATAGATTCCTAAATATCTGCATTAATACTCTTAACAAGGCATAAAATGTGCTTTTCTAGCCCTCGTTTTCATAGCATGTATCTAACTGTAGCAGCATTTAGTCTTCATGTAGCCACTCTTCATCTGTGAGCATCACTTGTGTGGGTGGCTGTGTTTTATCCTTATACCAAACAGGAATTGAATATAGCCGTTTTCATCTGAAGCTGTCATTTGTTTTTGTTTTTGTTTGTTTTTGTTTGTTTGTTCAGCTTGTGCTTATGCCAAGTGCAATTATGCCATCCACGAGAAGCAGTACATTTCAACAATAAATGACTTCACAATAAATAACTTTGACCTACTTAGTTGTTATTCCCCTTAGAGACATAATAAGCACAAAAAATGTATGACCATGCACGTTGTGTTCCTAGTATGCAGATGCAGCAAACCCATTTAAGGTGCATTGTTTGCTCATGGCTGAGGACCAGTCGTTTATTTGGCTATGAGTAATGATAACATAATAATCATTCTTTATGGTCCATGTCACAGCACCCAGTCAGCAATGGTAAAGGCTTGTGAAAAGAGAGTGGGAGGACAGGGAGTCTGTGAATCATCACTTAACACTTCACCACGAATGAGGAGGAAGCAAAAAAAAAAAGAATTCAGAATTATAAAGGGAAACCGTAACTTTTAATCTCAGTACAGCTGCTTTTGCTTCTTGGAGATGGTGGACACATGAATAAGAGCAGTGTGCAGTATATAATTGGATTACGGTAAATGATAGTTTTAGTCAGCTTTATAAGCTTGTTTTAGAAAGATGTTTAACTCAGTATTAATCATTTGAAACTAGTTGGACATCTTTTTTTAGGTTAGCTGATTGAGATTGTTTTTGTTTTAATATAGATTCTCTATTTGCATACAGTATGTGACTGTGATATAATGTGAAGTGTAGTAGTGTTTTATTTTTTGATGGCAGCTAGTCTTTACTCTTTAACCGATTTGTAAAAGATCTTGTTGAGGAGTGTGTGTGTCTGTTCCTGTCTAGCTATCTTTGTGAGGACCGAAATCTGCATTCTACTATACTTGTGAGAACCAACAGTCACTTGTGAGGACACACTCACCAGTCCTCACAAGTTTGATGGCCTTTTTGAGGCTCAAAATGTGGTTTTAGTGTCAGGGTTACGATTAGGTTGTGGTTAGGTTTAGGGTAAGGATTAGGGTTAGGCATTCATTTTTAATGGTTATGGTTAGGGTATGGGGCTAGGGTAGGGGTCAGCAACCTTTAACACCCAAAGAGCCATTTAGACCCGGTTTCCACACAAAAGAAAACACTGGGAGCCGCAAATACTTTTTGACATCTAAAATAAAGATAACACTGTATATATTGTTTTCTACTTTTATGCTTTGTGTGAACAACTAAGGTGTGTTGCTTATGAAATCCATGAAGTGCTACAGAGAAAATTACATTTTATTTATGTAATTAACACATTTGAACTCTTAAAGAAATATAACAAAAGGAAAGACACCCAGATGAACTAAAATGATCCATGTAGCAAGCAAAAACTGTTGTGAGCCGCCACCCTTATATCGCCTAATTCCTAATTCTAATTCTGCCTAAATATGTATTTTACCTGGTTAATGTGTGTGGCGGGGCGTGGTCTGCTGCGCCGCTGCAGGGGAGGAGGACGCACCTGAGCGGCACCCGCAATCACGCCTGTGCTATCTATGCTGTTGTGTTGGTATGTGTCGGGCTGTGAGCTGAAAAGCTACAGCCGGCTGTATGCGTACAGCAACCGTGTGTGAAAAGCGTGTTCATGCAAACATTGTCGGGTCTGCCGTGATATGTTTACAATGGGACTTCTGCTCCTGAACCTCTGCGCACAGCGTCTGCAATTCGGGGCTGTACGAAGTCACTTTCATCTTTACGCAGGACTGTAAGCTGTCATCTGTGAGGCGTGAGCGGTGTTTGTTTTTAACATAGTTCACGGAGGAGAACAGCTGCTGATATAATGTGGATCTGAAGATCCATAATTGGCCTACCTGGGGGTGAAAGTCTCGATAAATGCACGGCGTTTCTGCGGGTGTGACGCTTATTTTGAGCGATGAAAAAATAATAGAATATAATTTTATTTTTATATTTCAATATCACAATAATCTTCCAATTTAGAACTACTAGTTAAAAAAAGAACTAACATAAATAAAATACACTTCAGCTAAATACTTTTCCCAAACCACGCGGAGCTGCACTTCAAGGACTAAAGAGCCTCATGCGGCTCCGGAGCCGCAGGTTGCCGACCCCTGGGCTAGGGAAACCATTATGTCAATGAAGGTCTTCACTAAGATAGCTGAACAGGCTTGTGTGTGTGTGTGCGTGTGTGTGTGTGTGTGTGTGTGTGTGTGTGTGTGTGTGAGATAAAAAGTGCTTAAACTGCACAGAATAAAATGCTTTATGAAACTGTGTGTGAATGGGTAAACATGACTTGTTTACCCATTCACACATGAAAATACAGGCCATTTGTACTGTAGAAACACGTTAAGTGCTTAATATGATTGGAAAACGTTATATAGATGCCTGTCTACTCTATATTGATGAAAACTGTTTGCATGACTGATATTACTGATGATTACTTATCCCTGTATGGCATAACAATTTACAGAAAGTTGATTTTTTTTTAAGCTTACAAAGGATTAGTATATGCACATATATTTACATAAAGATCTCTCTGTATCGGAGAGGGTCTTCTTTCACACTCCAGCTGTTCTGCATGATATTCCAGACCAAATTGGTGGATTATTTGCTGCTTGGGTTAATGTTATTTAGTTTGTTAACATCTGCAGTAACTGCTTGTGTGATATGCCTCTCACTGCTTGAAATGCTGTGCTCCAGTTCCTCTTCTTCTCCATCTATTCTCTTCGCAGCTTTCATTTGTTCAGGGTGTAGACTAGCAATTTGATTTTCAGTAGCTGAAACACTGGGACACTTTTTAGTGTGGGGCATTTTAAATTAACACATGTATTTAAGCAGCTTGAAAAGCTATTGTAGCAGCTTGAAAAAAACATGTTCATGTTACTTCTGCTACTCTTTATTATAAAATGTGCACACTTTTTGTTTTCATCGATTTATGATAATGATCAACAACGTGAGATTTGATGTCTATATTCTCTCTGTGTCTGTCTGCAGGAGTGACAACTGTCCTGACCATGACCACACTGAGTATCAGTGCCAGGAACTCTCTCCCTAAAGTGGCCTATGCCACAGCTATGGATTGGTTCATTGCTGTCTGCTATGCCTTTGTCTTCTCAGCCCTCATTGAGTTTGCAACAGTCAACTACTTCACCAAGAGGGGTTACGCTTGGGATGGAAAAAGTGTGGTGCCAGAGAAGGTATTTGACCCCTTTTTAAAAATGGTCTTACTTATTTAAAGTGTGCTTTTATTATAATAAAAACATTTTTTTAAAAGCATTACCACTGGTATCAGTACATAGGAAAACCTTATCATGTTACCGTCCTCTAATGTTTTTTAAAAACCCAAACAAGCAAAATATGAACATTAAAGTGTTTATTTTATTATTATTTTTTTGCACCAGCACATCACTTAACTGCTGATGGAACTGCATCAAGCAGGGAACATTTAATTATTGTCATCTAATAGAAAATGCAATTTGAGTAACATGACATGAACATTAATAGTTTAGTGTTCAGCTTGTGCTTTTCTGCTCTACTTGTCTCTGTGCTGCAGTTAGCAACAACATACTCTGCAGTCTCCGGGTGTTTTTAAAAAGGCCCAATGCTGATTATAAAGATGTTATATTTCTGACATTAAAGCTTTCATTTGGATATATGCCAATGAGAGCAATTAATATTTCCCAATTAAATACCTATTTAAACCCAGTTTGATTCACCAGGGTTTTGCATGCAACAGTGAATAGTGGTAGTTTGGGAAAGGATACAATAGCAGTGTGCGCAGTATTGCATCTCACAAAAAATGAACTCTTTATCCTTTTGCCTTTCTCCGACAAACAAATCAGCAAAAGAAAAAGAAGGAATCTCTCCTTAAGAAGAACAACACTACGGCCTACCCAGCTGCCACTGCTACAGCCTTCGCCCCCAATATTGCCAGGGACCCTGGATTGGCTACTATCGCTAAAAGCGCCCCACCACCCCCAACTGAGCCTAAGGAGGAGCCAAAGCCCAAGCCTCCAGAGGCCAAGAAGACCTTTAACAGTGTGAGCAAGATAGACAGGATCGCCAGAATAGCCTTCCCTCTGCTCTTTGGAACCTTTAACTTGGTCTACTGGGCGACCTACTTGAATAAGAAGCCCAAATTGCAGGGGGCCAATCCACACTAATCAAGTTTTTCATTCCTTTTAAACTATACCTGTAATTATTTCATTTTCTTATTCCTATAAACAGTGTTTATTTTCAGACAACATGGTGTCCATGCTGGTTTCCAATTCCCAGTTGTTGCATTGCTTCTATGTTGAACAAAATTTTGAAGATTTTGAAAAAACAAAATATAGGAAAAAAAAATGAAAACAATACAAACTTTTGAAAGAGTGTTGTTCAGGTCTGGGATGATGCTACTAGGAAAATGCTACTTTAAATATATAGCCAAGAGAATGCTATTCTACAACTGCACATAGCCCAAACTTGTTGAGAGGCATGTTTTTGTTGATTTATTTGTTACCTTTTATTTGATTCTACTTCATTTAAACATGGAATCACAGATACAGTGGGCATTTGTGTATATGCATGGACAGGACATCTTATAATTTGTATTTATTTATTCAAAATACAACTCATCATTGACTGTTGGCTTGGTTTATTTGACATCAGCAGCAAAATGCTACAGTCAGTCTCTTTCCAAATATCTTCCATTGTTTGTAGATGTTTTATGAGCCTAATTATACCATTCTCCATAATATGTTAGGATTTCTGCAATAGCAATAAAACATGTCTCAGTGGACACACCATTTATTTAGAGATCAAAAGATACAAAGATTCAATCATGGTTGTGATCAACATTGAAAAAAATATAGTAAGTTATTTTCACAGCATTGTAAATATCAGGTGTTACAGATGTCAGTATTATGTTTAGGCTTTGCAAAGTGTAACTAAAGGGTAATTGTACACATGGAGAGAAAAGAATTTTTTGGATTAATTTGTTTTTGTTTCCTCTTTATCATACTTTCTACAAAAAAAGAGTATATACTGGTCTAATTCATGCTTAAGTGACTGTTTTTCACCAAGTTAATGTTCCATTCAAAGCTGCTTTTACATTGGATTAAAATATTAAACTGTGTGCTTGTGTACACATTGACGGCAACAACATCAACAACAAAATCAGTGGTAAACTGACACTGGCTAGTTACGAATAAGAATGTAAAAAAATATATATCACAAATCATGGAGTGCATTAGATTTAGAAATAAAACACTCATTACCTATGTATATTTGTTTTTGTTTTTTGGGGCTTTTGACTACTTATGGTGGGGCCTCCTTTGTCAGAAACACCATTGGTAGGAAAGTTCTGTTAGCATCAATTGAAAAAAAGGGGCAGGGGCACATTGAGAGGGAGAAGTGCCTTTTCCATTTTCAGAGTTGAAGCTGTGAAGGCTGTTACTTTGGCGATTGACGGCACATCTGTATTTTCCATCCCACTGTGTCCCCTGACCATTTTTACCATATTCACCCCCATCCCCATTCAGTTAAATATTGAGACATAACACTCAGAAAGTACCAGCTACACTGCCTTCAGTATCACATGCCCGTTAGGACTCATTTGTTGCTGCTTGTCGGTGTGCAACAGCGAGAGACAGGGACAGAGACAGAAAGGGACAAAAGAGAAAGGAGACATTTAGGTGAAGTGGCATTGTAAGCTTACTTTAGCCAGCGCTGTGTTTCACACAGAGGAATTGTCTTGTAGTTCTACGATAGTGACAAAGATGAATCTATTTTTGTAGCATGATGTCAATCCCTCTTCCGAGAAAAACCAACAGAAATTAACGCCAGTGTGAAAAGAATGCTTTTGTTTTTGTATTGAAAATTGCTTGCTACCTTCATTTCTTTAAAAAACACACACTCTTTAGGGAAATGCTCCTTCTCTGACGTGGCATGTTAAGGTTTCTGAACAGTCCAATTTAAATTATGTTAATGTAGCAATATTAATTAGCAAGGGCTTTTCTTAGGACCTGAACCTGACACTCAGTCTGGAGTTGATATCCATTGTAGCTTTACACTGACCCCTCTCTACTTGTAGTTTCATCTGTATGCTGTACTTAGAAATTTATTCTATTTAGATTTTGTTAAAGAAAACAGGCATCGCATTGTGTGTCCATGCTGGGTTCTAAACCCTTTGGCTCGCACTCAAACTGTGTTTGATGAAGAATCAAGAGTGCTGGTGCATTGCGTCATATTACTGATTCAATGTCTTTTGCTGAATATATTTTACAGGGCACTAAACAGGCCAAAGGGCAAATTAGAACTGTGCAGAATTCTCTGTGTGCTTGTGCACTAAGGTGAAAAGATCATGCCACTACCAGAGGGAATCAAAAAGAGATTGGTTGCTGTTGCTATTGTCATTATTTGCATTATCATCATAACCAATATGGAATCTATCCCCTTATAGCAGACATCTTTACAAGCATATGCAAGCAGTCTACTGTTCACAGCCACTTAACCTACAAGCTGAGGGTCATGGAACTGCAAAGTTCAGGGTGAAGAGTTGTATAAAGATATTTGAATTCTAAACTATTGTATGTATGTTTAATATCATAAAGAAAATCTATATATATATATATACATATGTAAAATACTTAATGCATATAGTATTTGATTCTATCAATGAAGATATTAGCTAAGATGATGATGAATATTGTTTGTATTATCAACCTATTGTTATGCATTTTGCACATTTAGAACAATAACATTACATTTATGTAGTCAGCTTCGTGCTATGCAAGGACAGCTTTCAACCACATCACTGACCTTCTTTCCCTGACCATTGTGCTTCAGATTTACAAGCTATTACTACAAAAAAAGGAAAAAAGCTTAGCTTTTATATCAGCTGTGCACCCATTAGCATTTTTTCTTCTTTTTTTCTCTAACCATGGCTATACAGGGTGACATCAAAGAAAACAGTGGATTATCTCTTTTGTTAGCGCTTTGGATTTGTCAGTGGTTGAAGGGAAAATGGCTTTCATTGTTGATTGCACTTTTTCTCCAGAGACATGCAATAAAGTGATTGAACTGGAAAACCAGGAGCAAAACCGTAACCTTGTTAATAACATTTCTGTTAAGTTCTTGAGCTTATTTGTCATTCTAAAAATGGAGGCGGGTGAAAATGTTACTTTACTAAATAGATCATTTTGTTTATCTTTTGCTTTCCAAAGCTCAGTGATATTACAGGAAGCAACAGTGAGTTTTGTTTCAAGTTTGTAAAGCCCCGAGTTCTACTCCAAGCAGAATGAAACAAAGGATCATTTCCAAATATTTTTGAGCGTGGTCTGTCTAGGTAATGCTCCAGAGAGAATGTGATATATGAGGCACAGTGCAATCATGAGCTTCCAACCTTTACCCTTACACTCATAGGCAGAGCATACATGTAAATATCACATCGGTAGGCACATCAGTCATTGATTTCATTGTTCGATGCAGTTCTCAGCAGCACTTGCTGTTCAACATTGAGTCTTTGGTTATTCCTAGATACCTACTGGAGTTTTTCTTGTATTTTTATCAAACAAAATATGTTCTGATTTTCACTGAAATGTAAAAAAAAATAATTTTCTAAAGCACAAAAGTTGACTAGGGTAGAAGAGATAAGAATGACACTGTATACATATGGACATCAAAGAACAAACACAAAACGCACACAAGCTCACAAACCTACATACAGTTCATGCTGGCAGTTCAATGATACTGACAAAAGGTTCTGGTGGATGTAGATGAACTGGTGAATCTTCTGTAAATGTTTTGTTTCTTTTGGTTATGATATGGCCCTGTAAAATCTGATTCTCTGCATTAGTCTTTAAATAAAAAGAAAACAAACTAATGTCATGGCTATACTTCTGTCTCTGTGCTATGTGCTACCTGACCAAGGCTATGATAGATTTTAAAAGTTAGACCTTGTTTTTGAGTGTTTAATTAATCATAAGAAACATTCTCCTGATCATAATTAATAAGATATAGAAATAAATAGACTGTGTATGATAACTGGCATCTGGTATCGGGCATGTGAAGAAATCTGAATGATTCAATTTTTGAGCTAAATGCCATTTAGATGATACCTGTGGGAAAGAAGGGTTACGTTAGCTTTATGTGGACAAGGGGGCAGAGGGATAGAAGGTGGGACCTCACCTAAAGGGATTGGTGCACAGGTGATTTTTGTTTATGTTGGCAGTTTACTGTTTGGACTTCATCTGGATTTACAAGATCCAAAGAAGACTTGCTCTTAGATGACTAAATGCGGCAGGATATCACAAGCTATGAAGATTTGTTCCAACCATATAAAGTGAGTGTAACTCTCCCACGGGCAGAATAACTCATAACACACCTCATTTATTCATTTAGTTGCACCACAGACAGGATCGGTCAGGAGACCTCGGACAGCTGAGCTGTTACGCACAGAGTCACAGTTTTCAGCTTAAATCATTTGTTACGCAGCAGCTGTCTTCTGAGTCTCAGCCCCGATCACAGCTCTTAGGACATTTTAAGCCTGATCCATTTTGCTAATATCAAAAATACATATTTTTTGCAGTAGTTTCAGCAGTTTATATTAGAAAAAATGGCGATAGATAGATAGATAGATAGATAGATAGATAGATAGATAGATAGATAGATAGATAGATAGATAGATAGATAGATAGATAGATAGATAGATAGATAGATAGATAGATAGATAGATAGATAGATAGATAGATAGATTTTGAGGCCTTTTATTGTGTTTATTGCTAACTAGCAAGTGTTAGCATACAAACAAAACCACTGCTTTTGATATGATATGATAAAAATGATAAAAACATGATAAAAAAGATCTTTCTCAAAATAAGCATCCTGTCACTGTAACCTGTTTTCATTCCAAGAGTGTCTAATAACTCGTGTTCATAAAGCTGCAGGCATCACCTGTGCATGTGAAGTAATATTATTTGCTTGTGACTATCTGGCAAGAACAGCTATGTTCTTCAGCATGTTTTCTCCTGAATATTCCCTCTCTGCTCTCGCTGCCTCTGCTCACAAGCCTCCACCTCATCCTCGTCTTCTCCCACCGTGCCATGAGACTTCAGGTGCAGGGGAACGTGCGCTTCTTCCTTAAAAGCATGTGAGCTGCCAAGTCCTCAGGCTGTTATGTAATAAAGCTGCTTCTCCCTGGCAAGAGAGCAGAAAGAAGAACAATTTTTCCCTCTCTCTGTGTCTCTCTGCATAGTTCTCATCTTCTTCCCGCTCTCTGTTTGTGTCACCTTCCACTCATAAGCACAGATTAAAAATGGGGTTGTTAGGCGAGGAAATGATGGACATTTGGACAAGTTCCATTCAGTCTTAGGCACTGGATGAATTGTGCTTAAAGTTTAAGCATCCATTGCACATGCAGTGTTTTTACTTAATCACGGTTTAAGGCACGTATTGGGATTTAACTTCATTTGGAGGTGCATTTAACAGTCTGTCCATTAATTGTTTGTAGTGTTGCCTGAAAAAAAGGCAAATGAGGAAAATGATTATTAACTTTCTTAAATCAAAACAATCAATCTCAGACATCATCATTGCTAAATACCCTTAAAGGGCACATATCATGTTGCTGTTAAGAAACCAGCTTCCATTTTTGGTAATATAAGTGGAACTTGATAAATGTCTCAGGCAATCATTTAGAATGGCCCTCAGTGGCTACCATCTATTGTGACTGCAGAGAAACAAAACTGAATAAATCAGAACAGTCAAGTTGCAAACTCTCAGAGTCACATTTTAAGCATACAAGTAGTGGAGTTATACATAAAGTAAATGGATTTTGTCATTCGCCAACAATGACATTATCAGCCTCAACAATGTATTGTGTTACCACAAGAAAACAATAAGATTAACACTGTGCCTGGAGTACATGATTATAAATTTAAGGCATTTCTAAACTAAATCTCTATTTCTCATTGAAGTTAACATCCTCCACATTGAGATGATGAAGACTTTGGTTCATGGAGAAGAAAAGGAGGAATCTTTCTCGCACACATCCAAGTTGTGTCACGTCCAATTCTTCAGGGCCTAAATTCTTAAGCAATGGCCATATCAGGGACCCACATCTCCTGAGATTTCTATTAGCTCTCTCTCTCTCTCTGCTTGCTCGTGTTTGCTTCAGCTTCTCACTCCATAGATTGCTTGGCCAGGTATCAGGATCTGAGATTTGTTTTTCTCCTTCAACTGAAATGAATAAATGAATACATAAACAGAAAAGAAATGCAATTGGGGGAAAAAGATAATTACTTCACATTCTGCACCTCCTGAAAGTAAATGCCTCTGTCATAGAGGTTTAGGGCAAGGACGTTACTGTTTTGGGGGGGGGGGGGGGGGGGGTTGTTTGTTTGTTTGGTGTTTTTAATAATTCGTACATGACGGAAAGTGATTGTCATACAGAATTTTTTTGTTTCTATATAGGTCTTAATGAATAAGTATTTGGCTGACCTTTTCAGTGCTATGGTTTGGAAGGTTGCCGGTTCGAGCCCCGGCTTGGACAGTCTTGGTCGGTGTGTCCTTGGGCAAGACACTTGACTAGGGCTGGGTATCGTCACTGATTTCTAGAATCGATTAGATTCCGATTCACAAGGTCCCGAATCGATTCAATCAACGATTCGATTCGATTCGATTTAAATCTGGGAAATTTTGCCTCAGACAGTCAGAAATATTATAATTCTGACATTTACATATTTTTGTATCTATAAAAAGGAAGCTGACACTCACAAGACTTTATCCAAGGTGTGAGCATCACAGCAGATGTCTTTGTGTCAAAGTAGCTGAAGATAAAACACAGAAAAACATGAAGGTGATTTTCCTGGCCTGGGATTTTACAAAAATATTCTGCAGTACATCAAAAACAAAAGAAAACCATTAATCAAAATATAAACATTACCTCTGAAGTTACAGCGGTTTTATTACAGACACGGCTAAGCGTTTTGCATTTTGTATAATTTTAAAAAGTTTACATTTGTTCAGAAGCCTATTGAATGGCAGAAATGAGGTTTTCTTTTCAGAAGTACAGTAGGGCAAAAAAGTATTTAGTCAGCCACCGATTGTGCAAGTTCCCCCACTTAAAATGATGACAGAGGTCAGTAATTTGCACCACAGGTACACTTCAACTGTGAGAGACAGAATGTGAAAAAAAAAATCCATGAATCCACATGGTAGGATTTGTAAAGAATTTATTCGTAAATCAGGGTGGAAAATAAGTATTTGGTCAATAACAAAAATACAACTCAATACTTTGTAACATAACCTTTGTTGGCAATAACAGAGGTCAAACGTTTACTATAGGTCTTTACCAGGTTTGCACACACAGTAGCTGGTAATTTGGCCCATTCCTCCATGCAGATCTTCTCGAGAGCAGTGATGTTTTGGGGCTGTCGCCGAGCAACACGGACTTTCAACTCCCGCCACAGATTTTCTATGGGGTTGAGGTCTGGAGACTGGCTAGGCCACTCCAGGACTTTCAAATGCTTCTTACGGAGCCACTCTTTTGTTGCCCGGGCGGTGTGTTTTGGATCATTGTCATGTTGGAAGACCCAGCCTCGTTTCATCTTCAAAGTTCTCACTGATGGAAGGAGGTTTTGGCTCAAAATCTCACGATACATGGCCCCATTCATTCTGTCCTTAACACGGATCAGTCGTCCTGTCCCCTTGGCAGAAAAACAGCCCCATAGCATGATGTTTCCACCCCCATGCTTCACAGTAGGTATGGTGTTCTTGGGATGCAACTCAGTATTCTTCTTCCTCCAAACACGACGAGTTGAGTTTATACCAAAAAGTTCTACTTTGGTTTCATCTGACCACATGACATTCTCCCAATCCTCTGCTGTATCATCCATGTGCTCTCTGGCAAACTTCAGACGGGCCTGGACATGCACTGGCTTCAGCAGCGGAACACGTCTGGCACTGCGGGATTTGATTCCCTGCCGTTGTAGTGTGTTACTGATGGTGACCTTTGTTACTTTGGTCCCAGCTCTCTGCAGGTCATTCACCAGGTCCCCCCCGTGTGGTTCTGGGATCTTTGCTCACCGTTCTCATGATCATTTTGACCCCACGGGATGAGATCTTGCGTGGAGCCCCAGATCGAGGTTGATTATCAGTGGTCTTGTATGTCTTCCATTTTCTGATGATTGCTCCCACAGTTGATTTTTTCACACCAAGCTGCTTGCCTATTGTAGATTCACTCTTCCCAGTCTGGTGCAGGTCTACAATACTTTTCCTGGTGTCCTTCGAAAGCTCTTTGGTCTTGGCCATGGCGGAGTTTGGAGTCTGACTGTTTGAGGCTGTGGACAGGTGTCTTTTATACAGATGATGAGTTTAAACAGGTGCCATTCATACAGGTAACGAGTGGGGGACAGAAAAGCTTCTTACAGAAGACGTTACAGGTCTGTGAGAGCCAGAGATTTTCCTTGTTTGAGGTGACCAAATACTTATTTTCCACCCTAATTTACGAATAAATTCTTTACAAATCCTACCATGTGGATTCATGGATTTTTTTTTTCACATTCTGTCTCTCACAGTTGAAGTGTACCTGTGGTGCAAATTACTGACCTCTGTCATCATTTTAAGTGGGGGAACTTGCACAATCGGTGGCTGACTAAATACTTTTTTGCCCCACTGTAAGTAAAAGGGGGAAAAAACAGCGCCCAACAGCGCTGTAAACAACGGTAGACTTGTGTGTAACAAGCAAGCGAATAATGCAGAAAACTGATTTTTAGATGGGAAACTGTTCTTGAAGTATACAGAGAAAGCAAGAGAGAGAGAGAGCTGTGCATGAAGTGAGATTTTATTGTGGTGGAAGCAAAACAGCAATAGTCAGAGGGAATTCATGACGATGTTTATGTGAAGCGTAGTTTGGATCTTATTTGGCTGCTGGTTCGGTCAATAATGTTTGGAGAGAGATAAAACTAACAGCTTTAGAATCAGCGCAAAAACGAGGTAAACACAAAGCGCGGACCTGCCGAAACATCGGAATCAGCGAGCTGTCGGCTTTCAGCCCCGACCGTGTCTGTGCCGTTGGGTGAGAAAGCCACATCTCACTGAGTCTGATCCACGGGTGTGTTTACTGTGTGTTTACGTCTCTGTGCAGAATCTGTGTTCCTGCTCTCATTTACTGTTTTAGCTGTTTGGTGGTTGTTGAAATTTTGTGAGGTTTAACCTGAGATTCTGGCGTTTCGGGCAAAATAAATGAATATTTAAAAAATCGATTCAGGATTTTAATGAATCAATGTCATGTTATCCAAGCCAGAATCGATTTTAATCGATAAATCGATTATCAAAACCCACCCCTACACTTGACCCGTTGCCTACTGGTGGTGGTCAGAGGGCCCGGTGGCGCCAGTGTCCGGCAGCCTCGCCTCTGTCAGTGCGCCCCAGGGTGGCTGTGGCTACAATGTAGCTGCCATCACCATGTGTGAATGTGTGTGTGGATGACTGGATGTGTAAAGTGCTTTAGGGACTAGTAAAGCGCTATACAAATACAGGCCATTTACCATATGGTTTCTTTTGTGAGTTTCATTAATTGCAAAAGGTTCTTCATGAAAAAAATTTTTCATTCATTTAATTTCATTTCCGATCTCTAGACTCGGAATTTTATCTCTAAATTTCTTTGGAAATATAAAACCCTGGTATAAGTTTAAAAAAGCTACAGAGGACCAAGGATAGAGGAGGACTAGATCTGCCTAACTTTTACCATTACTTCAGAGCCAACAGGCTAAAATACATCTCAATATAGTTAAAACCTCTTACATGAGCCCTGGATAGACGTAGACTATATATTGAGATTTTGGACCTATTATTCATTAGCTCAGATGACATGTATGCTTTAAAAGCACTAATATAAGCTCATCTCTGACAGCATGGTGGATGTTTCTAAAAATGACCAAGTCTTCACTAATCCCATGCAAATGTACACCCATCTGGAACAACCCTGACATCTTACAAAAGTGTGGTTTGGTGCAATTCCTTAATCTCCAAACCCCCAAATTACTGTCTAAAGTATACTGGATGCTCTCTCGATCCTTCCTCTCTTCTCTATTTTTCTCTCCCTGTCCTTCTGTTGCTAACTTTTTCTTTTTCTTTTTTTTACTTTTCCATCCCCCATTGTGGCCAATTATGGTTGTCATAATCCAAAATAAAGAATTCTAACAAAGTTCCACAAAATATGACTAGCAAATGGACAGTGAATGCTGCTTGATAATTTGCTTTGTGTTCATAGATTCTTTATACTGCAAACACCAGTTTCCACACGCCCTTTATTCCCATGAATGGGTGAGTATGTCTAAACTTTTGACTCTTGCTCTAAGTGGTATCAGTAAACCAAAGTTTTGGTTTTATAATCAGACATGATTATTATCTCTTAATGGGATAGTGTAAAACCCCTTTCACATCACACACTATGGATTGATTTAGTTAAGAATATTATATTTTGGATAAAAAGTGCTTGAACCTCCCTTTTTGCCTAGAAATTGCAATTTTGTGTATTTTGTTTTTAAAAAAATATTTGAAAGTTGCCCACCAAGGCTTCGGCATGGATTTCAGAAAAACAGCTGTGTTAAATGTGGAAAGACCTGTGAGATCACTGAATAGACTTTGCTGCGAGGAACAGCCTGGTGAGCACGGTAAACAAGACAGCAACAACATGGCTTATGAAGCACTACTACTGAGTGTATCGTTACTTCTGCAAGTGTTCATGCTTTAACTGTCTGCCACACCACACCATGCATTTGTCATGAGCTGCCAATATTCTACCAGGCATGATCAAGCAGTGCACCATAAAAGTGCAAAAATTAGGATAATTTTGGTACCTCAGCCACTTTTTGCTGGTTTCTTTTGACCCATTTGCAACAGCTGGATGAATGTGTTTACACTAGTCTAAGTGCACTTTGCCAACTTCTGAAGCTGTGTAGAGAGCAGCAGATGACCCTATACATTCCTTTCATCTTCCTCATTAAGTCATATGATTTTCATGATTTATTAATTCAGTGCAATTAGCTGTCAGCTCCTCGTGGCCCTTCACTGTCAGCAGAGGCTTCAAACAAGAATGTGTGCTTGCTCAAACACTCTTCACTCTACCCTAAGGCAACTCTTTGGCACTGCAACAGAGTTCTACCTGACTGAGAGCAGCATGTTTTTCAATCACCCAAACTGCCCATCACAGAGTCAGGACAAGCACATGTGGCGTGGAGTCCCTACTGTTAGCAGCTGTAACACATCCAGCCAAAACCTCGGGTCGCTAAACTACTTCTTGAAGGCCTCCAATCACTTTGGGCTGGCCATCAGCAAAAAGAGGGCCGGTCTTCCCTTCCTAGCATATTCACTGGGAAGGCAGTGAATATGCTCTCAGGCTGAGGTGTCATAAATGAAGAGCCAGCATCATGGTGGAGAGTCATTGGTCACCTCAAAATGTGCTACAAAGATGTCTGTATGTGTTCAACATCAACTTGAAGTCATTGCCACTGTTTGCACAATGTGGAATAGTACTCTGACTGACAACCTAAAGACTAAGAAAGAAAATGATGAAGGCATCAGCAGAGAATCAGGTGCAGAAATAAGTGAAATTCATTTGGAATGGCCACCATATACAAATGTATCCTTGCTGGACCGGGTTCTATAGTCCCAAAACAATTGTTTTGGACAACTAGAATAAATCATCCATAGTCAAGCTTGATCAATAGAGGCTTTCTTATTTCCCTGAGGAAATGTAAAATGTATGACATAAGCATAATACATGTATGAAATACTTTTTTAACTTTCAGAACTACGGACTGTGCCAGTGATATTCAACCTCAAATTAAGCACAAGAACTGTGCTTTTTCATTTTAGCCTCCGTAGACGGTAGCACTGTTTTCAGATGAATACTATTGATCTGTATGAGATTTCCATAACATTCTGAAAACACAAAACAACCCCACAGACAAGTTTTAGGATCATATTTCAGTATTATAAAATAAGCTCCTGTTGGGAGATATTAACATTTACAGTTATAATGTTGCCCAAAAACAACTGCCCTTGACCATACCTACTTGTGGAAGCGGCGCAATGCAGACCTTAGCCTACAAGCTGTTCTTTTGAAAAGCGAATAATGTTAGTCATGTAAGATTTGCACAGCCACCTTTGTGAATGAGCTTTTAAGTCTTGGTTGAATGCTGCAGTACACTGGGCATCAGATAATGATCATGGAAGCAGCTGAAGGCAAGACTTGTCAGCCCAGAAGACAGACTGGTTGATGGTAGGGATAAGAATGGGACTATTCTTCAGGCAATTATTATGTCATCATCATACTGTCATTTTTTTTCCAACTTGCATCACAGCACAAAGGCCTTTGTCCTTTATCTCATTCACATTTAAATGTACTTTGATAAACTAGATACGAAGCCGTGGATTCTGTTTATATGTTTATTTTCCCTCTCATCGTGTTCCTTATTGTTTTGAAGGCTTTTTGCTTGTTCCTCTGCAGAAGAAGTCAACTTTTGCCAAGACTGAAATGAGGTACAGTGGGCAGACAGCACAAGTAACTGAAATAAGAGGAGGAGCGGTGTCGCATGGGAGAAGGAGAGGTTGCAGAAGGGCATTTAAAAAGATAGATTAAAAGGAAGAGATGATCAACAAGAGTAAGTGAGGGTCAAGAGACAGAGTAAGTCAGAGAAAAATATAGGATATGAGAGAAAGGGGGAAAAACTAGATGGAAGACAAATGAAAAAAACAAGAGTAATTACTGAGAAAATCGAAGTGGAAAAAGTTGGGAATTTGTGGAAGGGACTACAGTGATATGAAAGAAGGCAACAGACAGAAAAAGATGTGCATAAAAGAGGGAAAAAATGGCATTGAGCTGATAGAAGGGCACATAAGAACTTGGAGCTTCTGCAGGAATAGGAACAGATGCAGCAGGGATGCAGTGTACAGAAAGTATGCAGAATATAAAACCACTTGTACAGTATTGAATACAAAACTATAGGGAAATATAAATCTGAATAAAAAATGGGATTTTCTTGTATAAAGTATTGTATAATTCTAGCCAGTGGCTACAATGATATTAAGCCTGTCTCCCGAAAACTTTACCTCTTTATTCTTTGATTTCTTTATTGACTTATTGAAATCTGCTGGGGTGGAGACATGCGTTTTCCTAATCATAAATAACACCTTTTCTGCCAAACCTAAATACGTTTACTAGTCTTTAAAATGTCAAAAAACACTTTCCTTTTTATGTCGTATATACATTCAATTTATCTGCAGTGTTGCCTTATATAATGGCAGTTATGTAATATAATTAAAAGTTGCTGTTTTACCATCATTCGATTACATTTATGGGCTTTTCACTTGCCGGCCAAGCATCCTAAATCAAGAGAGGTCTTAAGCTTGTTGCAATTCATGGTTATATTTAATTCCAGACAACAGAAGACTAATTTATTTGGCTTACATCATCAAATGCATCCTATTCTATTAAATTGCTAGTGAGGGCTTTCATGTGGAATTATTTCCCGACTACTTCTGGAAATGCTATTTCAAACTCACCCATTCATAAGAGTCACAGACATGCAGAGGCACATAGAGCGCCCTTGTTTGTTTTTTGTTTGTTTATTTTCAACCCAGTTAAACCGTATTTAGTTTTGTTTTCATGAAAAGACATTTTTCGCAGCAAGTAATGAGAAACACTCATGACAAGTTATCTGTAGACATTCTACTTGCTATTCTCTTCTGAGTTTGTACAGCAAGAAGGTGATACTTCAGTATTCAGTCACCATATCAGCAGGATATAATCCATTGTTTATAGCAATACAACTGGATTTATGTGGAGCAAATTCAGCCTGTTTGCGGTTATTAAATTCTTTTCTTCCAAACAATGGCTCTGGCTTCAGTTTTGCTGCTGTAAGCTAGTAGGGTACACAGTCGATGAACACTGCCTAATTCTTGAAGGTCATAGCATAAATATCCTTGGATCCAGTGTGGACAATATGGGCAATTTGGAAGTACTTTTGCTTGGAAATTACTTTCTTTACAGGGTTTTATCAGAATGTATATGCTGCCAGCTGTCATAACGTAAAGCTGTAATAATGTAACCTCTATTTGGCAATATAGATACAATGCAGCTGAAGCACCACACCCAGAAGGCTTGTTGAGCACTGGCTGTATGCACACTTGCTGAAAGGTACATAAAGCTGACTAATCATCCATCCATCCATCCATGCATCCATCCATTCATTACTTAACTGTTTATCCAGGCCTGCGAGGGGCTACGACTTACCCAGCTTTCATGTGGAAAGAGGAAAGGTGCACCCTGGCTAGGCTGTCAGTCTATCACAGTGCACAGAGAGACAGACACCTATTAATACTCCCATTCACACTGCCAACAAACTCAACCTATAAATTTTTAGCTTCACCTTGGTCAGTTTAAAGGTATGATATTTCTCTGTTTCAGACTGGTAAAGATGTGCTTTATGTGCATATGCTAGTGTTCATATTCATGTGTTTGTGTGTGTCCAGCATAAAGCTGTGCTGATATCCTGTTTACTCCTATAAATCACAGAGCAAACCCATATTTATGGTCAGCAGTATCACCTTGTTTCAGTTCTTCTTTGTCTTGTACCCTGTTCAGCTTGACCACTTCTTCACCCTTTGGGGATTCTGAAGGAATCACTTGTATTCCTTCTTCTCTTGCCATGTTCTTTTAACCTCCCTTTCCCTTGTTCTTTCTTTCTGTCTCCTCCTATCCTTCCCAATTTCCCCACTATCTTCAAAGCCTTCTGGATGTTCATTGTCAAAAGCAGCTGTTACCATGTTTATCTCTGAGAAGCTCTGTTGTTCTTAAGGCAGTGACTCTGACTTTCCTTCGACCAAACATTGCAGTTGAATCAAAGCATTGTACAATGACATGCTATGTTTGAAAGAAAACTAGCAACTTAAATGTTCTTTTTTTCCCTCTCATCACAGTTTCTTCTTATAAATATTTTTGTGCACTATGAAAGTTATTGCATAATACAGATGTAACATTAAATATATTGGAGTAGAAGTAAAACATTTAACTTCCTCTGCAGGGCAGTCGTTTGTTAGCCTTCTATTAGCCTTTCAGCCTTTAAACATAAATTAATAAAGAACCTACAGGATGACGAACCTACAAGCTAATGTGTTACCAAGGAAGCGCATTGTGAGATACTTTATAGTTAAGCTATATCATGCAGTGGTGAGGGGGGGAAAAGGGAAAATACTTGAAAAAGACAAATTGCACCTCTTCCATTTCACTTGTAAGATTTTCTTGTTTATTATAGGCAACACATACTGCTGTTTGTGTAACTATAAATCACGATTTGATTGACAGCACAGACTGAATCGACATATAACTCACATAACCTCCTAATGGAATTCTAAAGCATCCATCAGAAGTTACCAGGTTGGTCTGATTGGTAGATGATGTATAATCTTTCATGTGTCTCTGTAAAGTAATGGCCACATTTAGGGTGTACAGTAAGCTACACTGACACTCTCTTACCAAACAAAAATATTGTCTGATTGAATCGGGCATTACTTGACACAACTTAACATGAGATTTGATAAGGAAAATACTTTAGTCATAGGGTACGAATGTAACACCACCTATTTTGGTTAAATCCTTCTCTCTAAACAATTAACACAAGGTCATCTTATATTTCAATAAAATCAGGGATTACTGTTTGTATGGCATTTGTCAGCATATCCCTTGTTTTCATTTTATAATAGTGCTCATACGGTTATAATGTAAATCTAACTTGAATCTGTGGAGTCCAGTGCAGTCCAAGACCAATATTTTAGTACTAAATGTTCAGTACATTCAGTGCAGTATTATTATTAATCTCTGGCTCTCTTCCACAGCACGTGTTGGTCCTGTCTCCCTTCCCTCACCCCTAACTGGTTGTGGCAGATGGATGCCCCTCCCTGAGCCTGATTCTTCCTGTTAAAAGGGAGTTTTCCTTCCCACTGTCACCAAAGTGCTTGTTCATAGGGAGTTGTACAGTTTTAGTCTCTGTATTATTTTGGGGTTTATGTTACAATATAAAGTGCCTTGAGGCAACTGTTATTGTTATTTGGCACTTTATAAATAAAACTGAATAGAATTGAATGAACTGAAATAGTATTTGGTCTGTCTATTAAAGCCATGAAAATGAAATAAACCAATCTAATAGTGTGCATTGTAAATGAAATAATTTACCATATTCAATTCATCACAATGGTAAAGATAGCAGACTTAAGATATAAGCAATACGGTGCTATGTCATTACTGCATCTAATTTCTTTTTTAAACCACCATAGAGAAAACCTCAAGATTAATCAATCCAGATGTAATGCTGTTGTTTTGGAGCAACAATTCCATATTACATGAGTGCGTTCATGCAAAAAAAACCTTGCAGGCTGCACTTCATGTGGGCATGCTGTCCAGACTTGTGGTCAGTCTTCCACATATTTTATAATCTTTAATGAATCATTTTTGAAATCATTCATTTGAGGGTGTGTGTGTGTGTGTGTGTGCATGCTTGTGTGTGTTTGTATCACAGAGATGCTGCTAATGATGTTGCACTTCATTGTGTTCATTTGATCCCACCCACCAAGTAGATAAATAGATACATACACACATACATATACAATATCGGGCTATGAAAACGAGGGAAAAGTTCAGTCGATAAGACAGCGAGAGAAGCTGTGAGATATGCAGAAACAGAGAGACAGCCCCTTCATTATTCATCTGCTCATTTCACTGCAGTAGATCCAGCAGGGGGAGGTGTTGCGATATATGGTTGGTTTTCTGCCTGTCTGTTGAAAGAAGCCAGTCAACTACATAATCTCATTCACACTTACAAACAAATGTGTACAACTTTTTCTTCACACCTGAGAAGCGTTCCTCAAACAAAGGAATACAAAGCCTGCATGACATCCCTAATAGAGTAATCTGATACTGAATAGAGAGCTTATGTGTCTGTTCTGTCTCTCTATAGGCCAGAAAAATATATCACTCTGTCTTCTTTCTTTAGTGTGCAAATCTGACTCACTTGGCTGGAGGAAAGGCAAATGTGGAGCAGAATGGCAAAAAGACCTGTTCAAAACCATGAAATGTCTCCCCTCACCCGGGAGGTTCTGACATTTTGCCCGAATGAAAGCAGGAAGTGAGGGACACGGATGTCAGGATGAAACAAAACAAAGACAGAACTGTATATCTTTATCAAACAGAGTGTGATTGTTGTGTCAAATGGGCAACCACTATCACAGAAAAAAAAGAATCATCTAAGGTACTGATAAAATATTTTTAGGCCTTTTTCTATTTATTGTGATTCAGCTATGCATGAAATATCACACATACAAATACAGCAGTTTAATGAAATTACTACAAGCTAACTGACCCACTGACCCTGAAGTTCACTTTTGTGCACTCTTGGGATTTGTAGCTTGAATCACTTGCCTGATTTGGCTGGATATGAACCATCTTGGGATGAAATACGACACAAATTAAAAAGCAGAAAATATGTGGTTCGCGTATAAAACACATTTGTATCTGTATCTTTGGAATTCCTAAATATTCGAAACAGATAAAACAAGTCAATGTCTCATTAACCTTTTGTTGTATGTACACTAACTTCTACATTCATTCAAGTGTTTATTGCAAATATTTTTCTTGAGTTAAAAGAAAGCCACTTGCAAGTTTACAGTTAAATTAATTAACAAATTAGTAAATGATTATTCATTTTCCAGCTATTACAAATTGTTGTTCTACCCTTTCTAAAATTTCAAAGCAGACATGCTGTTGCTACAGTAAATGAAATTAGTTTAGAAGTTATGATTTGTTTCATTTGGAGTAAAGGTGACATTTTAGCTCCCTGTTTATTTTTTTAGTCTTCCCTTTTACATCTGTTGAGGCTATTATATAATATAAGAATTAGTTCACACACCTACACAAACAAATACATAGTCCGTTATGAAGATTATGATGTGATACACAAAAAAAGAACTTTTGCCATTACATCAAAATCACAACAAACAAGAAGCATCTCATTTCTCACGGGTGGGCATTTTGAAGGCTGATATGAAGTCTCATTTCTTTATTAAATTATTAACACATAGCCAAGGCACTTGCAGGCCATAGTGTGTCTTGGGTAACAGCTATTATTCATTTTGTGGCTGGCCACATGATTTTTTTTTAGCACTTAATGAATTATTGTTGCATTCCAAAACATTCACCACTATCAAGCCTCTCTCCCTCTCTCCATCTCTGCTGCTTTGCGGTTCCAAATCAGATTTCAAAGTGAATCCTAAAATTCTGCTTTTAAGTGTAATTTGTTTATTTACTTTTTTAATATGATGGTAAACACATGTATAAACCTATTTTTAATATTTTCAACCAGTCAATAACTTTCATTAGATTTCTTTCGTTCTTGCTTAACCCTTTCACGCGTAGTGGTCACCCCAGTGGACAGCTATTCAAAGGCTGTTTTCTTGTATTTGTGTCAGTGTTGATGGTATACTTGCACATAAAACACTACATTGGACACTGATGTGTCACTCCATACCCTGCCACCCACTTTTCAGCCAGTGTAAGTACACAAAAAATGTTTCAAAATGTAAAAAAATCTTTTTTTCATGCCTAAAGATGAATAAAAATACTGATTGAGGTTGTCATAATTTATGCATGAAAGTTTAATATTGATTTTTATATGGACAAATATGCAACATAAAACACTATTTTCAGTTTTAACTTAAAGGAAAGCCAGTGATCTTAAATGCTTATAGTGTTACTGTGTCTGGGTTTAAAAAAAACAAAACAAAAACAATACCAGATGTTTTTCTTATACTCTGTATGCAGTCAATAGATCCACAAATACAGCAGCTTTATACAGGTAATTTCTTATCTTTATACATATCCCTCATTCTACAACTATATCATATGTTAGAGCCTGCATGGATTTCATTCATTATGTTTACTTCAACCTGAGATTAATACCATCACCTAGCATTTCATATACATATCTTTAAATGTAATATTCTTTGACAAATCCACCTTCAGCATGAATGCAGTGACATTTCCAAAGGTGAAGGTTTTTTGTGTTTTTTACTGTTAAAATAGTATTGCTTCGGTAGATAGAAGATTACTCCAGTCACCAGCAGTTTCCATGGAAGGTGGTAACAAGTCTGCGAATACTTGGTAATGACTTGCACTAGTGAAAATATTAATATTACAAGATTAAATAACAAGACATTCATGTTCGTTACTAAGACTAAAAGTAAAAGCATTAAAAAGGTCATACAGATATGTTACACAAGACAGTTTATAATGTGTTTTGAAAAATTGTTAAAAATATATATATAATGACCTTATTAAAGATTATCTTTAAGTGTTTAAAATGGTCCCTATTTGTTTTGTTTTTTATTTAACCTTTATTTGACTAGGAAACTATCACTCTTAAGACCTTCTGCAAGGTTGTTCTGGTCAAGATAACAACAGTTGCAATCAACAAAGGTCTAATGCCTGAAGAAAGGGTAATGATAATGAGGCAGGGCATTTACAGCCTGAAGTAACTGCATTCAAGTCACTTAGAATCACCTATCCTTCATTTAGCGACACCAGTTCTTAAGCCATGTTATCATAGAAAATGTCAGCAAAATAAATAAACCACCACAAAAAGGAAAGGAAGGGAGTGCAAGAAGCAAATGAAGAATATATTTTGTGGTATAAAAGTATGGTATAAGTTTTAAAATGAAAAAAAAAATGAAACCAAAATATGTTCTTTACTTCAGCGTAATATATCTGTCAGGTTCAGATCCAGACGTTATCTGATAGTGTGGCTGACAAACTTGGGTAATTTTAAGTTTCTGTGTAACAAAGATTTATTTAATTGAGTGCAGCAAATATAATCACATTTAATGCAAATTTTATGACGCCTTAAATTAATCAAAACTGTTTTTGCTCTTAAAAGTAATTATAAAAGTTTGGATATGGAATTGCTCACCTTACTTGAAAGCAGTTGAGTGTATTATGTCATGGCCACCCATCCTATCTCTTTAAGTGGATTTTTCCAGTCTGTCAAACAGGACAATTTGCTCTCAGATTCCAATATTGTTGAACCAGGTGAGCAAAGAAACAACTGCTAAAGGGCACTTTGTTCATATCTCTGAGACACCAGCTGTGCTCTGAAAAACTGTGGTATTTTGACACTCTGGCAATAAAAATGGATTACCATGGCAGTCCAGACTTGTCATTTTGTTACAATTGGACTTTTTGGATTGTCAGCTTTGCTACCTTGAACTTGGTTGCCTATTGTCACTACCTCCCCGACTAAAAGCAATACAGTCTAAAAATCATTTTATGGAATTGTTAAATAATCAAAATTATCTTCACAAAAAAACCCAACAAATTCGGTCACATGAATAAAAGCAAAAGGAAACTGAAACTGAAGAAGACATTTAAATGTATTCTCTTCTGAAGGTACAGTATTTTGTGCACTGAATCTCAAGTGCACTGTAGGTTAAGATCTGATTGACATAGCATCAGATATATCATTGGCAGGGCAAAGTAAGACCACTGTTATCTCATATACCCCACTGACACTTCCTTGCTGTCGTGTAGTCATCCAATGATTTTTAGATTCAACCTTACTGCCAGATGGAAGCAACAAGGGAAGCAGAGGACAGCAAGACAGAGGAAGGGATGAGCATGAGCAATTATGTAGGGAATGCTAGAGACAACACAAAAGAAGAGGGAGGGTGAAAAATCCAATAGGGCTTTTGAATGCTCTCCAGAAAATGCATTAAGGAGTTACTTCGATAAATCTATTATGCCTCACAGGATGTGGCTGCTTTTTTGCTCTAAATCAAATCATGCATCCAGGTAATAGTTCTCACATTAGAAAAACAACCTCCGTCTTCTATGTCTTGAATGCTGGCTCACCCTGTTCCATCTGTCTGAGATAGGGAATGGTTAAAGTGAAAGGCGAGGAATGAAGTATTGATGAGATGATGATGTTTATAATGTTGATAATGCAATACACTCCACGAGGAGGGTTCCAGCATTGTGTTTCTGAGATGAAGTGAGTTCTAATAAAGCCAAAACAACAAGGACAGCATAATTGGCAACAGCGATGATGATGACGTGATTACCTTGATTTACAATTGCAAAATTTACTGACTGTGCTTCTGTGTTTCTGCACTGCACTTACACACTTTTATGTAGGCCATTCAATACAGTGCCAATAATCTACTGAGTATCACTGCTGGTGTCTAGAAAGGAGACGAATTTGCCATTGGACCGTGATAATGTAATACTAAATCTTCTATAAGTTACGATTTACATTTTTTTTAAAGTTAATACAGCTTAATTTATAGTTTTGAAAGAAATATAGTACATAACACAATGCAACATAATTTACACCATACTGCAGGCAGGCCACATTAGTTCTCATTCGTTCTGCTACAAGTAAGAAAAATGACTGTGCCATAGCAAATGAATTACTCAAACCTTCAATGTGTGAAGCCCAAATTGACCTTTACATGGAGCCTATCAAAGGGGAGCACTGCATAATTGAAAATCTTTAAAAAATAAATGGACACCGAATCTCATCAACTTCAATGTAGAACATCAACAGCAGTGAACTCATAAAGTGTCTCTACATTTTGATTTGTGTTCAGGTATTCAGTTTGATCAAGTTTCATTCCTCGCCCACAAATTAACATTTTAGTTACTCCTGCCACACCAGACTAGCTGCACAAAAGCAACTAAGCAGATAAGCTGAAATAAATCTGAAATACACGTCAGTCACATCTTGATGATTTGATTTTACATCCACTGTGGTGGTTTACAAGGCAAAATGACCAAAATGTGACATTGTCTAAAAATGTATGGACCCAGCTATACATTTATTTAGCCTCTTTGTCAGGATATCATTATAAAATTATATGTACTACTTTTAGTACTGTAAATTATTACATCAAGATGTTTCGTACTACAATTATAAACACTCACCAGCAACTTCACTTTGCTAAAAGATTGGACCACCTTTTGCTTTCAGAACTTCTTTAATTCTTCAACAAGTGTTTAACAGGATCTCAATCTGGTTTTCTACTGGACTGAGCTCTAGAGGCAAGGGACATCATTGGCATATTCAAGATATTAGTGTGAGATGATCTGATATTGTCTGAGTAGGCTACATCTTTCCAATTTTCGATTGTCCAATTTTGGTGAACCTGTGTGAACTATAGCTTCAGTGGCTCCATGTGTGATCTTCTAATGTTGTAGCCCATCTGCTTTAAGGTTTGATATGTTGTTCATTTAAAGGTTCTCTACTGTATACCGTAGTTGTAACAAGTGGTTATTTGGGCTACTATTGCCTTCCTGTCAGCTCAAAGCAGTCTGACCATTCTTCTCTGATCTCTGGCATCAACAACTATGAGGCTTTTTTGCCCGGTAAAGTGCTGCTGACTTCTCTTTCTTCTTTTTCTCTTTTCAGACCATTCTGTGTGTGGAAAAATCTCAGCAGATCTGCAGTTTCTAAAATACTCAGACCAGCCCTTCTGGCACCAACAACCATGCCATGTTCAAAGTCATTTAAATCACCTTTCTTCCGCATTCTGATGCTGGGATTGAACTTTTGCAGGATGTTGAGTTACTGCCATGCAACCGGGATATTAGATATTTTTGTTACCCAGCAAAGCGAGTGTACAGCTAAAATATAACTTCATCTTTCTCACTATGTCTTCTATATCTCTCCTCTGAATTAGCCTAAACCATGAACACTGTGGTTTCTTTGACAAACTTTGAAAGCACTCGTGGATTAAATCAAATATTGTTTAAGTGTACACTGTCTCTATGACCTTGGTTCTTTAAACCCATCTCTGCAAATATTAAAAAATGTGAAAGGCTCACAAAAGAAAGTGAAGACTTTTGATGTCATCACAGAATACCTCCTGGAGCTGTTCCATTTGCTTGGATGGAACAAATTTGTCAATAATGTGACAGCTCTCAGTGGGACTTTCTTGGGAAACTGGTAATTCTTTGGGTTTGGATCGCTCAACATTTTTATCACAGAAACAAATGTGGGTATAAAACACTGTTTGTTTGTTTTCTCTACAGAGACTACAAAGTCAGTCCCCCAATCTCAAATATGAGGAACTATAACCGTGATGACATCATTGTCACTGGCCTAATTTTAGGGCATATTTCTTAAGGTTAATAACTATTAGAAATGTATTTCAGACAAGGTATTACTTGTCACATTTAATAATTTTATGGTGAAATCAATATTCAGTGTCATTACACGGCATGGCTCTGTGGATGCTTTCACGCAAGGTACAGTTAATACAGTGTATTATGTGTAATTTAGAAAGCAATATAAGTTTAAGAGGTGTTTATTACAATAATGTGACAGTTTATTATGCTGGACTGTCTATATATTTGTGCAAAGTAGCACTGATTTGAACAGTCAGTGTTCTGCCTGGATTTTTTTAACGGTACAGTTAGTATTTTTTTCAGGTTATTTAATAGAAACAAGAATACTGTGCTCATAAGTAAACATATAATAGCATGTAATAACATCTTCCAAAAAAAAAAAAAACAGATGCATTCCCATAAACTTATAATTACGTTATTAAAAATACATAAGAGCAGGTTTGTGGTTTGTGAAAGCCACCAAGTTCCCTCACCATATTTGAATACAGTGGCCAGGAAGGACATCTTTCTTCCAACTAATGGGGTCTTACATATGTGGCTAGAGACCAAATAAGTAGTACCCAAAGGCAGAGGAGAGAACATATGTGCTTGCTTGCTGTGGAGGGACATTTAAATTTGTGCTTGCGCCATCAGAATCAAGATATGAAGGTTCATACCTAAGTTTTATCAGTGGAGAAAGAGTCCCCCTGATCAGCAAAATTAAAACGCAAAGGAAACAGGTAAAGCAACCGGCATCTTAATAAAATGTCATCATCTTCCTCTTCAAATCAAGCTTCAATCTCTTAAAGTCTCCTGAACAAACAAAAATGTGCATAAAAATGCTTATTTATTCTTAATATTTTCACACGTACTTATTGTTTGCAGATTAGATATGTGACCCTCCTGACAAAACCCAGCTTAACAACAACATTAGCTGGTTACAGTGTTGCCAAATCGCTATTGGCTGTCCTAAAAGTCTAGAAGTCAATGTCATCGCCCAATTTGCATAATTGGTCATGCTTATGTAATTGTAACCTGACATAAAGTAAGTAAAAAACACCCTAAATGCATTTAGAAAATATTTAGAACTACAAATGAAATTTATTTTAGCAATTATTGTGGTTTTTTTCAATGCCACAATTCCAACCTTCCTCCTTTATCGGGGGTTGGGACCGGCAAAAGAGAACTGAAACAGACACTCTGGCAGACTTACTTGTGTGTGTGTGTGTGTGTTCTTAAGTAATTTAAAACATTGTCATCCACAAAAAGTAACAGTAAAAGCAGAACTGACTGCTCAGGGCAGGAGCGGCTTCACTCATGCACGATTCATTTGCAGTTTGGACTGTAGGTGTGAACATCTCCTGCTCTGACAGCAGCTGGGGGCAACTGCTGCAAGGACTATCTGCCGCCTGTAAGTGCTTTGGAACGGGCGAAGTGCCCACGGCAGCACCCGCTGCTTGTTGAGAGTAAGAGGGATATGTGCTTTCACATCAAAAAGTCGTCATAAGTCTCCAATAACACTAGCAAAAGTCGCCAGATTTGTCGCTAGTCCCTTTTTAGAAAAAAAAAGTGGTTAAGGGGGTCTGAAAACTCGCTAAATGTAGCGATGTAGTTGCTAAATAGGCAACATTAGCTGGTTATAAGCTAACGTTAAGCAAGCTAATGTTAAACTTGCCTGTTGTAAAAATCACACTTTCCCTGTGATAAACAGTTTGATTACACTCACACAGCTTGAGAGTTTATTCACTAAGCATCAGCCTACAACAATCTTACATCCACCTGAAAAGAAGAAATAAGCAAATGCCAGGCGAACAACAGCTTACAATGGCAAAAATAGCAGAGCTTACTGCCAGTTAACCACAGCATCAACAACTCACCTCAGTATGGCTGTCATCGGTCAGAAGTGAACTTCTCTGACTCGTTGACTCATATGGACTCCTTTCACAAAATTTTACAACCTCTTCCAGAGTAATTAAATGTGGATGCTTCTCACAGCAAACACAGCCGTACACAGAAAAGGAAAAACTCATGGACTGGTCCAAACAGTAGTAGCTACAGCTGAGTCTAAATGTATTTGTTTTTGAACTCTCTTGGCTAAATAAATATGTTTGTCCTATAGCAGCAAGGATTATGCTTACATTTAGAGGGGTAGGAAAACAGAACTCGATTCTACTGACATCTAGCAGGGAAAATTTTACACACTGTAAAAGAATAACATGTAATTTAAGAATAATATTTTTTTAAAACAAAAATTATTCGTACTTTATTTCCTCTCTAAATTATAATTATATAAGTATGCTTCAGCTTCCCAGATAAAAGCAGATGGCCTAGAGTTTAAACAGCTGCAGTAATTCCAGGTATCATCCAGAAATCAATAACAAGTCTAATTTGTTTTCACTTCATATTGTTTTATTCCAGTTTTACCCATCATTTTTAATATTATCCCTTTTCTCATTTCCATGTTTTTATCATGACTAACCACTGACAGATATGCCTTTCATATTACAAAAACCAGTTTTGTTCTTGGTGCATTTCTAAATAAAACTTCTCCAGCACACTTTACTTCTGTTAAAATTGGTGATATTTCTGTGTGAGGAAGCCAAGGATCTGAAGTCAAAGAGAAAAAAACCCCAAAAAAATATATGGTTACAGCTTTTCTGTCTGAGTTCATACACTAAGCAGGGTTGAGATCAGGGCTCCCGCCAGGCTCTTTTAAGTCTGCTGAGCAGAGAGATCGTTTTTCATAGACTTCTCACTGCTTGGTAGAGTAAAGATAAAAAGACCTGCATTTGCTAGATTTAACGCCAGAATCTTAAGGGTGGTGTTGACATATACAAGTTGGTATCCATGACACTACAGGTTGTATAAATCCTTGAGGGTCTGCGCGTTGTTTAAAGACACCTGAACATTAAACAAAAACATTTATTATTTTCAAGGCTGTATTATAATTATTTAAAAAGAAAAAGTAACTACCACAAAATTAGTCACAGAGTATGTGTAATAAGAATGACAAACCCGTAAAAACATATGGGCCACAACTAAAGTTCCTCCAGCATTTTATTGCATTTTGGTATTCTGGGTTTTATAGCTCAGCCATTTATTGGCAGATTTTTACATGAAATGTTTGGTTGTTAGCAGACTACCTGCTAAGTGCAATTCATTTTTTTTGACAGTTGCAGGAAGGTAATTATCAGTGGTTGTTGTGAGTTACTTTGAGTCCTGCCGGCTGTGCACAATGGGTCAAAGTTTTATGTCCTTTGGCTGAACAACGTGTTATGTAAGCATCCCAATGGAGATGCAGAAAAGAGTGATGACCTTTGGACAAGGCCTTCTCCTGCACAATGAATTGAAATTAAAGATATTAAAAAACACAGGAGCAGATGCAACAGTTCGTCTTCGCCTGTCTGTGTTGAGTTTTGGATAATAGGATAAGTGGAAGAGGATGCATAGATGGCATTGTAAAACACTGAGGTATGCAAAGACGTACCACACTGACTAGACAAGGTAGGACCAAGATTCATAAAAGTAAATCTGTAGTTCTGAACTGGGCTCATTCTTTTATTCTCTGGCTCTTTTTTATTCTCCAAAAGGGATTGTTTTACACTAGTAATAACGTTTCCAGTCAAACCAGGTGTTATACTGAGCATTTCTTACAGTTAATAATGTATGATTAACAGTGTTGGGTAAGTTACTTTAAAATAGTAACTTAGTTACATTACTAGTTACTTCTCTCAAAAGTAACTCAGTTACTTCAAGTTACTCGTTACTTTCAAAGTAACTAGTTACTAGGGAAAGTAACTTTGGTTTTACTCAGAATTCTCTTGTTAATGTGTTGCTCCCATAACTTTGCAGTCTTCTAGCTTGCTTACTTGCAACAGTGCACTGTGCCACCTACCAATAGAAAGAAAAAGATAATGTGCATATTTCCACGAGAGAAATCCCACGCCTGGACCGTCATTGACTGCTGCCATGATTCTAGCCTACGTCACAGCGTCATGTGCGCCTTTTACATCCAACACAAAAACTGCAGTCGTGGTGCTTTGATTGTACTCAGAACTCGGAAATTCTGCCTTCTGAATAGGAAGATGTAGGTAACACCAGACTGCAGATGAGCTGCATACAGGGCTGGACTGGGACAGAAAATTGTCCTGGGCATTTTGACCATTATAGGAAAAATCATAAAGCCTTTGAATGAAAATAAACACTGTTGTGACAGTGATGTTCACTGTTCTGATGGTATATATGCATCAATCTATCAATCGTTTGTTGTAAGACTCAGATAATTATTTTTTAAAAGCGAGACATTTTAAATGAGAATAAGAAAGAAAAGTATTTCTTTGTGCCCCCCTCTCCCTGTTAATGCCCTACATGCCCCCCTGGCCACACTTTGCTAGACCCGCCCCTGCACAGTCACCAGCTGTCAGCTGCTTAGAAAAGGATCCTGGTGTTATTTGTCTCTCAGAAACAGTTCATAACTTCCCTTCAACTCATCCATGTCACCTAAAAGGTCAACCTGTTTCTCCATCACAGCTCTGATGATCCAGTAAGGACATCTCCTGGTTTCATCTTCATGTTTCCCTCTCACCAGATAACCAAACCATATCATGACCAGCAGCTTTACAGCTGTGGCTCCAGCAAACATCAGCTGATACTAGAAATTAATATTAAATAAATTCTAACAACAGCTGATCAAGCTTAAACGTGCTGCTGTTGTTTAGCGCGACATCCGCTGGTTTCCTCTTTCGGCGCAACGTGGGCGATAAATAAACAAGAGAGAAAAGCCGATCAGCTGATCATTGATCAGTTTCATGATTGAAGTAGAAACGGGAGAATGAGAGGAGAGGCAGCTGTGCAGCGTAAACACAGAATAACTCCAGCTTTGTGCCTTTTTCATTGCAGCTGAATTACGGGACAAACTGTTCCTTTTCACCTCAATAAGAAACGCGTAATATTTTCTCTGAATACCAGACGGGACGGTTGGCAACTCTAATAACTTATGAACAAAATAAAGTTCAACATCATTAACTTCATAGCACCACCCAGCTGTATAGAAACTCCGTCATGCTAGCTAGCACGCAGTACGGAAAAGGTCAGAATAACGAAAATAAACTCCACCTAAACTTGGTTCATATCTGACCCAGAGAGACTGCAGGTCATAACTTCTTACCTGAAGTTCAGTTCACACTTGGACCGGTGGCCGCCTCGGGTCTCTTTTCCTTCTGCGTCCCTTTTCCTTCATCCACCTGCTGGCCTCCACCACTTGCTAACGTTACTGAATCTGTGGAAGCTCCGTGATAGCCACCACACGAAGTAACGAGTAACGACCCTATCTAAATCCCAGTAACGAGTAACGCGTTCCTGATTTTGGCATAATAACTAGTTACCGTGCTCGTTACCACAATAATAACGTAGTTACTGTAACGCGTTACTTAATAACGCGTTAGTCCCAACACTGATGATTAATCATTGCAATATATGTTAGGCACTCATATCTTTGGCTAAAATAACATTTATACTTTATGTGTGAAAGAATTTTAAATTCCAGTTAGGTTGGGACTCTTCAAAAGAACCATGTTGGCCAGAAATAACTGAAGATGTAGTTCTGTGCTCTGAGTCATAGCCTTTGGACATCATTGGGAAACCCTAATACTATCAGAATGCGACATAAACAATTTCCTTGAGAACCTGTTTCCCTGCTGTTTTCTTAACGGCTTAGGTGATGAGTTCTGTGTCTAGAAGGATGCAGAATGTATAGTAGTACAGAGGAAGTAAATAGGAAAAATGGCTCTTTTCCTGGTGTGGTGCTTTGGATGTCATTGAGACAAAAGAGTTTATGGCTGATGGTTGATGTGATGGTGAAGTGATTCCTAGGGACTTTCCATTTAGTTACAACGAGTGTCCTTGCGCTTTCCAAGTGCAAGGACACTCAGTAGGCTCCACTGGGGCTTTTTTCTATAGAAAACATAGCTTTTTTTAGCTATTTTATAAAAAGGACTCAAAATAACACATTGATTTGCAGTAACATCTTTTGTTGGCACATGAAGTATAAATTTTAGTAAAGCAGAGAAGACCATTTGGAAGTGAACACTCCTGCAATTCTTTAAGTGGTGAACATCGTGATGTGACGGCAGCCACGGGAAGAAAGGAATTCCTCTATAAAGTTGTTCTCTGTAGCAATGAAAGTAGTGCTTGAATTCCCAGTGCATTAACATTCTGCCAGAGGAACAGCTAATCTTGATGGCAACTGTTGTGTAATGATAGGGAGATTTACTTTTGATAGAAAAATGCATCACACTGTAAGTACATCTCAAAGCAGATAAATACGCTGGCAGCTCCACATCTGTGTGTGTGTGTGTGTGTGTGTGTGTGTGTGTGTGTGTGTGTGTGTGTGTGTGTATGGGGGGAGGGAACATTTGTGTATTACAGCTTTCTAACACTTCCGCTCTCTCTCTCTCCTCTTTCTCTCTCTGGGTTTAGAATGAAGAGACAAATTCCTAATGGATGAACACAAAAATGTTCTAAAACCTCTCCGCATATCCCAATATCCTCCTGTTTTCACTTACTTGGCAGTGCTATGTAAGCAACTTGCAACACTTCCATTCTGGCATCCCTGTTTTTTTCCCCTTATATGCATCCGTAGTGTCTGCATCAGTGATTTTGGGTTCATATACAGTTTGTGTTTGATAAAGCTTTGACGAGAAGAGAACAAAAAAGCCTCCGAAATAATACGAGAACTGAAAGCAGGAACTCAATGTGATCTACCTTTGGGAGTGGAGATTATACCTGCTTAACGTCAAACTAACCAAATACCATACAAAGAGGCTATGATTTCAGCCAGCTGAATTTGCCCCGAATCACAGTGGAGAGGTTAGATGCTGGCATGAACGTCATAAATCACATTTCTGGGACATTTGTAAGGCTCATGGGCAGCAGATCATCGAATCTGCCCATTAGGGATACATAGCAAACTGAATTTCTAAATAACTATTATTGTTTGTTTAGTCTGGATCAGAACAATTGAGACAGAACAAAATAAGTTGTGTATTTGAACTTTTTTCAAGGTGGCAAAAAAAAAACCCCCTGAAAACTTCAATAAAAGATATTGTTTATATTTTTTTCACTGCCTCTCATCCCCTTTTGATTTCAAGATCATTTGCCAAACTCAGATGGTGTAGCCTTTCATATTTTCTTTTTTGGAAGAAAAACAACAAAAAGGCATTTTTTTTAGCACAAATTTTGCAGCTGCACCTGTATGTGGTTTGAGATGTATTCAATGCTCGCAGTATTGAATGCTCGCAGTATTGAATGCTCGCAGTATCTTTATCATTAGCCCAAAGGAGCTACCACGAATATATGAAGGCTGAAAGAATAAAATAATGGAAAAATGCATAGCTAATTCAGTCATGCCTTTTGCAGTGTGCAATAGTCCTCAAGTTTCAACATCGGGCTCCTTGAACATTTCCTTAATGAGGAGTGTCAGTCTGTGAGCTGCAGGCTAATTCAGTTGTCACTTAGTGAGAGGTAGGATACAACCTGGACAGGTCACCTACTCACAGGTGCCTTTAAAGTTCCAAGAAAGTCAATTTATTAAAGTCACGTTTCTTTCATCCAGAAAATACAGGCATGACACAATTTATGTGTTAAGAAAAAAACATCAGCAAGAAGGTAAAAGCAAACTGCAGAAAATCAAGAGGCCTGGAGATGTTCCTCTTAAGGGGGGCCCTCATTATATCAGCAGGGATCACTAAATGAAACAGCATGGCACGCTGATAGATGAAGGAGCAATTTCCTGTTGAGTTTTAGTAAAGACATATTTGAAAGAATATTGGACGTTGCCTTATAAAACACAAGCAAAATAAAGAGTGAATATTAGTTTGAGTGGTCTCCATCCTGGCCCCAATTCAGATGTGGTTTAAATTTTTAGTATTGTCAGACCACAGAGAGTGCTTTCTCGTGTTCATGTCCGAAAGTGCTCAGTATGGATGGATGTGTTTGCACATTTTCTAGGCTTAATAAACAGAATACCTATCTGGCCTTTTACTCTGGCTGTTTGTGGTGAGGGTGGTGGCTCTCACTTTATTTTAACTAGAATAAGTTTCAGATTTTGTTACGTGAAATTGACTTCTACTGTGTTTGGATTTTTTGCTTTTGATGTTACATCGTTTTGTCTTAATTGCCAGATTGTTTCTAATATGCAATAGTGGTTACAGTAGATCATTCTGTTCTCACAGCTTGATGTTAACCAAGTGGGGCTGTGACAGCATATGTGTGGGTTGTAAAACTGGAATGATAGTGGAACTGGGCATCTGTGTGTTCAGTGTTGCCATTATAGAAGACTATACCTCCCCCAGCTCTTATCTAAAGATGACACAACATATTATCACAGCCAGACTCACACATGTCACCCTGTCTGGATAGAGAATGGATGCCATTAAAGATGAGATCATTACTGAAATTTTTCAAGCAGACATGTAACTAAACTAAGCCTTCACATGCCAGTGCTGTCACTGTCCTAATGTACCCGTTTTATTATAGAAATAATGAAATGTGTATATTATAATACAGCATAACTGCGGTGACAGTTATGCTGTGTTATGAAAAAGGTCTACCAACTTTTGTTGCAGACCAAGCACACCCCCTATTGGCAATGGCAATGCCCAGCTGGACAATGTGCCCATGAAAGGCTTCATTAAATGACAAAAAGTCCAAGGCGTTAACCCAGCCTACAAACTCCACAGATCACAATCGGATTGAGTGTCTGTGAGGTGCGCCAGAATAAGCCTGATCCATGGAGGCCTTATTTTGCAACCCACAGTAAACAAAGGATCTGCTGCCAATGTGCCGATGCCAGAAACCCTCACAGTTTCAGATCCCAGATAGATAGACAGATGTCCTGTACTGCAACCTACATTGTTTTGACCAATAATTTCCATTTCAGTCTAAACCAAGTGTGTTAACTCAGATTTCAATGAATGTTACCAAATCATTGACTTTCTAAAGCATAAACAAACTTCTTGTTCAACTTCATGCAGGTGCAGTCTGCAAAGGATATGCTGTCTCTAGAGGAGTTGAGAAAATACCCAGTCAACAAGGACATGTAAGGTTAAGGTGTGGGCACCAAGATAATTTTACGAGTAGGCTTCTAGATTTGGTTGGTTATGAATAACCACATGACTATGATCAACAGCATTTTTTTTTGTCAAAAAATGATTATCTCTGTCTTGCTCACCTTTAAAATGAGGTGGTTAGTACACCATCTGATAACTTACTCATTTTTGAATGTCTGTATTGCAATCACAATCATCTGAGTAATTCTGTGCATGGCTGGAAGACTAGCCATTTTTGTTAGCATGTGGAGTAAAAAGAACAGGCTTGCTAACATGGGTGTGTGGAGCTCCAGTGCTAACTTAAGGCTGAGATAGACCTTAACCCACTGAGTCCTATTTGCCACCGGATAATCATAGAGTTGACATCAGACTGTTTAAGCTTCTGAATGATGGGGCTGGAGAGTGTTAAAAATGGTGTGGAAGGCAATAAAAGCAACTGAGCATAAGCTGCACTGTCCTCAAGATGTTGTAAAACCAAATGGATAATAGCAGAAACAGCATCTGTACCCCACCTCTGTCTATGAGTAAACCGCAGAGGGTCTAGTTTACTGTTCACACCTGATTTCAACACAGACACCATGCATTTCTCCAGGCATTTCATTGTCCAAGTGTTGACAGGTCAGAGGTATTTTAATTGCACAAGGGGGACCTAAACAATGTTAGGTAGCTATGTTTCATGTTGTGGAAGATGTGTGTAGCTGTAGCTGTTTAACACTTACTTTATGTGTTAATCAGGGTCCACATACTTGCCAGTATGAGGTTACTAAATCATAACAGGACAAACACACCCAGATGAATAGGATTTTTTGAGGTAGGTCACTGCAGTGGAGACCAGGTGCATCACTGACACGAGGATGCACCAGTTTGGCTCAAATTTCTGCTGTGACTACTGAACCAAGTGGATCTAACCTGACATCTCTGCCTATGTGAGAGACAGTATAAAAAAAGAGATATTGGGATTTTAGCTGACTTCCTTGCATCACCACAATAAATGTTTGAAATAAGTTAGTCAATATGTCTATTTTGTGTGCACTTAAAAAAAATCTAGTTTAATGTCTTCCAGTAGTGAAATAAATATCCGTCTGCCTTTGACTTAATTGACTGTTTAACTTTAGTGGCAGTTGGGTGTATCAGCATTTATCTAAATTACTACTTCCATCTAAACTAGATCAATACCTCCTTGTGCTGAACAGATTATCTGATGGTGACGTTTGGGCCAAGGCCCGCTAGGCCAGAGCCTATGACAGCTGGAGAACTGCATTAATATGACTGCAGAGGAAAGAGGGATATACTGGTCCCTAGAGATGCTCTGTGTGTGTGTGTGTGTGTGTGTGTGTGTGTGTGTGTGTGTGTGTGTGTGTGTGTGTGTGTGCGCGTACGCGTGCACATGAGCTGATAACAAATAACCTTAAACCCTTTTCTTTCAGGAGGATATCCCAGCTATCATAAGGAGAGAGCCAGGGTACACCCTGGATAGGTTTCCAATCTGCCTTTGGCAAACAAACAATTAAATAAAAAATAAATAAAAATAAATAAATAAATAAATAAAATAAAAATCCCTGTTTGGCTTCGGGGGATTTCTTCAGTACAGTTGAGTATGGTCAAACAAGTGTTCATCCAACTGATCATAGAAGAATCTAGGTGATTGCCAATTTATTCCACTTTGAGAAATGTTGCAGGGTTGATGAAGCATCTGCCAATTTATTTAAGGTGATTAGTCTACATGGAACTCCTCTTGCCACAAATAAACACATAATAATGTTTTCAAATCAGGTACACCTCATCTTCCATGCAGGTCACACTTGCCAGCTGCAATCAGTGCTGATTGCTGGAATCCAATTTTAATAACTAATACTTAAAAACTAGAATCAGACTTTAGGTGATTAACATTCTGGGTCAATGAGTGTATGGCAAAAAGAACAACAAAAATGACCATAGTTGACCATGACTGTAAACTAGGGCAGAAAAAAAGTGATATTGAATGCCTGAATACCTCTGGAATTAATATAAAGAGTGGAATTTGGAGTACCAGACTCCAGATGAATAGAGACAAAAGAATGTGAGGATAAAAATATTTTTACTTATTTGACTGTACAAACATGCAGTAAACTACTGCAGAAAAAAAAAACTCAGGTTAAAGATGCATACAAATAAAAGTTTCAGTAAAACCAGAATACAAAACATCGGTGATGAGAACATGTGGCTTCATCTTCCTGCCACCATTTCTGTCAGTTTCCCAAGAACCAGTTGAATTCTCTATGTTGTTGTGTTTTATTTTTTGAGTTCCTCTATCTTTGCTCTTCTGGATTAACATTTAAAAATAATTCAAACATTTTCTCGAAATGGCTGTTCTGGTCTATTTCTGTAGATGGTTGGGATATGGCACAGGGAGAAGAAAAGAGCTGTACTGCAGCGGAATCATTGATTTATGAGTCAGGAAGGGAAAGGCTACAGTTTTTGTATTTAGAATTATGATATTTTTCTTCTTAAGCTTCTTTTCAAGAATTCACTGAACTGTAGTTAGCAAAGATATTGCATTAGCATACTTACACGAAGATACTGAAATGGATACCAAAGCATTATACATATCTCACCTAAAAAAAAACTTCCCAGACTGGATTAAGATAAAGAAAGATATAATAAACATGTTTATTAGACATGTCAGCTTGCTAACTGAATACAAATATAACCTGCTGCATGTCATATAATCAATTTATGTACAAACATGCAACAACGCAAAGCAATCATTTTGGAAATAATAAATAAGTGTAAGATATTAATTTACCTGTGTTTACCTTTTTTTTCTCTGTTATGTTTTCTGTTATCTGGGCCATGCAGCCAGTATTCATCTGACTTTAAGCAGCAACGAACTGACTGGATTTGTCCTTAGTGCTGATTGGTTGTTCTGTATGTAACGCAGACGCAACTGATAGAGCTGTCCGAGGTTCTGATAGAGTGATTTGCCTGGGCTCATGCCTGTAGCATATTAAACCATTCCAAGCAGATGTGTAAGACACCAAGAAACACACAATCATATCTCATCTCAATATATTAATACATTAGTGTAATTGTAATTATAACAGTCTAACACACACACACACACACACACACACACATACACACACACACACACACATATATATATATATATATATATATATATATATATATATATATATATATATATATATTCAAAACCTTAACTTGGTGCTTCCGCTTAGTGAAACCACGCATGTGTTGATCCGTGCTGCAGCAACGTGCATCAGTTCCTCTCTGACCCCAGTGTTAATCTGCATTCAGACTGAGGCTTCGCTGCCTTTCTTGGCTTCTCGATAGTGGAGCAGCTTATTTCTTGGGGCTTCGCTGTTTTGTACCAGTCTTGTAGGCCCCTGCCAGTGCTGTCGAAACGGCAACACACACGTACGAAGACGGGCGATACGAAACGAAGCTTTTCGACTCGCGTCGATTTTGTTTTGGCTGATTTCACACCGCCGCGCGCTCGCCTCCAGTCTCGATTTGCAGAACGGCTACTGCTAGCGTGCGTAATGTATCGCAGAGAGGAAACACAGTAAATAGACGGACACGTCCATCTGCAAGAAAGAGGAGACGAAGATGGTGATGATGGCTTCGCCAAAATCAGCCTTCAAATGCTCGATACCGATGGCGAAGCCTTCCCTCCCGCTGAAGCTGCTTTTCTGGGTGTTTATTGTCGTGAATCACTCTACAAGGTAAGATATTAACGCGTATTTTTTCTCAAAACCACGACTGTGTTTCGGCCCGTTGGTCAGCATGTTTCAGATTTTTAACAGCAAATATAGCAGTGCCTCCATTCCAACACTGACGTGCTATTAAGGGGATCCTGAGCCGTTGGGTAGCTGAGAGGATGTCGTTTTGTATTTAGGGGGAAAAACCGGAGCTTTCGGTGTACATGTGGCACGTTTAATTGCGGTTCCAGTTGAAGTGGAATATTGTTAATAATATTAAAATTGCCTCAGCGATACACGCATGCACATTGTATGTGTGCTACACCCTGTGTATCAATGTGTTGTTGGTGTTTTTAATTTAAAAAAAATCCTCACAAAGATCTACAGATTGAATATTTGGCTTTGAAAAGCGAATAACAGTGATACACATTTATACGACGATACCAGTGTCTCCCTCCCAATCTGCCCCGCGTTAGATGTAGCATAGTGGCAGGCTAAGTTGAGTGAAGCTAAGGCTACATTTAGTCTGTTAAGCTGTCTTCAAGTATATTCTAAGAGTCAAAGCCTTGTTATGAACGCACTGGCCGGAGGAGGTCGAAATGGAATAGAGGCCACATGAAAACAATCGGTTGTTATAAAGGCAAACTTGAGGATAAAGAGGGAACCTTTCCTCCCACATATTTGAAATAAAAAAATAAGCATTTCAAAATGGCAGACAATCACACAGAGAATATAAATATGAAGGCACAATAAGGAAATGGACAGCACATATGCACTGATCCTTGCCCAACACAGGCACACAACCAAAAACACCTGACATTTCTGCTTTAACTGTGGGCCGAAATTGTGTTTGTTACAAAGACAATGAAAGAGAAGAAAGAAAGCTGTGTGGCTGCTCCTGTGACGACTTCATCCCTGTATAGTGAGATAAGAATACTGGAGAGCAAGGGGATGGTTAGGCTCCTCGCATCGGTTTCCTCTTGTGCTGCTGGAGGGTGAAAAATGGAGGCAGATAAATCAACCGACGTTCAATCACCGTCATGCTGGTCAAAACCTTGGGGCTCCTTGCCCAGATCTACATTGTTAGGCCTGTGTATTTCTAATTGTCTGGAAAAGTAAAGTGGTGTATACAATGCACTTGAGTAAATGCTGCTAATCAATATGTGACCATATGCAGACACCTGTGCGGAGGTCACACTTAAAGTATGACTCAAACTATTTTAGAAGTTTCGGTCCTATGTATGGCATAATGATTAAAATGCATCCACTGACAGGAAGTAATTTATGATTCATGTATGAAAGCTCTTTTATAAGACATCAAGGTCTTTGCATGCATTCAGTATTTTGTGCTACTTTGTGACTCATTGACATTTACTATGTGTAGTGATGTCAGACTGCATCACAATACGTTAACCCAGTCAGTTACTCAGGTAGTGCAGTCAATTACTGTCACAGATCAAATTTTGCAGAACACCCTCAAGCAGAAGAAGGGGGAATTTGGTTGCAGATTCTTTGGTATTTTCTTCTATGCGTGGGTAGGTAGGTGTCAGATCTATAACCAGGATCCACTAGAAGATTTTCAGGCGAGGGATCATGGGAAGAGGGCCTCGACATGATGGAGTGATGTCAGAATGAGCAAAGTCTGGTGGTACTTATATTATGTGCCATCCCAGATGATGATTTTGCAAACTCAAGCATGTTAGGTAGCAGATGAAATTCGTTACATAAGTCTAATTTATTTATTTGCTTTATATTTTTAACCTTCTAGCATCAGTATTTATTAACTTCCTGACCTCCCACTGAAGTTGGTGGGACTTAATTGATCCATTTTGTACAGAACAAATGTAACATTATATCTCACTCAATCCATTTTGTGTGAGTGCACTTAAGGCCTGAAGAAGAAGAATGCTTGGATTAACAAAGAAAGTTGATTAACATGTTACGTTGATCTAATTCTTGGACTAGGTGTTGTCTAGCCAGCTAATCTAAAGAAACCCTGACTATGCTGAACTTGAATGCTTCAGTTCCCAAACACTTGGTAACAAAAGAAGATTTAATAGAAGGAAATGGTAAACACGGTCCTGTCTTAACTTTCTTTAAACATGTTGCTAGCATAGTCAAAATGACCTTATAGCTTTCAGTTACATTTTAGAAAAATGGAAAGAATATATAAGATAACATTTATAACGCACACTGTGGTAATTTCTAAAGGCTTTCTGTGTTTCATTGTGGGACAAACATAAAAAGCTAGTGCCATTTATTCAGCACTGTGATTTCTAAGGCAACAAAAGCAAATTAAACTGTAAGTTGAAAGATATATTGATGCTGTCTGTTTATTCAACTAGCGCCTTTGTAGAGTTCAATTTCTGACTACAAAAATCTCTCAGGCAGACGTATTTTCTGTACATAGGATGTAATCTATGTCCATTCAATTTTTGAGCTGCTGTTAAGTATTAATAATATGGGAAACATTTCACTACACATTTTATGCTAATTGTATAAAGTAGCTGTTAGTATGTTAGTATGCCCATTGCAATTATCCCTATCTGCCACCGATTCTCATCAGTTTGTCGGTATTTTTAGACAGAATTCCATCGAATTGGAAACCTACAGTGAATTAAATGGTCTGCCAAACTGCCATACATCATCTGCTTCTTGTCACTTGGAAAGGGTCAGGAGTTTTGACAAACTGCCATGTATTCCATAATTAACATCATGTGAATTTGTGTCTTAGAATTCCTAAAAGTCAGTTCATAGCAAAGACATGTTGTCATTTTTATTTTATTTTATTTTTTCTGCCTATAGTGAAGACAGTTTGACAGGTCAGTAAAAGAAACAGGCAACACTCATGGCTACCTTTCTACAACTGAGAAACTCTGGTAGATATTGAAGTCAAAGAAATTTTGGAATAAAGGTGGGAGGGCTTAAGTTGAAGCACTTTGGCCTCCTGTTGTTATAGACACACATATGTATTTACATATATATATATATATATATACACACACACACATATATATATATATATATATATATATATATATATATATATATATATATATATATATATATACTCACTTTTAAAGAGTCTAAATTAATAGATTTTGGCGCTTTAAGTCTCAGTCATACAGGCCTAGAGACCATGTGACAACCTCTGGTTGCTAGGGAAAAATGTGTCTTGGCAAGTGGTTGCTGGAGGTTGCTAAGTGAAATTGGTCTCAAAGACACAAAGAGGGTGCTGTACCAAAAAGCTTCTTGTAATTAGTGTGGTCACCTGTAGTTTGCATTCAGCTGCAACACAAGTTGAAAAAATGAGCAGCTTTTATTTGGAAGATTAATTCTATTTATCGTTTGAGTAACAAAAATGCAATTGCGTCGTGGTTTTCAGTGTAGCGTGATATACCTCAGTGGACTAGAAAAATAAACATTTAGTGTCTTGGCCAGCGTGACTCAGGCCTTAGCTGTTGGTTTCACAGACAGACAGCAACAATCACAGTCACAGAATACAAATTTTTCCCGCTGTACTTGTGTTTGCCATGGAGCCAACAACTGGTTTCTAGGCCTGTGTGACTGGGATTTAACTTAATGTAAGTGAAATTATTACAGAAACGGCTCATTATATTCGCCCACTGATCAAAATCTATTAATATGCTCTAATCTTTGTAATGTGGTTTACAGTGGATTGGTCTGTAAATAGATTGGTTGTATTAGGATCCCAGAATGCAGTTAAGTAGAGCAGTTAAATCCTGGTAATTGGATGTTAATATTACAGCATGTGAGTAACACAACTTCAGTTGTTCATTTATTTAAATTTCCAGGTTGATTAAAGGAAAAACAAAATATAATATTTGAAACGTTTAGAGCCATATGATTTGTCAGTAAAATATCATTACTAACAAAATACAACTGTATATTTTTTCTTTCATTAAAGGTAGAGTCTGTGAAAAGTGTTGCATCAACAACATCATGTACAGAAGAGTTTGTTGTGTTGTTGCCAAAGGTGCAAGATAAATTTCATGTTGAGTAATAAGGATCATGAAGGTTCATTAGATCATGCTGCTTTATTGGCTGCAGTTTGGAACATATGTGGTAGAGTGATAAACTGGATGAGGTCGAAAGCTGCTTATACTGCTGATATTACTGATATTATTGTTCTTGGACCCTCTTGTGAATATGTGAAACTGCAGCAGAGGATACTTCACTATTGCTTTGCATGAAACTTGAGATGAGAATTTAATTGAAATTCCAATACTGTCGTTACCACAGTCAATACCAGCACAATTATTGAAGTGCACATGCATAAGTATGAACCCAGATATACACATGCAGCATGCATGTGCAGGCACTAACACGGGGCTCTCTGTGGACCTTCAGGTACAGAATTAATAGGCAAACCCTTAGATCTGCCTGTAGTGAGGAACACATGGCTCTTCCTTTGATCTACTCATATTTGGAACATTTCCATATACACAGAGATATTCTGTGAGATGAATACAGATGATTAAATTGCAGCAATCTGAAAAACTGCATACTCTATCTATCTATCTATCTATCTATCTATCTATCTATCTATCTATCTATCTATCTATCTATCTATCTATGGTAGATATCCCATTCTTTTGTTTTGGTAATATATGGCTCTTAATGGTATCTAATGTAGGAGGACTGCTGTTCAAAACATTAGTCACACCCAACTGAAGAACACAAGAAAGCTATCAGTGCTTCTACCCTTGTGTTTTACCATGTTTTTTTCATTCTTTCTCATTCTTTACTATTTTATTCAGACATCTCCCCATCTAAAGCCTCGTTGAAAGCTCACAAATATTTCAAGGTTGCTTTTCTGGTCTGTTGACCATCTCCTTGATCTAATCCAGCTGTTGCTAGAGGTGCCCAAGTGATCCTGATCTGTGATGGTATGAGGATTAGAGCCAAGAGAGGAAGTGTCCAACCATTTAGGTATCTTCTCATCTACTTTCTTATCTGAAACTCCCTGTTTTTTTTTTACTAAATCAGTATGTATATATAAAAGGAAGTGTTGATAAATATTCAGACATAAAAATAAATTATTTAGACATAAGACCAGTAAAACATCATTAAAAGACACACATAAAAACAGAATAGGCTGAAGGCAAAAAAATTGTCTGAAATCAATTTTAGACCAAAATGTTTTTGTGTGCTTATTTTCAAAGCACTCGGCTTTAAAGCAGATTATATATGTTTCTTTGGGACCCTTTTGAACACCTAATATGATATAGGTCAAGTATGTATTTGTAGAGAAGCTAAAAGGTTTTTGTATAGTTTTGCTGCAGTATTTACACAGATCTTCATTGACATTCTTATTGGCCTGCTAATCTCAGGAAAACCTGACCACCAAACTGCATTTCTTTATGTATTCTTTTCCTTCATGAACAAAAACCTTCTGGAGGGCAGTCCAACCACTGATTGCATAATGAACTGCTGTCTTGGTAAATCACACACTAATTACATACAGATTGTGCTCACACAAATTGAATGAAAAGATGTAGTGCAAATTTAGCTTGTGCTTGTATGCCTATAAATCTGCCCTGTGATCTCTTTCACCAACATCCCTCTTCTCTGTTCTTCTCTGTTCTTCTCTGTATGTTACTTACATATCTTCATCTTGCCCACTGGCAGTAAAAATCTTATCTTTTATTTTAAAAATGCGTGTTAATGAAAGGTCTTTTGAAGTATAGGATGTTGTAAGCTCATTAATTGTCCCTTTTATATTACATTAAGACTGCTTTTGTTTTAGTAATATAATTTACCAGGATCATACTTTGGTGTTGGATAGAAGGGAAAGCATTTACAGCTCAAGTGTGGTGGTATATGTGATATATGTGATAAGTCTGAGGTGAGAAAGTAAACTCTGGAAAAATGTCCTGTCCTCACATATATTTGGGCTCCTTAAAACCAGCTTTTCTGACAGATTCCCTTGTTTGAATTTATTCATTGTTTCTATAGAATCACTGACCTGAAAATTAAAGGAGAGTTTTAGCTGTTACTGGAAAAAAATACAGCAAAAGCACACACAAATCTTACACGTACTTACATTTAAAAAGAAAATATTTTGCAGATGGTATTATCGTTGGTATTACTAATACTAACAAGGTTGCTAACTATCAAACTGCAATATTTTAAACATGAACATCATGTCTTGATAGGGACAGAGTGTGAACAAGGCTTCCAGGAAGACTAAATAAATGATTAAAGCCAGTGCCACACGGGATTGTAGCTGTCATATACTTTTATATATTATCTTAGCTGCACATATCTGTATGACCCTCGCTTCATCTTGAGGTCACAATTAATATTTTTTTCCAACAAGACTGAGAACAGCAAAATTATGGCAAAAGCAGATCTGCATTTATGAATGCGTTCATACAAATTCAATTCTTTTCACATCAGATATCAGAAAGCAAGCAGTCTGTTTGTACTCCGAGTTATCTGATCTAAATGCATCAAATGATTGAACTGTAAATACCGGCAGGCTGCTCATCAAAAACTGCCTTAAAATATCAAATATATTCAAAATATCTCATAAGGGTATTGAAAATATATGTCTATAGAAATATGTTTTTCCAAATAGTAAGTGAGCTAACAGATTTTACAGTGAGAACAAATGAAACTGAATGTCATGAAAGTTTAAGAAATGAGGCATTTGCCTACACGGAGGACACGCCTTGTATTTGTTCTTTTATTTAACTATGCAAGTACTTTGTTACACAAAAAATACCAGGAACGAAAAAAAAATATTAAATCAATCCTTTAATCTTTAAAATACCTTTCTCTTTCTGTCTTTCTCACCTAAAGATTTCTGCTTTAAAAAAAAACCCACATGGGAAACCACTGGGAAAGAATCTACTTTGTATCCCTTCAAAAGAATTTGCTGATTATATGCATTTTTTTACTCTCTCCCTTGCAGCTCCGTCCAGAGTGATGACGATGATGAGGTGTCTAACAAGACGTGGGTGCTGACTCCCAAAGTGTATGAGAGTGATGTCACACACATCCTAAACAGCCTACTAGATGGATATGACAACAAACTCAGACCTGACATCGGAGGTGGGCGCTGATTTTTCACAGATAATATGTTTAGTCACAGAATCATAAAGATATCTGGCAAAATTTGTAATTAGAGCTATTCAACAACGAGTCAACAGTACTTAGGCTTAGGTTTTGGGTTAAGAGTTATAATAAAAGTGACTTGTGTTACACTGATGTTACTGTAGACCGAAATGTATAACCTACTGAACCAGGTCTAGATTTGTAAGAGTGGTTGCACAAAGTTTCATTAACAATCCAGAAACAAAGACCTTTAAATGAAGCAGCTGGCAGTGTACTAAACACAAACCAGACAAACACACTTATAACCTCTGTTTAACAACAGAATTAGCCTTATGAATCATTGAATACATAATTCATAATAAAAAAAAATAGATTTAGATGTAGTTATAATTATTAAGTCAATTTTCAGTAAAACAAAGCATTCATTTTCTGGTTCACTCATAAAAAGCACAGCCATTTCAAACATAATAAATAGATAATGAAAGTAAAACTTCCTCGCCATAGTCTTAAAATTTCAGTAGTCTTTAGAAATTGTGAAAAAACACTGTTGAAGCTTTATACCAGCTGTCTTTTTTTTCCGAGACCCTTACTTCTCTTAAAAAATGCACATGCATGCAGTACGGTCAGGGAAACTGTCACCATCCTGCAAGCCTGTAGACAGCTATCTTACTCTCTGGAGTCTGACAGACAGCTGAGCAGGACTCCTTGTCTGCAGAAGCCTATCACGTCCATCTGCAAGACCAGATAAGGGAGATACTCAGTATCTTTGAATACTCGATTAATGTGTCAGTGGTTTCCTGGGAAACTCAGTTAAAGTCAGAAATAGTGTTGAAGTGACATAGTGTCAAATAATAAAGCTGCACCAGTCTACATGGTACTATAAAAATTTGCTTGCTCACCCACTATAATATTCATACACATTTGGCACTGTCCAGTGCTGTATTCAGGCAAAAAATGACAAGGATAGTTTATAAAAATCCTTTACTACTTACTTCTCTGCTTTGTGAAAGCTTATACCATCATTAAGCAATTTTGTTGCAACAAAAGGCCATAGTCCATTGTGACAGATGGAATACAGCACCAGAAAGATTTTGACCTAATTTCAATCATAACTTTATTAAGCATGACTAATGAATTGACCTAAATGATACATTTACTCTGCGCATGAATGTAGCAGAGTAATGTTGATGTAGCATCAGCAACAAATCCTTTACATTAGTCTGTATTCATGTTTTCCTGTATACGATGTACATTATTATACGTATTTTACAGTATATTTAATACCACCTATAAAGTGACAGGTTTTATGAGGGATGGTCATTATTCTTGATACTTTGAAAGTGGGTCTGTGCTATAAATTGAAGAGCAGCTTAGATGTGCTTTGAGGTGAAGCTGCAACCAAGAGAGCCGCTGCTTAGCTGGGCGGCTGACTGCCACAGTCTTAGCCATCATCTTCAAATGTTCTGTGATCTTGCTCTCTCAGCGCTAGTCTTCCAGCTGCCACCAAGTTACACATCTACACAGGGGATATAATTAACTGGCTGTACTGTCATCTGAGCCAACAACCAACCAGTCATACCAAGGCAAAGTGAAGTTTCTACTCCACTTCTCAGAGCTCTCAAAGTTGTGGATTTAGATTAATTGCTGATTGTGCCATAGCTTCCACCGGAAGTCCATCGTGATGCTGATTTAATTTTAATGGAACTAGAGTGTATTGTATATAAAGAATTGAAGCAATTGGACTGTGAGACAGAAAAAATGTTGTAAGACTCTTAGAGGTGATCAGGGTTTTTTAAAGATCCACTAATATGGAGAACAGAAGCAAGGACTTAGAGTTGTTGTACACTTAGTTAGATGATGTTAGGCTTAAGCTTTAAAATGGCTTGTGATGTCCATTAATAGTTTGTTAGCTAACTGAGTAGTGGATGGATTGGCTTGTTTTATATTGTTACTAGGAGGAAGTTTTGAATTTTAGGAAGACAATAAAACATTTCTTTTCATATCAATGATATATTTTAGGACTGGGCGATATCACCCAAAATTCATATCTCAATATTCTTTAGCTGGATGGCGATATATGATATATATCTCGATGTTTATTGAAGTTATGCAAAAAATAAAATGAGATGTACAGTATTTGATGGCATCCTTTGTTCTTAGACTCATATATACAGTAGTCTGGATGACCGCCATCTGCTTAAAGTTCTTTTTCTTCACATAAGTAAACAAAAAGAAGAGAAAAACAAAACACACAAACGATGTTTTTTTAAAGCCATAAAGTAAAAACAAAAAGAGAGTTCTTAGTCACACTGTGTCCCAGATCTTTTCACATCAAAATCTAAATTAAAAGATGCTGAGCATAGTAACAAAGACAGATTTTGCAGCTGCTCTGTTCCCAACTTCTAATGCGTGACTGACAGCCTGGAGTTTGAAATCCTCTTTGTAACCACGTCTCTGAACAGGTGCCATTTGTGGTCCTTAAACACACACAATACGGTAATATTACGTTGAAATACAGTACGTAGTACTCCACGAGGCTCCTGACTACGGCAGCTGTAATGCTCCAACAATCCATCAAGCGGTGCGGCTTCGTAGCTTACCAAAGTCGTACTAAAACATTTTTTGACAGATTGCTGAGCGCCTTGTACCACATAAAAGCGGTTCGCAGTCAGTAAGCACAACCAGAACTCCTACATAAGGAGCACTGTCGAGTTTTGGGAAAATGAAAGGATTTTAGGCCGTGCAGCCTCGTGCATGGGGCTGAATGGCGTCAACGCGTGAGCGCTGTTAGCTCATTAGCTGATCTTGTTGTTGCCTGCAGGTGAAGCGATGGGGGAGGGGGAGTTACAAAAGTGGACGAAGGAGAGGCAAACTCGCGGCTCCACAAGTATAATTATAACCTGACATAGACTATATCGATATGAACAATATTGTCACATCTCATATCTCGTATAAAAATATATCGATATATTTAAAAACTCGATATATTGCCCAGTCCTAATATATTTTTTGTTAGTCCCAAAATTTGATGTTTTTTTTTAATTTATGATTATATATGTCCCTTATGATTTCATTGATATATCCCGCCCCACTTATTTACAGGTAACAATATTTGAGACCATTGCATATGTGTCTCATTGTTTTGCATGCATGTGTTTGTGTTCATTCGCGTGCAAACAATGTCAGTAGGGTGGGAGTGCAACACACATTTATGTTTGCCTTTGAGGGACATGGGAAATGGATGCAAACCTGCACTCACTTCCTCAGTCTCTCTCTCACACTCACTAAAGCTCCTACATCAAACCTTGAGGGTGGTTGAGTTTTAACCTGACTGTCCTCTAAGACATAGCAGCCAGTCATCCATGAAGATTAGATAGCAACATGTACAAGTTGATTCAGGCTACCTCAGAGGCTCTAGCAGAGAATGAATGTCCATTTGACACCAGCGTTCTTGTCTGGTCCCTGGCTGCCTAACTTGCTAACCCAGGAAAGGCAATTAGGCCACAATGGTAAAACATAAAAAGGTGGACAAGTGGTATAACTGCAGGTGCAAAAGAAGATAGATACATGCAAAACATGTGCATGCAAAGGTTTTCTTTGAAATGCATTATGCTTAATTAAAAATCAGACTTTGAACATTCATTGTAAAATTATGTAAAATATTTGTTTTGTGAAAAATGATATCAACAGTGAATACATAGAGAATGATTGTGTGGTTCTCAGAAACCAGTTTGATGTGGAAGTTGCCCATGTATTCTTAGTCTAAAGAAAGGAGGTCTGAACATTTATAACACTGAAATAATCTAGGTTCAACTCCTTGTTGTCAGCTAAGGAACCTGCAAAACCTTCAGGTTTTATAGGTTCTTTGAGTTCTTCCCATAGACTTTGATGTAAGGTTGGATGCATGTTGCATAGCTTCTGTGATGGATAGAATCATCTACCTTAAATAATGTATTATTGAGTACTCATGGTGTTTGTTTTTTCCCATTGGTTTGAAGAAGATGTTGCAAATTCAAAGCCTGACAAAGATCCACATCAAAATATTCAATTTTCAACAAACTTGGTGCTGACTGTGTAGATGACCTGTTTTCCAGGTGTGAATTAAACAACATGTTCATGTTTCTCCTCTCACTGCCATCTAACTGAACACTGATATTTTCCAAACACTTTCTATTCACACTTTCACAGCAAAGGGAATCGTCGCCTTCTTTTTCCCTTTGATGGTGACATATAAAACAATCTAACCCTTCTGGAAAATTTTGTGCTACCATATGAAAGATAATTTTTACCCTCTAAAATGTTTTTTCCTGTTCTTCATTGCAGTCAAGCCAACAGTGATCCACACAGACATGTTTGTCAACAGCATTGGACCAGTGAATGCCATCAATATGGTAAGTGAATACATTTTTATTGTTAATTATTGTGAAGCTGGTAGAGAGTGCTTTAGTATGCGTAAGTCTTTAGTGTCATTGTAGTCTAGCATTATGATTAAATTAAGTACATTTTATTTATCTCTAATAGTAAGAAATTAATAAATAAAGAAATATTGAGTTATAAAATATTTTTATTTTAAATTTAATCAAGCAAATACAAAAGAGTTAACATATTGCAGTTGAACACCTCATATGTCTAAATAAGACAAAACATTATAACAGGTAACAATTTTGTGTTGCTCAGCATGCATGCCAGATCTCACGGCAGTATATTTGAATATGACTGTGTGCACTGGCAAATCCTGACATATTCTGGATTTGTACATGCCAAGAATTGCATCTGAGTCAACTGTCAAAGCTTTTTGTGTTTTGTTCAAGTAAATATACTTAATTTGTTATTTTCTTTGGGTCTGGTTTAAAGGCAAGGGCTTTTTTAAAAAAAATTTCTATCATATCTGTTATGATTGTGAATCACGAATTGCTGCTAAAACCATGATACCGTAGCTTTGCTAAATGTATTTCTGTTAACCAATAGCAGTAGTTCATGAATGTTTCTAATGCAGTTCAGTATTTTTGTTTGTTTGTTTGTTATGCTATATACAAAAGTTCTAAAACACTGGGACATCATAATGTTTTCTCAAAAAAAAAAAATCTGTTCATTATTCAGTGTCATAAATCCTATAACAGCGGGGAAGATTGTGGCTATATTTCACATTCGGTGAGATATTGACTTCACACTAATCTTCAGTGGCCCTTTATTTAATCCGATATCACAATAAAGCGTGTAATAGACATGTCGGCCCACCGTGTCCATTTCACACTTTGCCTCTCCAAAACGTGAAATGTACATGCATGCAGAAGTTGCAGCTGAAGAAGATAATTTATTTCAAGCCAACATGAAAATAATCACAGGAAAGTGTTTAAACAGACATTATCCTAGCTTAATCGATTCTGGTGATTAAAGGACCCTGGAATGTACTTCATATGTTTTTACTCACTACAGATTTTGTGGCTTTAAATGTATTATTTCCCCATGATGGTAATGCAGTTTCTGCATGCAGTAATGCGACTTGTGCACGTGTGTCCATTTCACATTTTGGAGAGGCAAACCGTGAAATGAACACGGTGGACCAGTGTGTGTCTATTACACATTTTGTCATAATACTGGGTTGCTATATTGCTTTTCCTTAAAGTTTGATACTGTTTACTGTGTGTGTGTGTGTTTGTGTTATAATGATATTTTTCTTATGATCTTATGTGAATTTAAGGATAATACAGAATAAAACGAATAGAATTGTGTTTTTTTTTAAGTACTTTGTTACTTGCCAAGACAAGTCCGTCCAACATGAGACGCATTACTCTTACACAATTTCACATTTCTGTCAGCCAACATGTGTGGGAGAGCTTCTCAACTTCCAAAAATCCCTTTGCTGGATTCTTAGAAGGAAGTTAGAGTGGAAAAAAAAATGTTTGAAATGCTGAATGTTCACTGATTCATATTGGTGACCCCTTAATGCAGAAGTAACAACAAAGTAGGGAAGCGTGGTCTAGAAGGAGGAGATTGATCCTCCTTGTTATCATTTCATGACATGAGCAATCTGTTCTACACTGTGATGCCATTCCATTTTGGTAAGTAGCTAAAACACCCACTCCGCTCTGGCTAAAGTGATGGAAGAAGAGATGCAATGATGGTATCAGTTAGAAAATGTGTGCTTATACTCACATTAGGAAGTCTGCGACCATGCCTGGCTGTGCTTCTATGAAGAGGGCATTTTGACATGAAAGGTTGACTGATTGCCTCGCATTCATATGTAATACATGTGCTTGGGCCAGTCATTTCACACTATAACATGACAAATGTTGTTAGGTTGGTAGTTTTTCTGAGGAGCACAGAGTACTCTGATTGTACGGGGGTGTGAATCTTGGCATGAATACAGTTTTGATTTCTTATTTATGCAGTAGGAATCTAAGATGGCTAAGTAACAAGTTATAAGGGACAGTATAACAGATGGAAAGAGGTCAAGGTCTGAAAAATAAAAAGAATGAATGATACATTGCTGCTTTGTAGCCGCTGCACCTGAACATTTCTGAGCTGCTTTTAGAGCTGTTTGAATACTAAGAAGAATAAAAAGTTCCCAAGCCTTGAAAGATCCCAGACTATTTATGTTTATCATGCTCAGTGGGGCGCAGATGAAGATCCTCGAAGATCCTAAGTCATTCAGCCTTTCTCTTATCATTGTATTTGTACTGTCTGTCTGTCCCTTGTGATAAAAAGGGCTGCTGAAAGGATGGGAATTCTGCCTTGTGAAAATGTTTTTCAAATCTCATTTGGAACTCTTTGGCAAGGATTTAGACTTTATTGTTGGGATAAGCTTTGTCAGAAAGTTAATGCCTCTATGGCCTCTTACACACAAATCCCCAGATTTTTTTCTCTCCTGCTGTACTTCACTTTGAACCTCAGCGCTGAGCCTATCCAAATAACAAAATAAATAACACAGAATGATAGCTCTCTCTTTCTCTCTATTTAATGTTTCACCTAACGCTACACCTGTCACGTTTCACCTATTGCTCTTCTTCTTCTCCCAGAGGTGTATTGCCTATGCTTTCCTCCATATAGTGCGTATGTTCCAACACAGCTGGCATAGTGTCACCGCACTGAACAGGACACAGAAGGTTTTGTCAATGCCCAGGACAAAGTGCTGCCGAGGCAGCAGGTTATAAGGTCGGGTAATACTTCAGTCGAACAATGGGGGTTATTAATTGCCCCGTTGAACATTTAATTTTCAGGTTGAGGGCGTCAAGCTGGTCTTTTTTCAACAGTGCTCTTTAGCTGCGACAAAAGCACTTCCCGGCCTGAAAAGACACCATCTCCTTTAAGAAAATTGTATGCAAATGCATTTCAGCGTTAAGTTTCCTCTGGCATAGAAAAGTTCCCTCGAGACAGAAAAAAGTTCTCTTTGAGCCCACATTTTTAATTTGGTGTTATAGCATCTCACAGTTTGAAGCTGCATGTTGTTGACAGCGCTAGATGAAATCTTTTATCAGACCTTTATCTGTTGTGTAATGTGAAGCATGTTCAGTTTTTCTGAAGTAAAACTGAACACGACAGTTTGAGTGAAACTGCGTTTTGTGTCGTTAGGAATACACCATCGACATCTTTTTTGCTCAGACCTGGTACGACAGAAGATTAAAATTCAACAGCACAATGAAGGTTCTACGTCTCAACAGCAACATGGTTGGAAAAATATGGATCCCAGATACTTTCTTTCGCAACTCAAAGAAGGCCGATGCCCACTGGATCACCACACCCAATCGCATGCTCAGGATATGGAATGACGGCAGAATACTTTACACGCTGAGGTAAAACGTCAGTGATGCTGGAGCTTCTGATTTGCATGTTTCTCATTCATCTACAACTGACAGATTTATTAAAGTGAATTTTGGAATCTCTGACACCAGCTTAATTTTATCACACTGAATTATTTCTATTATTTCATAATTTATTTATCATTTGTACTTAGTGTTTCATTATTCTGAGTCTTTGGCATTTTGGATTTTGTTCTCTTAGTATTTTGTTATTTTCATTTCTCATTTTCATATGTTGCCTTTAAGCTTCCTAATATGCACAGAGGCCTTAACCTGCATGTAAGGACATTCTACATAAGTAATCTTTACACTGATTATCCTGGACACGCCAATTTTAGCTTCCTGCTTGTTATGGTTAACATTAATTAATGTACAGAAAAATCCATTGTGTTGAATGATTCAGAAAATTGCCTTTTGAGATGGAGGAACACCTGCTTTGGCATGCAGCTTAAAAAAAGCCTTTTAATTTTACATCAGCGTTCAATAGTTTAATTGCTTTAATTTGTCTCAAACCATATAACTCACAATGTTTCTGACTGTAAAACCATGAAACTAACACATGCTATATGTAAAATAGGTTGATAGATCAAAAATAAATATTTGCACTGACACCACGATACATCAGTAGTGATAATAAGAGAGTAAGTGAAGTCTTCCGGACTCAATCGAGCTGTGATGGATGTTTCCCTATGCAGAACACTGCCTCTCCACTTCATTAATTTAGGGGACTCAGAACTTAACCACTGGTTGTTAATTAGGATGGCCGCTGTGATTCGGTGCACAATGATACAAGACAATAGAGAGTGCGTGGATGGGTAAAGTCATTTAAGGTTATTCTCTCATTAAGAGGAAGTTTAATGACTTCTCCTTCAAACTTCCTCAGGTGTGAAAAAGAACTGTAGCTGTAAAAAAATAAAACATTTTGAAATTGTAATTAATAATTTCTTGTGTCGTTTATGATAAGGATTAGCGGTTGGTGTGAGCTACCCTTTTTGTAGAATTTTCACATAACAAAATAAAACCAATAATGCCAAAATGTACCAGACTTCGTCTGAAATGAACAATATGACATAAAACAAAACCCATCCCTGGTGACCTGGTGATTAGACTGAAAAATTTGGTTTTATATAGAGTATTGTACAACATATTGCATTTTTGTGTTCATGGAGCTAAATTTCATCTCTCTGCAGGTTGACCATCGATGCCGAGTGCCAGCTTAAACTGAACAACTTCCCTATGGATGAACACTCGTGCCCCCTGGAGTTTTCAAGCTGTAAGTCTGACCATATGCTGAAACCCTACTGATTTACCCCTCCCTGTCTTCGTCTTCTCAAACAAACACACACAAACGCAGCAAGGCCCTAAACACGTCACATGTGAGCAAAGACTAAATTTAAGCAGTGATTATCCAACAGACCAAATCAAGGAATTAACGCTGGAACCATTTAAGATTTTCATTGGGAGCACTCCAGTTACCTAAAAGAAGGCACATGAGTCATGTGTGTATTTATGTAAATAGGAAAGGAATTATGGATGTAGAATATGTAAAGTATGCTTTAATGTAACTGGTTAGGTCTAAGATTGGTAAAAAGCAACAACAGCCTTTCAATTGAAAGCAAGTGAAACCTTATGAATGTGTTATAATGTGGAATAAATGAACAACAAGATTCAAAAAACCATTCAGGCATTTATTTATTCAAGCCAAAGGCACTATTCATTTATTTTCCTGAAACCTGTCAGTATTGTTCTAAAAGACATTTTAAAAAGTAACACAAGTCCAAACGAGTTAGTCATTCCATGTTAGGACTGGACAGGGGTAAGTTATCTGCTGAAGTCACAGTGGATATATGGAGAGACACACCAGGGGATACTCTCCAGAGAAAATGATTCCTAAATAGCTCCACTTCACAAGAAAGCAGACCTAAAAACGGAACACAAGCCTTCATTTAAATTTGATGAAAGCTATGGATGTTTTTCAGAACTTTGATGTACAGTATGAGCTCAATCTCAGAAGCAGCAGATGGATTAGTGTGCCGCACTTTGCATTCACATTTTATGAACATTTTATGTGCCACAAAGCAACAAAGCATGGTCGATTTTCCAGCGCAACCTCTTTTGCGGCGATTTTGACTGTAGTCAGCCGAGATCAGGCCAAACTTTTTTGCTTCAGGACTTTTCAGACACACAGAGCAGAGTATATTGTTTCAGTTTGCTGTATATTGCATTTTAGTATTTGGATTACAGCGGCTTTTATGACAGCACAACTAGGCCCAAAGTGAATTCATAGGAGCATTATTGTTCCAGCTTATCAAAAGAAGTCTGAATCAATAATGTGTCCTGAATGCATTACCAGTAAAGATGAAGTCTGCCAGCCTCTGTGGCTGTAATGTGGGAAATGGGCAGCACCTTTCATCCCCCTGCTCCTCTAAGGTCAGACATTACTGGATGTCTGAGAGCACTTTAGTGATAAAATCATCGCAAGTTTGCTCTGAAAGCAGTTCATGTGCATTATTCAGACTACTCCCTCATCTGCTACACACAGCTCATCACTAGACTGAAGACTGTACTAGACTGAAATTTAAATAGAGCTGAAAGAACACCCAACTTTAACACCCATACTGAGGGACAGACTCTTACTGTGAGATGGTAAGAACACAAATTCGATACTCACATACATGATTTAATTATGAAAATGCATCTGTTTGTCTAAGTGACTCAGCTGTACTCTATTAAGATTGTTGTTATGATTTGTATAAAAGAGGATGTGCTGGAAGTAATAAAATTATAGAAATCCAACTTATCGCCAGCTACAGAGCTGTGTTGTAATCTTTGCTTTTAAGTGATGTTAGTGACAAAGACGTTTTCGCCCCACAGATGGACTGGATATTTTGTCAACATGTTGTGCTGGAGTCTGTTATATAATGTTTCTTTCATGAAACATTTTATTTGCAAGCTTGCCGACTTGGTGGACACGGATTACTCTAAAATAAAAGACAGCATAGCTATGCAGTCGAGTCTTGAGCTTCTCTCCTGCCTTTAATGAGTTTGAAGTAATCTCCATGTCCTCCCTTTTTCAGATGGCTACCCCAGGGAGGAGATTGTGTACAAGTGGAAAAGGAGCTCAGTGGAGGTTGGGGACATTCGCTCCTGGAGGCTCTACCAGTTCTCCTTTGTGGGCCTGAGGAACACCTCTGAGATTGTCAGGACTGTGTCTGGTAAGAAAATAAGCTGCTGAAAAATTCTAATTAAAACTCTCTTTTATTCAGTTAGGACAGTCAGGGTTTCTCTAGCATGTGAGGACTGCAAGTCAAGCACCCATCATAAATCATGATCAGTCTTTACCCAGCATAGGTAATCTCTCATGTGACGTGCAGTAGAATTTCATACATAAAAACCTTTGAATGCATCAGTGTTTTTATTTGGCGGACACATCTATACATCGTATTACCATAGAAAGTTAATCATTCCCACAGAACCACCACTCTTTGTCCTTGACTGATCTTTAACTAGTTACAGCACATGTGTTGGTAGCTGTTGCTGTCGGGTACAGCGTGAACATTTAGAGAGACAGAGGGATGATCCATCGTGGATTTTATTCATTTTTAGAGCCCACTGCTTCAAGTAAACTCCATAAGGGCTACCTATGGCTCGCTTCCCCTTCAAGATCGATAGACAGACGTTCAATAGAATTTTTTTGCTGCAGAGTGGGATGGCACTTTTCAGTTTTACACGAACTGGATAACAGTATTCAAAGATGGCATCTCATTCATCTCAGGGAATATCGCTCACTCAAGTTTTCTGTCAGTTCTCAGCATTTTTCACCATTCAACATTTTCATCCTGCTTGCATATTTTAGATATAAGATTGGAAATATCTATGGCTATATTTATATTCATAAGATGCCAGTGAGAGACTGATGTATTTAATGGTTGGCAGGGAAATGCGATCCTTGTGAATGCATTAATGCCTGCCACAGAGATTAACTTTAGACCAGAGAAAAGTTCCTTCTCATTAGATTAGCTGCTTTATCCAGAGGGACTGAAAGTTACAGTAAATGTCTGTTTTGTAAATGCAATTAAAACATTCTCTTGTAATCTCTAATGTTAAATTGCTTGGAAGGAAGGGCAGCAATTGCAGCGTCTATTTGCCCCAACTGTCAACTTTTAAATATATGTTTCTGAAAGAGTTATTTAAAAACATGGATGTACAAGTAGTTTTTAGCTTTAACTCCTGTTATATTCATTTAATTGAAGTCTGCTTGTCTTTATCATCGCTTGCAGATAGGACATCTAGTTTGGTATACTCAGTAGGCGTACAGCTTTACAGTTTTTAGAGTCCAGCAGTAAAAAAAGAAAAGTTGTAAAGTGAAACACCTAGTATGGCTGGTTTTAAATGCCCTTAAAATGTGGTTTATTGTTCTCTACCTTTTGTTGTTCTGTTTTTATTTATTTTTTCTTTCTTTTTGTAGGGTAGGTGCAGTTTATAGTGTTCATTTTAAAAGTTATAGAGCTAACATTAGAACAGTTTATAATGCCAGATGGTGGAGGTGGAATGCTCTCCTCTGACAAACAGTTAATTTGGAGGTTATATATTGTGTATTGTTTTTGAAGTGCTTGCTGGGGGAGTAAAAAGCTGTTACTGCTGTTAGGTAATCCATTATTTTCTAAATGTGACAAATAGAAACTGTGACAAAACACCGTGAAGCATCAGATCTTTTAAATGTTTTTTTTGTCTTTCCTTTTGCCACATTCCTTTTGAACAAAATAAAATTACTTTCATAAAATAAGAATCATTTAATTATCTAACGGCATGCACACTGCTGTTGTAAATCTTTATTTTCAGTTTGTTCTGTGACATATACATACTTGCATGCACTCATATACAAAGTACCCACAGGAGTTACTGAATTCACCCAGCCATTGTATAATTTGCCACAGTTTAGCAGAATGTCACCAAGTGTTATGTGCATGCACACTCTCTGACACACAAAGCAGCATAAAGAGTATTCTGGTGTAAGAGGATGTGCATCACAATGCCAAATGCTTAAACTGTATTTGTGTAAGATAATTTAAAAAAAAAGAAAGAAAAGTCTTTGGATTTATTTATTTTTTTTCGTTTTTAATGAATGAATGTTTAAAGTGACAACATGAAAAGGCAATCTATGTAAGAGGATGAGCTGTAGTGGAGAATTTTCAGAGTCCTCTGCCTCTCTCTCCTTTTGATCTGGGTTGTTATTTCCACAAACCGCCATCTGCTCTCTTGTCAGAGCAGAGAACCTTGACTGTGGCTGAGAGACCTCTTGTCTCATTTTGCAGTCAGTTTGGGTATCTGACCTGCTTCAAGATTCGTGAACACAACATCTGTCTCAAAAAGCAGTCAGTTAGGGCATTATAATTACCCACTCATCTCAACTGTCACGCAATGCATAGCGCGGGACTAATACTTTATATGCTGCATCATATTCAGCCCTATTAAGCTTTCTGCTTAGGTTTGAAAATAATAATAATAATAACAATGATTCTAGAAATCTCCAAAGCTGGTGATCTAGTTGTTTCTGCATCATTCCCTTGATCGTTGCAGTTCTAAATCCACATCTTTGAAAGTAGATTTTAGAAAGTAGAGAGTCTGCTTTTTAATTCCACTGCAGTAAATTCAATAGAGAAGTCGTTTGATGTTCAATGCAGTGCATTACTTTTTCGCTAGACACTAAAAGTGAAGTCTCTCTAAAGTAATGTCTTGAATAAATATGATGTAGCCACCCATTGACTTTAAAACAGCACGAGTTCATTCAGGTTCAGTTCACCGAGGCGCAGCTTTTCAAGGTAGGGTCAGTAGAGCCTTTATGACTCTGGTTGTATGTTTGGGATCACTGTCACGCAGCAACATGAAACTTGCACACCTTCCTGATTGTACATGTCAAGTGCCTAAAAGCCTTTGCACAGTAATGCGTGATTTTATTCTGACTTTTGAATTTCATTATATAGCATTTCGTTTTTAATTTTCTCTTTTTTATTTTATCCAAAAATGCATTAAAATGTCACATATATATAATTATACATGTAGAATGTGACATTTATGTATTATATATAAATATAACTATACTAGTGTAATCCTTCTTATGGTTGAAAGATATCCTACAAATGATATATTTTGCCTTTTTTATGTCGTTTTTATGTCATGACGTTGTTTCTCTGGCGATTGCTGCATTTTCTAATTGCAGCAGTGGACTGCAGACTAAAGTGTAGTGAACAGGATGACTGCCCTTCAGTTGGATCGCCGCCAGCTAAAAAGATTATGTGTCTTTGCCCTCCCCGGTGGGTTATAGTTAGTTACAGTTATTCTTTTAAAACCTTATTTTAATTTCATTTCAAGCTCTGTGTTGAATCAGTTGAACTGAGTCGAAACAGGTCAGGTAAGGAAACAGAGGGACACATAATGGTAAGCTAAGCAGACAGGCATTCAGGTGAATTGGCCCATTCCAGACAATGATGACTGTAGCAAATAGCCAGAGGAAGAGATTGCCTCTCATTTTGTGGGACAATCCAATCTCTCCCAGGCTCAACTTGTCACAGCACTGTTCTCCCACACTAATGTATTTGCTTTTTTCCTGAGTATTATTTAAAAAATATATGAATAGATCATAAAAAAGTGCATTATTAAAGAATGATTGAGTGATATTGTAAGTGCAGGGGCTGGGGGCACATGACATCTGCAGTTGCATTGTATCATTTTATAAAGGCTATGTCTGTTTTTATTTGGTTTCTCTTCTGTCCCTCAGCCAGTGTCCAAAGGCTTGGTCTCTCAACTTGTCACGTCACATCAGGGCTCTCTGTATCGCCTGCAAGCCTATACCTGCATGTTCAAACACAAAGACACATGCATTTACATTCATGCACACACTCGAAGGGATACAAGGAAAAAATATTTTATTGTGACAAGCATGAAGGCTTAAAAGTAGACCAGTGGGCAGGATAGGGAAAAGATAGATGCAGAGGATTTGAATGTCAGACAGCCGAGGCACTACGGGCAAAGCTAACCTTACAGTTAACCCCTCAGTGACCTGGTTAAGCATGGTTCCAGAAGCTCCATTCACCCATCTGCCATGCTGGAGTTCAGTGATAATCAGAAGCGCAGATAAAAACAGCAAGTAAGGATGCTGAAGGTTGTTGAATGGGGGAAGGAGAAGACAACAAAATAGAGAGCAGTGAAGGGTGGAACGGAGTGGTGGTTGTAGCATTTATCTGTCTGCAGTAAAACATTATTGCAAAGAATCAATGATTCGCACATTTGCAAAGATCAGGTGCACAGGGATGCGAGGCTTTACTGTAGTTTGGAAGCTTGTGTCTTATTTAAAACATAACAAGATAAAGATATATTGTCGTATCGTGATTAATTGTTATATGCAGTGCGTGTGCAGGGAGTGGCTAAACAAGAGGGGTGTGGCAGTGTTGATACATTAGGGAAGCAAGTGTGTGAGAAGAGAGCGAGAGAACAGAGATAAATGTTGCGTTATGAGTAAAGATTTTTTTCTTTTAATCAAGAAATGATTTTTATTCCAGTTCTGCTAAATCACATCACCTGTGTGTTGCATTTACTTTAACTGTGAAATATCACCACAATAATATTTATAACCATAGTCAGAGAAATGAGCATATAAAGTCTCTTAGATCGGCAAGGTGTTTTTCCTTCCAAGCATAAAGGAAATCAATGCCATTAGCCGTCTTTCCTTTTTGCAGCTAACTTTACTTTCCTTAGTAGTGAATGTGAGACGTTCTGGGCCGGACATGAGGTGGTTAATTTCCTGTCCTTTTAGCTGAGCACAAATATATCCTTTGTGCATCAGCCAGTGGAACATATCTGTGTGTGTTTGACAGTATGAGTGCTTTGGTCCGTGCCTTTGTCCATGAATTATTGCATGTTTTTTTGTGTCCATTTGCTTGCATGCACATTTCAGCATGTGCTCCCAACTGGATATGAGCCTTTTTTTTATGTATTGGAAGCTATTCTTAGAGTGACCTTCCAAAAGCCATGCCGTGCAGTGCAGTGCTGTTGTCTGTGTGCGTCCGCCTGTGTGATTTAGGTTGAGTGGAGAAAGCCCAGGGACACATCAGTGGCCTTCTCCAGCTTACAGAGCTCCTCAGTTTGAAGATGATTCTTTGATGGGGCAAATCTGGAGGCATTGTGGTCGAGAGGAAGTGACTTAGAAAGAGGAAGCAGTCAGCAATGAAAATGCATGAAAACACACATGCACAAGAACACATATATACATTCATATACAGACAGTTGCTTTAAAGTGATAAGGGTTTCCGCTAATAGCATGACAAAGAAAATCAGTCTTGCATCTTTAGCCCTGTAGCTCTGTAAAAGGCATTCAACATCGATTCCTCAGGCACCCACAACTTGACAACTCGAAAATACAGGTTCACCGAAACAGATCCGAACTGTAAAATATTTTATGCTAAATTTGTTGTTTTCCCACGTCATCTGGACTTTTTTCTCCACCCTTCTCTCCATATTACATTTGAGTCATCTTACATACAGAACCCCCAAAAGGTTTTTTTTTTAGAAGTTATTAATATTTTAGTTCTGTGTCAGGGGTAAATCACATTCAACAGGGTTTTATTTTTAAATATAGATAAAATTATTTTTTAAATATATTTTAAAGAAACATGACAAAGATGTGAAGATGTTGCATTGATGTCTTGCTGTTCCAGATCAGGCAAGGTTATTCTTATGTCACATATAGGTTCAACTGCAGAAATTCAAGGCAATGTAAAGATGAAAAATGACCAAGTTTCATAGAAGCTTGTACAGTTGAGACAAGAATGCCTGTCACTGCCTGCCAGGGTTAATTAAAGAAAACATGGAATGAGACAAAAGGCAATAAAACTAACTAAATTGGGACTTTGAATCCCTGATCAAATAACACACAATATGATCCAGAATGCTGTATGAAATTATTTCACTTTATTTTACTTTCTAGTGGATAAGTTGGTGATGAAAAGCAAATCAGCATCATATATATATATATATATATATATATATATATATATATATATATATATATATATGGCGATGGTTCTATCTAAGGCCTCAGTCAGCAAGTGGCTGCTGGAGGATGGTGGCAGTTGGTGTGAAATGGGTTGCCAAAGCAACAGTCACATAAGTCAGTGAAGTGACAACAGTTTGCTAGGAAAGATGTGTGTTCCTCGACAGGTTGGCAAGTAGTTGCTGGTTTGTAGGTGAAATTGATTGGAAAGAAGTGTAGAGTGCTGCTCCGATAATCTCATTGTGATTGCTTTGGTCACTACCAGATAGCAGCAGTCACCCACAGTTCGCATGCAAGATACCTACTTGTCTGCAAACATTTGCCAACTCCTCATTGAGCAGCTTTGAACTTGCAAAAATACAACACAAACCAGAACCTGATAACATGTGGTCACTGGCCAGTCTAGAGCGTGTGTGACTGAAGGCTTAGAGGTTTATAGTTTCTAAAGGGTTAAGAAGCACTGAAACAATCTATTATCCATGCTGTGACTCTGTTGCAGTACTAACGACTCTCCCTAATCCTCTCCTACCCCACCCCCTCTCACTGTGAGTTCTCCCTCTTGCTTCTGGTTGATGGGTGTGATGGGCAGGAGTGGGAGTGAAAATGCTCTGACTCAGCCAGAATTCTCCTTTTGTGAAGTCAAATACGAGTTCAGACTCCCCCCATCCCCTCCCCCATGCTCCATATACACATTCCATACACCTGCCCCATACACTAACAGTATTCATATTTACGAGTGTTGGCTCTATAGAGTCCCTCCGCCTCCAGCCCTTCTCCCTTGTGCACTCATACAAAGAGATGATTTTTATTTTGGACCTGGCGTATTCCTGTGTCCTACTTTGTATGCATCCTCCCCTCCCCCTCTGTTTATCGCTCTCTTTCTTTCTGCCTTTCTCAGTCGACAGTCTAATAAGCCAGTAATTAACACCTGGAAAAAAAAATGAAAAAACAGGGAATGGGGATAGGCCATAGGAGAAGAGATTGCGTTGAGAAAATAAGACTCTTGTTTCCCTCCTCATTGATCACCTGCATGTAAAAGGCTGCCTGTGGGGACATGAAAGGAACGCAGATTTAGAAAAATAGATTTTTCTGTTTTTAAATCTGTCTGAGATTTTATATTGTCAGTCCAATCTGTGTTAGATATTTGTTATTTTGTGGTGGACAGACCATACAGAACACAGGGAGAAGAACTGAAGACAGTGAGTGATAGTAGCTGGCAGACAGAATAATGTTATCAAAGGCAGCACATTGCTTCGTCTATGCAGCCTGACAAAGTCTTAACATCTTAACATTAATACTTGAGTGTCACTGCCCTCTCACATTTTTAACTGCGTCTAGTGATGCCAAACGATGCTACAACACTAGTGTTATTCATTATTATTTTTTCTATTTAAAAGATTGAGCCAATACCAAAAGAAAACTATTAGTATAAATTATTATGAAGAGCAAAAAAAAAAGTCCATTGTAAGAGAAGATGTAGCATAGATAATGGATTAAGCATTAAACACAATACTTTCACCTTTGGAGCATTAATCTCAACATTCATGCACCGTTATTGTGCTCATTTTTCTTATGTGGTGGATGGAGAGACTGGGGGGTAGAATGCACATGCATGTGTACATGTGCGTGTGCACACACAAATGGATGTGCATGCAGGCACCCTTCCAGTTTGTCTCTCAGAGAGTGCTTTTATGGGAAAAAGGGCTATATATTTCTACCTTCTACAGTTTTAAGGCCAGGGCAATACAAAGTGATATTTTTAATCGATCGTTATGTGTAATGTAGTGGTATGGATGGCCAGAAACTTGCTTTAAATTTCATGTCCTGGGTCATCACAAAGAATTGTGGAGAAGGAGGGATTTTTAGCTATTTTGCAGCTATTACTAAATCCTAAATGTAAAAATGCAAATGAACTTCTGGGATCACTTCTTGTGACCCGGTTTAGATGGATGCAGATGGTCTGGAGGCTAAAAGCAGCTCAAAGCAGTTCTGCTCTGTGGAGCAATTGTTCCTAGGGCAAGCCCCTCATTGCTCAATAAACTGTTATAAAGTTTCGTGCCAGAGCCCTAGTTATTCTTCCCAGTCAGCTTATTAGCCTTGGGTAATAATCTGCAACTTAGTGTTTCAAAGTAATTAGCCACAAGGCTAGATTTTTTGTGAAATACTCAGTGTCTGGCCAGTTAATATACACCATAAGAGGATAAAACTTACAGTTGCCATTAAACAGAGTAAGCAGACTCCCATGAATAATAATCATAGTGACACCGCATGGCACCTCACCCAAACTCTAAGCACCCACTTAACAGTTTTTTTTTCTGTTACTGTATCAAAACTCTTTAGTATCAATATGTCATATGTGGCATAAGATATTACAATACACATCCTTGGAAGGAGCATGTTATGCTAATAAGGCTAATACACACAAGCAGACCTATTACTGGTAAGGTTAACATAGGTTGCAGTGAAATTAAATCTCAAGTCACCCCAGCTTGGACTCTGTTTACAAAGAGGATTAACCTTCCTTTACATGAATATTTTAGCTTCAGTGAAACTATCCAAGAGGCGCAATGTACATGCAAGATAACTGGAATAATGTGCAAATCTAAGCACCCGGAGCACATTTGCCAAATAGATATATTCCAATAAAAATGCTGTTTTTAAGAAAGTTTTTTCATGCAAGATTTTTAGATTGTTAAGGTATTTAAGACAGCACCACTTAGACTGAGTATACATAAGCATAAATTAGTGTTATAGTTTTGGGCAATAAAGTTCATAAGCCAGATATAATTAATAATACTGAAAGCTTAAAACCAGTTATCTAAAGCTCTTATCTGTAATAGCCCAAAGCTATTGGCAGTACAATGAGCACTGATTGTCTTGTCTCACAGAGTATTTCTCTGAGCTTATCCATCCAATATACATTTAAACATCCATATACTGTGGACCAGTATATTGTGCCATTATATCTGAAAATTCCTGCTATATATATATATATATATATATATATATATATATATATATATATATATATACATTTTATTTAATTTTTAATTTTCAGGCAGTCGATGATCCTTTAAACCTTACACTGCAATAACATAATATCTAGTAAATGCTGATTAACTGCTCTCAGTGTTTTCAGTCCAAAACTCAAGTAAATAACTGAATCCCTACTTGGACAAAAGCAAGGGGTTAGAATCTGCTCTGATCAGTGAGTCTGTTAAGAAATAAGGAAATTACAATTTCCAAATTTGTCAGTGTCATTTTATGTTCTGATATTTTAAAGCAAGTCTTAAATCTATTGCTGGCATTTCTAAAAGGGATCGGGAGGTACCTATAGAGTTCTCTTCAGTTGAATATTTGATGACAAAATCTTAATGCTCTGATGTTTTTACACCTGATTGTTTCTTACTTATGCAAATATATGCTCTGCCACCATGTCCTTGAATTTTAGATTTAGCCGGAAAGCTTTCAGACACTCAGACATAAAAATAGTTTAGCTGCTGTTAATTATTTAAATTGAACAACTTGTTATTTTTGCTGTGTGTGTATATGTGTATGTGTGTGTGTGTGTACGTACCAAAGCAAAACATAAAAGCTAAATCATAAATATGCGCTTTACTATATTACTGAGAACAGTTGCAAATATTCTCCGCTTTTTTTTCTTTCTGACTACATGTCTAGAAGTATCAAGTCAACAGTTCATTCGTGTGTGTTTTTAGACTTTACTTTCCTTTTTAAAATACAAATATGAAGCTAAACTGATTAGCTCCCCTTACTTACGGCTTCTGAAAAAGTCCTCTGTGATTATTAGCCGTGCTATCTCTGTTCTTGTCACCTTTTACCAGACGACTTGTTTATTTTGAATTGTAGTCAAACTGTTTTTTTTTTTAAGAAACACAAATAAGTCTTTCCACTAGTGTCGTGACTGTTGAGTGCGAATAAGTCCTGTCACCCAGCCAAAAGTGATTAAAACAGAAAATGAGACTCGGGGTGGTGGTGGTGGGGGGGGAAGCGATGCATTAAACACTGGAATAAAACGAGTGAGAGTTTGAACTTCAAGCTTATGTAATGAGTGTGAATCGCATCTCTACTCAGTGTGTGAATAAGAAATAATGAAGCCATTTTTAGACAAGGTAAGCTGGGAAACTGATAAAATGAGGGGAGACCAAGAAATAAGTGAGGAATGTCTTGTCCTTGTTTTTAATTATGTGATATGACAGAAATAAACTCACACGTTTTAGATGCCTTAAAGATTCTTTAGAGAAATACAATATTTTACGGGGTTTGAAAAAGGATGAAACATGAACAAGATGTTCTTCATAGCCTCAGATGAAATACTTTCTACACAAAAATGTGCAGCCCACACTGGAATACCAAATTGGCATGATAGGCAGCTGTCCCTTGACCTGCTGTGGCGATTTGATTAATTATAAATGTGTTTCGTACGAGCCACTGAAGCATAAATGAAAATGTAAAATTAAAACTGTGATAATGTAGCCTCTACATTTTCAGCTTAAGGCCTCATTTTAAATAGGGCCCTTGGGTAAATACCTTGAAAATCCTTGCTTAGTGTTTTAAGTTTTATTAATTTGTGTTACCTTTCCCTTTTCTTTTTCTTTTTTTTGCTAAACTGGCCAAATAATTATATGAAAAATAGGTTCGCCAGCTTCTGACTACCTGTCATAAATCCTACAAACAGTCTTGCTCTCAATAATTTGAGAGCTATTAGTGTGTCTGGGAGAGGGATAATCATCTGTCCCTGTCACAGTAAACACAATGTTAACAACAAGGCAATCAAACTGTGTAGACTCCTGCCTGGTGTTTAATCATGCTGCTGTGTTGCCGCAGTTACTCACCATGACAATGCGGTGCTTTTTTTAATCCTTTTTTTTTTTCTTCTTTTTTTCTTTTCTTTTCCTGTGACATCATCTTGCCGCCCACTGTCGGGGAAGAATAGCTTCTGTAGGCTATGGAGGCAAAATGCAAAGGGATTGCAACTAGTTAATCACTTCTACATAACCTGTAGTCATGTCAGCGAAAGTGCTGCGTTAACATTGCCTGTTCGTCTTGTTGACCCTGGCAACCAGCCGTGGCTTTACGCTGGTCATTAACAAAACTCCTTTCTTTCTCACAAACGGACAATAGCATCTGCTGTCACCTCCGATATACATGACCCTTGACAGGAGAAGAGCTCAGTAAGACAGCCTGTCAGCAGCTCTGCAGTGTGTCTGGTTTGTCTGCTTTCACTGGATGGCCAGCATGTGCCTCAGGTCCTCCCTGCCCATCCATATCTACACCAATTTAAAGCCTGGCTGCCAGCAGAATGATATTCTCATATGACATTCTTTTTCCCCTAAGGTCAGCAATCCAGAATTAAAATGTTTCATTCTTTTGACCTACTGGGGCTATTTTATAATATTGTATGGTCACACTGATTGTGTATACTCGTGTATCAAACACATAACGATAGAGCAAATGTGTGTTTATAATAAAATGTATCTACTGTTACACCACAGTAGAAGGTTCATACTGGAAGACTGATCCTCTTTTTGTTTCTTGTGTGCATCTAATTGTATCTAGTGTGTTGTCTCTGCGGCTTTTAACAATAAAGCAACACTCTTTTCTGATGAATGATCGTGCCTGCCGAGTTTTTATTGCTTTTTGTAGATTGCATCAGCTCGAAGTAAATCACTTTTGCCAAGAAAACGTGTGATCCTAATAAAAATAGGTGAAAACATATCTTAATGTAAACAATAGTTTTGAGCTTTTTGCTGCGTGGTTGATTTTTTTTTTTCCCCACGCAGCTGTCATCACCATTCATCATTCCTAAATTATAAACAGAAAAGGTTGGGCTGAATTGATAGTGGTGCAATTATGCAATAAGACTGGAAGGGTTGGCACGAATGTCAGTGAAAGAGTGGCAAAGAAAGGAGAAAGTGAGATTTGTGTGTTACTGGAGAAGTTAGAACATGACGTTGAACGCAATGATGAAGATGAATCAAAGACTTAGTGTATCACTGAACATGTGGATATTATTAGATGCACATGGAAAGTTGTGAGATCTAATAAATAGTATCACACCTGTATTATTATCGGTAGCATTAGCAGCGTTAGAAAGGGAACGCTTTCTAGAGACACTGTGAAGATAGAAAAAACCTCATGTGTTTGAGTTAAAATTAGTTTGAGCACCTCAGTTAGAGGGAGAGTGGACATAGATGTTTAGATGATTGACATTCCAGCTCCAGCGCAGTAGAATATAACCTCATGTACACACACACACACACACAAACACTGAGCTATATCAGAGAGTACACAAGTGGACAAGTATACAAAAACTGAGATATGCAGGAATGCTGGCAAAACCAAACTTTTGTTCTTCCAACAGCAACAAATGTAAAAAGGTACAAATATCAGAAATAATTGAACTTAAAGCATTAGTCTGGTTCTCCTTTGTTGATTTTTTTAAATGCTCCTACAAGATTTTCAAAAATCTCCATGCTGTGATACTAATTCAATTACTGTTGGATTAGATGCTCATTTGTAATTACAAACGTAAACAACATAGACAGTGTAAAAGATGGTCTTAGCTGTTGTAATGTCACCCACGGATTTCTGGTATTTAAGCATTGAGGTGAACATTTAGGAATGCAACATGTGACACCGCACACTCATTGGCTGCTGATGTGTGATTAGCCGTTAGCCAATGAGCGTGTGGATTCATACCACAGATAATTCTTCACACCACTGAATGACACTTTATGGGGGATCAAGTTTAAAATTCTCACACTATTATTCCCACTTTGATTCTCTGTCACAATGGGTTGAAAATATTTCTGTAACACTGATTTTGCATATATTTAATACAAGCATCACCTCTGTGTTTGCAATGTTCGGGACAAGGCTTACAAAGCGCTGCACAACAATATACCTGAGTGTTGTGACTTTAAATCTGAGGGACTAAATTTACTTACAGTTAAAGTACGTTGTGGCGTGATGAACTTAAACTAGCCAGGGAGCTGGAAGCCATTTTGTTTTGAGTGGACTAGAGACATGATTAACAAACTGCTGCAATACTACAGGGCTGTAATGGCAGACGTTCTGATACTAACACATCGCGCTGCCAGAATAAAGGGCATCGGTCGATAACACCTCCTCAGAGTGTCTTTTTGGCAAGTGCTGCGGCCTGTAATGAAACCAGCAAACAGATGAAGAGAAGCATGGAGCAGAAGGGTCTTACACCAACCGACCTCACCCCTGTGGTGGAAACTCCATTATTGTTATGAGTCTGGGAAAATCTGAAGGAGGCTTTGTGCTGCTGACAAAGCTGAAATAAGCATATAAACTGGAGGCTTCTCAGCTGTCAAGGGTCTCGGTTTTGGGCCCCTGCTAATGTAATATTAATAAAAACAAAACACTGAGCCGCCTGACCCCTGAGAGCAGCCTTTGTGTCTCTCCTGTAATCTTACAAATCCAGTCAGTGCACTGTAATATCTCGTGCACCTGCCTGCATCGATAGAAAACACACATGGCGATATGAACAGTTATAGTTGTGCTGCTGGGGTTATTACACAGTGCTTATTTGATGACGCCATCGATGGCCAGGTGAATGAAAGGGGTGTGTGCTGGAATACATCACGAAGATTTGGCCCTTGTGCAGTTGCTATGAGGTCTGTGGCGATATACAGCCTGCGCATGGCCGCAGACATAATAAACACTGACAGCCTCCTCGCTTTCTCTCTCTGTCTCTCATTAATGGAAAAATACACAGATGTTGGCTGTTTTCCACTGCAGTATGTGTTGTGTGCCCTTTCTCATGAGAGAAATTATTAGCCAGCTGTTCATTCCCCAGCTGCATAGGCTATGGTGTGCCATGGGTGCTTAAACACACACACACGCGCACGGAGATATATCAGAGAGTATATTCCTGCCCCACAGGTTACAAGCCATAGCGAGAGGCCAGGGGAGGTTCTTGACACAGTTAATTGTGTGATGTTAATCAATTAGCAGACATCTGACTGAGCTGGAGGCCAGCAGCGAACTGTCATTAGACTCCCAGAAACAGACAGGTGCATTGGTAGACAGCAAAAAAAAAAAATGGACAGTAGCTATTGGCAAGTAAAGCTGTGTTGTAAAGCTGAGGCAACGTGTGTGTTTGTGCGTGTTCCAACATGACTGTCTTTCTATTTAGATGATCATGATCAATTCAACCTCATTACAGGATGTTAGATTCACATTTGAAAAGTGTGTGTGTGAACATTTGTGCATTTGCGAGTCCTCGCATGTTTGGCACGCATGCTTAGCATGCATTTTAAACAGGCAGGCTAGATCATCCATATTGTCGGGGTCAGGTCTTTCTGGGCTCAGCTAACCTCAACCTTTTAACACCCAACATCTGCTTGAGTCAGCTAGCCAGCCCAGGGATGGCTCATCATCAGCTGGACGGTGGTGTTCATGTTCCGGCTAAATACTGGCAGGAGACAAGCGTTTGTGTTTGTGCATCCAAGCAAGTCCAGCTTCAGCTCTCTGAATCGCTCTGTTCCATTTTAGATCTCAGGTTGCCTTGGGCAGACATGCAGTCAAGACTGTGGTTACACAACATTAAGTATTGAAGACCTAACAGTTTGTCTAATCTATGCTTGGTGTTTCTGTCTTGACAGCATTCTTTGAGCTGCCTTCTTCATAAGCAGACAGTGTGAAATTGCTTAACTCGCACTGGTCCTACAGTACTTCTGTATGGACTGTGAATCAGTTCTTGATACTAATCACTCTTCTCAGTTCTGCATATTTTACACTACATGATAACATAAATAATGCACACAGTAAACTGTATGCTTCGTGTGTTATCTTCCTGATGCCTTGTTATACATTTCCATGCTCTCACTCTTTTTACCCTCTTCTTGTATTGTATGTCTGTCCAGGAGACTATGTGGTGCTGACTGTGTACTTTGATCTGAGCAGGAGAATGGGTTACTTTACAATCCAAACGTACATCCCATGCACACTTATTGTTGTCCTCTCCTGGGTCTCATTTTGGATCAACAAGGATGCAGTGCCTGCCAGGACATCATTAGGTAAGGAAAAAAAACATGATGTCATTGCTGCCTCTGACTGTTTAAAGCAAAAGTATGCAAGTTCATCAGCAAAGAAAAATGAATATGAATTAAATGTTTTTGCTTTTTTTGTTCTTTTATAGATATGTCTCCTTTGTGTAAAAATCACAAGGCTTTATCAGAATTGCTTTAATTCTTTTTTTTTCAATCAGTCCACTTAACCCTGACACAATCTTTGCTTTAATTACTCCCCCTGGTAAAACACATCTGACTTCTGTGGTGATTAGGCAGCACACTCATATTGTAAAACAGTCTGCTCAAGCTTCCCATTTCTTGTTGTTCTTTTCATTTTGTCTTCTCTTTTCACATACGCTGTTTCCAGTCAGGGGCAACACATCTGCTTAGGAATCTAGTGCATCTTGATTAGAAGAGCCTGTCCTAGCACATATGTTTGCACGCATGCCTTAATGAGGCATTAATTATGCAATGCAGAAAGGAAGATGCAGAGATGCCTCGTCAGCACAATAATAATGCAGGTGGCTTTCTCACAGAATGCAAAGAGGCACCCTGCATGTACCAAGGGGAGGGGGAAAAAGGAGAATTTCAAGAGAATTTTTCAGGTTTTGAACTTGCCCTAATGGACATTCTCAAAGGTTTTCTTGTGATGGAGTAAGAAAAAATATTCTTTTGTCAGCTTTTTTTAGACCCTCGAGGCTCCAAAACCTGACCTGAAGTCCATGTGGTGTGATTATTAGTATTAGAAGGAGTAACTTTATGTAAAATAATCCCTTCTGGCCAAAAATCCCCTTTCCACCTTCCTACCATCACTGCTTTGTCTGTCATTAATCTTTCTAAAAATAGGTTGTTTTCTTGTTTTTCAGCCTCTGGAGTCCAGACGTGATTTGCAGTTGTAGTAATAACACAGTTAATTCCCTGCTAAAATTATACCAAGAGTGAAATGTCTTAATTTCCTTTTTAAAACATGATGCAGAAGGTGCGTGGAGCCTGGTGGCTAGGAAGCAGATTAATTCAGATGACATAATTCATAATCCTTCAATGCCATCCAGAAATATATCAATTCACTCACAGTACTACAGTGTTAATCTTGGCGCAGACTGATATCCTTCAGGCCACATTAAATTTAGACATAAATCATCTTCTTTATATACGAAGCAAGTCCCCTAACACGTATGGTCTATTTAAAAGGGAGGAAGAAGGCGGGCTTGTTAGTTGCTTTTTTGTTGGTGTTTGGGGATTGTGATGGTGTTGTTGGTAATCTGCTGTGTATGTGTACTTACAAACACATTTCCTCGTCATGTGCCATCACTCTGCCTCCATCTACATCATCATTAGAGCCCAACAGAGTGAGTAAAAGGGTTAGCAGATGGTGGATATAGCAATGCAGTATGTCACTGTTGTGGTCAATTACAGTTGAAATGTCAACCAGTAAGTAGCTATGTGGATCAAGGCAACAGTAAAACAGCTGCTCGCTATTCCCACATGGCTATTCCAGTGTTAAGAGCTAACAAATCAAAAGACACTTTTTTTTAGCCTTTTATACTGATACAATATACAGTGCATAGACATCATGCATATGAAGAGAGCATTTTTAAACATATAATAGGAACTTGGGATGTGCAAATTATACATAGCAAGAATAATCGAACTTGTAATCTGTCATTATTTAAAACTGGTCTGATTGTTTTCCTTTTTCCTGTTATTTTATTACCAGGCATTACCACAGTGCTGACCATGACCACATTGAGTACTATTGCCAGGAAATCTCTTCCAAAAGTTTCCTATGTGACAGCCATGGACCTCTTTGTGTCTGTCTGCTTCATTTTCGTCTTCGCCGCACTTATAGAGTACGGCACACTGCACTACTTTGTCAGCAACAGAAAGCCGAGTGCCAAAAAGGACAAGAAGAAGAAGAATCCGGTGGGTGTCTTTCCAAAACTAAACTGAACTTTTTTTTTTTCATTTTTAATCATTAGGAGTTTCTCAACTATGGATCTTCGAATTAACAATGAGACCACAAATAACGTTTTAAAATTAAGTGTTTACTATTTCTGTGATGTGTATTTTAAATTATTAGTTAGATAAATGGTCAGATTATCACTTCACATGTTTTTTCCCCTCCCCCACTCTGTTACAGTACTGGAATAAGGTGCAAAAAAGCTCTACAGTGCTTAGAATTCCTAAGACAGTATTTTCCCAATGGCCGCCACCCCAAATTACTCAATGAGTAATGCAAGCAGGTCAAATCTTTCATAATCCTCTACACATCTGCTACAGTTGTAATTTAGATCCAGGTCACATTACAGTTGAGTTGCCTCATACTTTACAAGTCTTAAGCTCCCAAGAGATCATGCCAGCTCAGTTTAAGGACCATGATCTCTGACCTAATATTTTGGAGGATGTTTATGGTATATAGCAAAACTAGCAATTTTTCTCTAATCATTTAAAGTTGATTTGTGTAAGAGGAACAATTTTTAATTAAAAAAATGTTTAAATATACCTCTGGTGGTATTTACTTTATGGCAAGACAAAGTTCCAGCCATATTTTGGGGGGGAAGGATAATAATTGTTTTAACAAGGCTTTTCAGTGAAAGATATTAGAGCTTAAATCAAGTACACCACCATGTGTTGATGAGAATCATTCAAATGAAAAGTGGTGAAAATTGAGGTGATCTAGCTGTAGGCTCTGTAACTAAGGTTTTGCATATAGTCAGAATGTCTTGCGGGTGAATAAAGGAATAATGAAGTGGAAGGTGTAGTGCTAGTTTGCTATTTCAGAGGGGAAGACCAAGTCAAGCAAAGAGAGGCTTTCTTTTTTTCTTCCATTTTAGTATTTCATTACTATTTGCTGTTTCAGCTACATGTGATATGACCCTTTGAAGAATTTGAAATATTCTCAGGAATTACAATTAAATAAACTACGTATAGTGACACCGACTACAAAGCTAGTGAAGTACTGTGTAATTAAAAACTTGAAGATACGATGAAGTCACAGTCGCAAGGAGTTTGTAAAGCTTGAATTAAAGTGGATGTAATGTTTTCCTAAGGCAGTGCTGGCCTAAGAAGCATGTAAAATACATGTATCCTACCATACATCTCCCCCTGTGTCCGTTCATAATATCTATGTCTCCTTGCAATATATATCCTCTCTTTCCATTTTGAGTTAAATAGTGCAGTATGTGTAATTATCACACATTTTCTTTGTGTTTCTCTTTATTTTTTATGGTTATTTTCTTAATTCTCTGTTTACATGTATTCTGTGTTTTTGTTCTGTTTTGTTTTGTCCTGTTGTGTTACTCTCTTTCAATTCCACATATTCTTTTTCTCCTGTTGGGACAAAAGCTCCTCCGGCTCTTTTCCTCAAAGGTATATTGCCTGTGTCTGACTGCATGTGTCTGCTGCATTTTGGCTCTCTGAGCCCCCAGTACCTCACTGCTTTTTTCTGTCTGTTCTAAAGCTGATACACCTCTCTATATTCCCTCTTTATCTACCTGCATTCTTACTGTACTCCTCCTCATTTACTAAATAGGTATCACAGATAGCATTAAAAAGGGCGCTCTGCAGTGCACAGTGCGGAGGCAGCCAGCCAGACATACTTGCAGTGTTTAAAATTCAAATAAGCATCCCACACATCCCATGTCAGGAAGAATGTAATATTCCAGGCTCAGTGTGGACTTAATTCTGGCTCCCTCTGTCCTGTTTCACTCTTTGTTGTTGTTGTTACCACAGCGAACTAGCAGCTGCTACAATAGCTTCCTCTTCTTTCCCTTCTTCTGCCAGTTAATCTATACCTGTGTGTTTGTTGGGCTTCTCAACCTGACGCTTCCTATAGAGTCAGCAGAGCCTTAACAGACTGAAATAGACAACCCATGCAGTGTGCTAGGTCTAAATTAAATTGGAAACCATTTAAAGGATTAACACACAGTGAGACAAACACCTAACAAGCGTCCAGGGTAGGCGAAAGCAAGCAAAGATTTAAATTTAGCTTAAACCACAAACTGCTGATACTTTTCTAGACTAAATAATTTAAAGTAAGATTAGTTAGATTTCCAGGAATCTAAATGTGTTGTTAAAAATCACCACTTGCAATGTGGAAACACTACTACAAATTATCAGCTTAAGCTAGATAAGCAGTATTAATCCTGAGTGTTTCTGAATCTTTTGTCTTCTCAGAGCGGTTGTCTCCTTTCAGTCGGTTAAAGCTGCAAATGCCACTGTGTTGGTTCTTTGTTTTTATTTCTTTATATCTTTTGCTAACACCGACTCAGCATTGCCCAGCTTGACCAGGCCATGCGGCGGGATGCTGTTAATGCTCCTTCTGCTTGAGCTTCCACTGCGCTTTCTTCAGTGCAACCAATCCCCCTTTGAGAATGGAGCCATAACCTGCTCTGCTAATCCCGTCATTAACTTCACATATGGTCCGTTAAGAGGACAAAATGCTGAAACTAACCTGTGCGTCATTTTGTTGTGGTTATGTATCCTTTTCAAAGGGTCAGCAGATTTTTGCACTAGTGCTGGGCAATTTCAGTTTCAGGGAATGAACATTATTTTGAGCTGTATTTTAAGCTTGTTTATGGTTGCATGCTTACAGCAGATAATGAGGTGTATTAAACTAAAACTGCATTTATATTATTCTTTTTTCTTTTGCAGTAAACATGCCTTTTCTATATACTATATTGAAAAGGAACAAAAGCAATAATGAGGCAGATGAAAACAAAAAGCATTCGCCGTTTTGAGATGGTTGTTAACTCATTAAAAGTGTTTATATTCTCACAAAACAGAATATGAATTTGTGTTGTAAACTATAATTGGAGTGTAAGTGCAGTCACTTATAGACTACACTGGCACTCCAAATATGGAGTGCAAAATTATAGATTATCGTCCCTGTTAGCTATCTATAGTCTCTCCATAATGGAGACAATATCTGAGAAATAATCTAAATCTTTAGTTTTTACAGTGGGAGAGCATACGAAATTCTTGGAGTACACTTAACTAACAGACTCCTTTTAAAGCATGAGGCTGACACCCTAGTTTATCAGCAAGGTCAAGGAAACTTTTGTCAAAGGGAAGAAAAGCATTTAATCTGCCAAGCAGCAAGACTTCCAATTTGTGCAAAGGTGACATGGCATTTGAAGATAAAGGCTAATGAAAATGGTCTATTTGAATACTAATTGTCTCTCTTTAGAATGACAGGACCAACAAGTGACTGATGTCACTGTCCTATTTTAGAAACCTTAACAAATGAAAGCCGTGTGCCCTGCAGTGGTGAGCACAGATTGAAAAGAGGGTTTATTTTAACCCATCTAGTTACAGAAAGAGTAGGTTGGAAAAATACTGAGCTTTGTGCTGCATAATTGCCAGCACATGCTTTCTCTTAGCTACATGATGCATCATAAGCCAGTTACAACATATCTCTTAAATGAATTTTCAGAAAAACATCCATTCTGTTCCAAAATCACTGAGTGTTAAAAAGATCTTTAAAATGTCACAGAACAAAATATGAATAATCATCTGCTTTCGTTGACATTTTGTAGGATTATTTAATGTAATGTTTTGAATGCAGAGCATCACAATAAGAAATGGAGGGCCCATTGCCCAGCACTAGCTTTGTATAGCTGGCAAGTAAAGCAGTATGGACCACTGTACTAAAATTTAACTGATTGCTTCAGCTGCCTATTACACCCTAGCCCAAAGGTGTAATTTGCATCATGGGTTCCATGGGGATAGACCCTTTGTCATTTTAAGCCTCACTAATTACAACTACAGGTGGTAGTTATAGGTCTATTTGTATTTCTTGACGCTAAAAGGGTCCATTGGCAAGTTAAAGGTGCAAATTACATTCTGCTGACTAATGACTGAAAATGAAGAAGAAGACAAAAAATGGTAGCTCAAATGAGGTCCCTTGTTATGTCAGTGAAGTCTTCATTAGAGCTTTCTCAGGTTCTGGTGGCTAATTGCGTCATTTTGTCCTGTTAAATGCAGACACCCACGGTGGACATCCGTCCGCGCTCGGCCACTGCCATTCAGATGAATAACGCCACGCACATGCAGGAGCGAGACGAGGAGTACGGCTATGAATGTCTGGATGGAAAGGACTGCACTAGCTTCTTCTGTTGTTTCGAGGACTGTCGCTCCGGAGCCTGGCGGCACGGCAGGTTGCACATTCGCATCGCCAAGATAGACTCTTATGCACGCATCTTTTTCCCCACTGCATTTGCTCTCTTCAACCTGGTCTACTGGGTCTCCTATCTCTATCTCTAGGCGCAGGTGTGTATCCAGCCTTATCATACAGTCCATTACATTCTACATATGCTCTGCGCCAACGAGTGACTTTATGGAGGAGGGGACCCACTGAAATACCCAGAGATTTGATTATAGCATTTCTTCTATTTCTTTTGTTTTAATCCAATTAAATCTCGTTTATTTTATCAAAGAACTCTGACAGACATTGCAAATGTTGTAGCATTACATTTAACTGGTGTGAAAAGGTTTATAGATGTGTTGAGGAACTATGGATTGTGTAAGAGATCAAACAAAGTTTTGTTTCATTTTCACCACTTTATTTTTGAATTAGAAATTTGAAAGATACGTCTCAATGGGGGGTTTACCAGTTGTTTTATTAGATAAAAGATCATTTCGCAAGAACCAATTAGTAATTCAATAACAGCAGTTTGGATCATGTCAGATCAAGTATTCATCAGAAAAAGTCAATAGGTTTCAGAGGACAATTAAAAAGAAGATCAGAGTGCTTTGCAGAAATCAAAGTGATATCGATGTGTTTTTATAAATGATTATCACTAAATCAAAACAAAAAGAGTGTGACCAGTTTATGGTGAGTAATAATACATAACATCTTTTGCATTGACTGTACTTTTAATTATGTTCATACTTCTTTGTTCACTTACTAAAAAACAAAATCCAAAGCACTTTAACAGAGCTGTTAGACACTGACATGAGAATATTACTTTTTTTTTTTTCAAATTTATTTGTTTAGTGTGGTCAAAGTGTGGTGATGCTGTTTATGGACTTCTACTGTACAGACACTGTATATATTTTACTATTGCATAGTGGTTTACATTTATTGCATGCACCTTTCGGGCCAAAAAGCAACTTATTTTATGGTCTTCTACTGTTGGCTATGGAAAATAAGAAAACAAGCACTAATAATCATTCAGGATACTCTTCTTTTTTTATGAAAATTCAGAAAGTGACACAGTGAAAATGTTAAGTTGAGGAATCCCTCATGATTACAGGTGGGAGGATCATCCCAGGGCAGAAAACTGGTTTAGTCAATTACCTTGCAGCCACTAGCTTACACTTCATCCCTTTCTCCGGTTGCTGTAAAAGTGCATATTTGCAACATGACACCATGCTATTGTGTTTTTAGTTATGGAAGTTTATCAGAGTGGTAACTGCAGCAGGATATTCAGAGCCTGAGTTTTACTTTTGAGGATACTTCAACTAATCTACAGACAGCTGTAGGGCATTGTGCAATCTTTGCAGTTAAAGGTTCATTCTCTTTGTTATTCTGCTAAGATTACAAGAAGAAAACGAGGCTTTTATTCAAGCGTAAGAACAGATGTAACCTTTTTTTTTTTTATCAAGCATTTCATTTCCTGTGTCTTTGAGAAGAATCACATTGAGAATGTATCTCATTCGTAGTGGGAAGAGATATTCAAAAGGCTGAGAAGAAGTCTGGTATTGTTTCAGTATTATTATTTTTTCTTCCATTAATCAAATGTCTGAATGTATAGAGAGCAGAAAATAAATGAAACATTTCTGAACTGTAAATGCTATGTATGATACAGTACAATCCACTTTACAGATCCCTTACAGCAGGCACCAGTATGCAACTAATGGAGAGCTCACTGATTGTGTACATAAATTATGAATAAAAAACTGGTCAAGCCCTTGGGATATTTTGTAAAGGGTATATATTTTGTCATTTCAGCATTGCTATTATATCAACGTAAAGTATATCACACCTATTATATTATGGTTTTACCAACCATGTAGAATATTTGGGGGAATTGGGGTATTTATTTATTTATCCATTGCTGGCATTTATTTATTTCTTGAAAGAAAATGCATTTTATGCTCATATAGCCCCTGAAAAGAAACGCAGAGTGCTGTCATTTATATCAAAGATACATTTTTGTTTAGTGTGTCAATGGAGCTTGAGCTTATTTATCTTGTGTTTTGTTGTGATCAGTGTACACTACTCTCACAAAAGCCTGTCAATCTGTTATATTTGTTAAATTAGTGGCTTGCAGCATTACCTGTTGTGCATCTTCTGAGTAGTAGACTTTATTTAATGAAAAATATATATATAAATATACAAAAACAGTTCCCAAGCCACCAGAAGAAGAACATTTGCTTGTCTAAATGACTATTAATTGCGTTCACTTTTCCAGCCATCTCATTGGTTTGCTTTGGTCTTGACATCTGAAATAAATAAAGCATCTCTGGTTATACAAATATATGTATTTACCAGATAATGTCATATTTCTTACAGTTCTTTCCCTTTTGTATTAAATGGTTGTCCTGTTGTGTTACAAAGCTACCACCCAGTAGTCTGAATCTGTCTTCAGTGTATACATATGCTATTTCTCACATCTTTAGGGTTTCCAAGTGTGTCAGTAGCAATGTAAACTGGTCCTCATCAGTGTTTGTTTAAAGAAGTGTAATGGAGTGACTACATCTTATAAAGTGCCAAACTGACACACACTGAATAGAGAATATCTAACTTTAATATCATCATATACTACTTTGTAAAAGAAAAGACATGATAAAAGATGAGGGTTTTCTTTAAAAAAAAAAAAAAAAAAATGCTGCCCTGCGGGATGGATTAGCAGGTGCCCTGGATTTCTTTTTTTTTTTTTAGTTCAAATTTGACATGATGCAGAACCAAAATCATCAGCTATGCTCGAATGAACATGAAACTAATAAAAACGATCAAGGTAAAATGGAAATTACTTGACTGTGTGACGTACCTTATTAATGCCGATGAGAGCGTGTGCTGAGGTTAAAAATATATATATTATGAAATATTTTTCTTTCCATAATAGATGCTTGTTGATTGATTTCTGTTGTTTGTGTGTGCTCTACAGAAAATGTAGAGATAGAAAATTGTGTGGGAGGTACTCAAGTGTGTTTATTCTCAGTAGCGTGCATGCTGAACATGTTTGAGGTTTAAAAGGGACGTTTCAAAGAATTGGGACTCGCTCATCTGCAGGTGAATCCTTAATCCTTTGCTTGCATTGACATGGACACTTAACACTGTACTTCTTTTTGATGTGATTTTATTTCTTTTGGGACCCACAAATGAGACATATATGTGAACAGCACATGTTGATATTTTCTAATGTGTGTATTTTGTCAAACTGCAGAAAAGAAAATAAGCGCTGGAATCACAGAGCCCAGTAAAAGGTATTCTAAGGCTAAACACATTTCACACGATTCTCCATACATACAGTATAATAGTTGTCTCTCATCTATGTAAATTTGGTTATTGTATAAAATGGGCACTGATCAATTCTGTTAGGATCTGCATAATAAATTATATATGTGAAGATAAAAGTCCTTTTCATAAGAAAATTGCGCATAGCTGTGGAATTTTACAATAAAATGGTCGCATTTATCAGTGTGTACAGGTTCATTTATTATTATTATCATTATTATTATTATCATTAATGCTGTTGTTGTTGTTATTATTGTGGGGTGTACAGTGGTCAGTGTGTTCCCCTGCCCCTGCTTGAATACTCTGCCTTCCTCACACAGTTTATATATTGGGGTTAATTATCCTGTAATAACAACAGAATTATTGAAGTAATCACTGAGCATCTGGATCATTCTTATCCAGTTTTTAAAAATTATTGTTACATTTCAGTCATCTCACATGGGTTTTTTCCACCAAGAATGGAGCCCTTGCTTTTGTAATTCTCTGACTGTACCAGCACTTTCAGTTACTGCCATCACCATTCACCTCTTGCAAGTATTTGGCAGTATCGTTTTCTCAGCTGTTCTCTAACAGCTTTTTGTGCTCAGGGAAATTTTGCACTTTCCTTTACACCTCGCATAAAGATGCTGCCATTGTTTCTTGGAAGCTTGCCTTTTAGTAAACAATCTTACCTTGTCTCTTTCTCGTGCTCTCTTTAATGCGCACACATGCAGTTTTAAAAGTGCTCTTGCAGAACACAAGGTTCATGTTTTTATGCATTTTGTGCCAAAACAGTAGAAACAGTGACACACTATCAGGTCGTGTATTGTTTATGCATTAAAAAAAAACAATTTCTACAGAGGCACTCATTGTTTGCAGTTCCATGCTTGGGTTGCATGTTTAATTTGCCCAAGTCCAGCTGAACCATGCTCGGGAGAACATTTTTCATGTGGGGCAGGGCAAGGTTCACATCACTGGGCCCAGCAACATCAAGCAGCACTCAATGGCAAAATAAGCAGTATTTTGCAGGGTTGCTTACTGCAAGTTACAATCAAGGCCAACAATATTGGACAATCACACCATTGTTGTAATTTTGACTCTGCATACCATGTAAGTGGATTTTAGTGGATGTGACTGAAGTAGAGCTTTAAGTTTTACATGAACTGTTTGGGAATTACAAGAGCTTTATTTATTAATTTTCAGAGGCTCAAAGGTAAGTCAAGATTTGACAAAAAAAAAGCAGTGTTGTGGCCAGGTGAAGCAGATGTAAGATCTGGAGTTGATTCCAAATTGTATTTGTCAGCTATTTGCTGTAACTCTCAACACGGGCTCTAAAGAGATATTGATTCAATTATCATTAAAGTGATAAAACAAAAAGAAACCCATGAGAGCAACCAGAACAACTTGGATAGTGGCCAAAATCAATAATCTGACATATTTTTAAAAAGAAGGAAAGCACCTGTCAGCTCAACAAAACTCAAGTCTGGGAAATCACAGAAGTTAAAATGATCATTGAAAAAATAATTTTCTTGGCTAACAAAACCTGTAGCCAAGTCTTATCATTGCCAGGTTATTAAAACGTAAATTACTCAAAAGTATTAAAAACAATCTGTATCTGTAAAATTATGTCACTTATATATTATATTATTATATTGATATTGATATTTGTATGACCACTAAAGCAAGTTCTGTCATCTTCAACAATGCTGTGGTGGCAATATAAGGGCAATATATTACAACAGTCCTGAAACTTAGACACCAGTTTGTTTTTTTTCCCACTCAGTTGTAAAAAACAAACAAACAAAAAACATTAACCTCCTAGGACCTGGCATCCACATTTGTGGACATCACATTTTGGGTTATTTAGACCAAAATACAAAATTTTGCACTACAAGGACCTGATATCCACTTACGAGGACATAATACTGCCACTGCTCTATCGAAATTTTAAACGAATGTCCTCATATGCGGCTCTCATTTTTCTTAGAAACAAAAATCAGGTTAAAAAAAAAAATCTGGTAATTCTTCGTTTTTACATTCATCGGGTCCCAATCAGCCCAAATATCAAAGAGAAATTAAAAACGCATGCTGTGGAAGAGTTCAGGTCTTAGGAGGTTAAACACTGTAATTTTTATTTCAACTGTGAATCTGTAAATTGCTCAGAAAAAAAAGGTTCACAACATATTTATCTCATCCATTGTGGACACATATTAACATATTTAATAATGGTCTATCCTCTACATCAAATGGCTGAACGAGATACTTCAAGTCAGTTGCATGGATAAGCATCCAGGCAAATTGTTATAATTCTAACAAAGGAGGTGGCTGATGCTTTAAGTTAAAAAACAACTAAGGGCATTTTGTATTAACATGCTTCATGTAAGCCTTACATAACCCCAACAGAAGCTTATTTTTTTTATTTAATGTGTCATTTTTTTCTTTTTTTTTTTTTTTACATAGTAGCACAGTGTGGTTTAGTCCAGTGTCTCTTCCTTCCAGGAAAGTGCACTTGAAACAGAGCAGCAGTTGGCTGCTGGGCCTCTGTGTTGGCACCTCTCTCTCTGGGCAGGGTGGCAGCTGCAAAGGACAGCAAGTGAATCCCTCTGATTATTACACAACCGTCTGCAATGTACCACAGCACCGTGCCATCATAGCTAGCCCTTTCATCAACTGAGGTACAAGCGCTTCAGTCAGTGCAGAGAAGGGAGTACAGGGAGTCCTGTATTAATAATGCAGCCTGCACATGGTTCACTTTTTAGGACTTCACCTCAGTGCTTTGATCCCTGTAAGATATCCAAAATATTAATATTTTGGCACAGATCTATGGGGTTTTTTTTAATGGAATTTTTTCTTTTTTAAAAAGGAGTTAGATTGTCTACTGATGGGTACCAAAAACTAGAAAATAAAGTAGTAAGTGTTTTCTGTAAAATTTTTAATAATCACATAATAATATATATATTTTTATTTGTTATTTAACCTAAGATATATATTTCTTCAGGTGAAAATGTATGTTGTTTATGTAAAATTTAAAATATAAAGTTCATTATTGCTTTCCAAAAAACACTGTTTCCATTAGCCACAATACCACTTTTCTCTATCTGAAAAGTCAAAGTGCTCTACACAACTTGCACCCGTGCACTTTTTTATCTATGCTGTTTCCAAGTGCTTACTTAGTACTCATTCATCATCATCATCATCATCATCATCGTTTATTTGTATAGCACTTTAAGAACACACCAGGCAGACCAAAGTGCTGAACAACACAGATCAAAACAACAACCAAATTAAAAATACCATAAAATTCATACTCCGGTGGATGCATCGGAGAGCAACATGGAGTTAGCATCTAGCCCAAGAATATTTGGCATGCAGATTGGAGCAGACTGTGATTAAACTACCAACCTTCCGGTTAGTAGGTGACCTGCTCTATCACCTGAGCTACAGCCACCCCAATGACATATGACAAGGACCTACAGACACCCAAGCATGCAGAATAGTTGGCAACAACTTGTTAACAACTGATCAAGGAAAAATGAGTATTTCTCAACCTGTTGTGAATGTTTGCTGGCAGTCACTGCCTAATCAAGTGCTAAAGCCCCAATCCTGCAAGACCAGAGTCAGGTCAGTAGCCATGAGTCTTTACCTTCTCATCCCTTCTTACATTCCCAAAAAACTATGGTCAGTCACAGCAATCTGCTAGAGACCAAACAACAAGCAAAGAGGTTTTCAGTGCAGCACCGCATAACTCTTTGTAACCAGTTTCACTAAGTGAAAGCCAGCAACCTCCATCAGTGACTTGCCAACGAGTCAGGGATTGCATATTTTTCACATGAATTGTGACCATTTTGGTTTCTGGCAATCCCATGTCTAAGTCTACTGTGAAAATTCCTTACAGACAACTACATGCTGTTTTTGTTTTTTATGCTTTTTTTTTTTTTCTAATAAGGCGATACTGACTTAGATGAAGTAATTAAAGGGCCACAATTTTAACGACAGAAATGTAAATTACCAAAAAGTTTTGAAAAATGTTAAACTCATTATAAAAGGAACCACTTCTTTACACTCATCTTTGTTTCTTGTTTCAAACACCACGGACATTCAGTTATAAAATATTGATTATCCATGAACCATTATTTAGAATATGCAAAGCATTTTTAAAAAAGATTATTATCTGCTTAGTTAAACTGTTAAAGCTTTCTTTGAGCATCTCAATTACTTAAAAGGGATGCCATGTGACAAAACAGAGGAATGCAACACAGAAAATTTAAAAAGGGAGTTCAAGTGAAAGGGCAACTACAGTTCTCTGGACCTTTGCTAATTAATATTATATTGGTCATATAATATTAATCATATTAACCATCTTCTGAAAGCGTAAATCAAGGGAATCGGATTTCAGTAATAGTTAAAGTAGTGACTTCTTTTCGAAAGCAGTGTTGAAAAAGCTGTGATGCTAAAGATACCACCACGTTATATCAATATATGACAGTCTTCATTAGACATGACATTCAGTGACTTTTGAACTACTGAATCAATGATGCTTGTTGGGATGTAAAATGTCAAGCTGAAAATAATATGACCTTTCACATTAATTTAGACTATGCTTCTTGCATTAGCACTGAGTGCTGGTTGGAGTGTTGTCTAATGCCTATGTATGTAATTTTCAACTGCATGTAGAATTTTTCAAATGTTTCTCTCTTATAATATGTATTTATCTATATGTATTAATTGGGTATGTATGTTTCTGCTGGTTTTCTTCATGCCTCATTAACAGCTCAACTGTAATCTGCTTGGGATTAGTAACACTCTGAGCAGGGTAACAGGGGAATGGTTGCATAACTTCTTCCTTTAGCCAAGACACTCAGTATAAACTGGGATTAATTGCCAAGGCTGACTGTCAAGATACTTCAATCCATTATCATCAAAGGCAGATCATGAATGTGATTTTAAATGCACTACATGCGCATAATGCACATGCATACAACTATTTACTAATTACTGACAGAAAGTGTGATACTGAGGTTGTCTTTTTACTTCATGAGTCTGTGAAAGTGGAAGCTTTCAGGTGGCTGGATCCTAACCCAGTCGCCCTAGGGCGAGAGGCAGAGTACACTGTGGAAAGGTCACCTATCTGTCACAGGGCTAATAAAACCATCTGGCTAATATTGTGTCATACTTGTCGCCAAAAAAGCTCTGACCCATTTAGGGGTCCTGTGGAATCTGGCTCCAGGATGATCCTTCAGGTTCTGCTGGTTAAGTCCGTGAGCTGGGCTCAGTCCCACAGATATTTGATCGGATTAGTAATTGGGGAGTTTGGAGGCCAGATCAATGGATGGGGCTCTTTGTCATGTTTTTTCAGTTGTTGCTGAGCTGTTTCTGGATAATGGTGGAGTACACTGTCTTGCTGGGAGTGGTCACTGTTGTCATACAGTGGCTTAATATTTCAAACACACTGTTTGTGATTGGTATATTTAGCTGCCACTACAACATCAACATGAATGCCAAACCCCAATATTTCCAAAGAGTACGTTGAATTTATACGTCTATCTTGGAACTGGTTAGTTACACAGCACTCATAATGGGGTGAGCAGCTGCTGGCACTGAAAGAAAGTGAAATGGTATAAACCATTAATAGGCTCAAAATATAGGTTAGGTTAGTTGTATTTGTATTTGTGGCTCATAATATTTTATCTCTGAGCAAATGAAATTTAAATTCAGTAAAATGGGAGGAGAGAGGAGAAAGGAGTGTGTGTGGAGTTCTAAAACAAGAACAACAACTATTAGTGCTGAATATGATGCTGAAAAGCTGTTTGTCATTCAAAAGGTCTCAAAACATACCCATCTAGGTGTTCAGAGAATCCCTGTTGTGTTTTCAGATTTGAAAAGCCTTATATTTTCAGCTGCTAATTAAGTCTCCAGGGACTCAGACTGAAGAAAAACAAACTGTATTGGAGCCACTTTTACCTTTAGATTGCCACTGTAATCATCTGAAGTGTATAGTGGCTGATGTTGTGTTAAAAGTGTGTATAAAATGTAATTCAATGGAGAGTTAAGAATTATAGTACTTGTTTTTCCACTTCTCCATTTGCTGAGTACAAATCTGACCCACATAGAAAGGCTTAAATCCTCTTCTCTTCAATGTGAGAGCAAACATCTAACACAGTATGACAACCTTGCACAATGTCTTTTTGTAGACAAGGTACATTTACTAGGATCTGAAAGCATCATAAAGCACAGACTTTATGGACAACTTACATTCAATGGTCCATGATGCTTAGAGCTGTACATTGTAGGCTTCCGATAGTTCTTCAGGAAATGTATCCATTGCTTTTATAGTCTGACCTTTAAGGAGCTTTGAAAAGATTCTGGGTTTGATTTCAAAGTTAATAGCAATTTAGATGAAGGCAGTAATTCTAAAAGTCTACATATGTTTTTTTAAAGCATAGAATATACATATACACCTCAGCCACTGGGAAATCATTGATATGGGAAATTATTGATACACCACTGGCTGTTAGCAAAGGGTAATAGGCTTTCTCAGGCAGGTAGATGTTTGGATAATAGTAGAGAAACGTGATGTGAAGATGTCAAGCAGATAAGCATGAATACATGGCCAGTTATTGTGTAAAGTCTTGCTATTTTGCGAGTTCAGAGTGTAAAGTTTAGTAATCAATATAAAGTGGTTGCAAGAAGGAATATTTTCTACTAATTTTTACCTATAGGTTTGGTGTACTGGGGAGCCAGAATAGAAGATATGTTGTTAGTATAGAAACCTGTTGACAGCACCAGAACTAACAACTAAGAACAAGAACAGTGACAACTAAGAACATGTTACACATTTTATGATCCTTCAAAGGTGTAACTTGAAGATAACATTTTTGTCAGTAGAAATTGCAGAACTCAATTCACCCACCCAGGATATGCACTCCTTAGCCTGTGGCAATTGTTAATGTTTTTTAGTAATTTTTGTGTCTATAACATACAAGTATCTTCCCTATAACATGCCCTTAAACCAGGGATGTCCAAATCCAGGCCTCAAGGGCCAGTGTCCTCCAGGTTTTTGATATCACCCTGGGTCAACACACCTAAATCAAATGATTAGTTCATTACCAGGCCTCTGGAGAACTTCAAGACATATTGAGGAGGTAATTTAGCCATTCAAATCAGCTGTGGTGGATCAAGGACACATCTAAAACCTGCAGGACACTGGTCCTTGAGGCCTGGAGTTGGACAATCCTGCCTTAAACCATTCAGTATTTACGTCATGTAAGATTTGCCAAAACAGACAAGCTACAGTTTTGGTCAGAAGTTTATATATATACTCATCATGGGCATGAATGTCATGGTAATTTTGACCTTTTAATGGTTTCCTTGAGAAGTTCATTTTCAAGGGTGGAAAGATGGTAAATCATCCATCTATAATGACTTTAACAAAAACAAGAATTGGATGCACAAGTTTGAATGTATTTTGAATTTTTTCTAATCCACAGAGGGTCAGAAGTATAAATACAGAACGCACTATAAATCGAAAATGAAACTAAAACTGGATTTGTATATTAATAAGCATTTTAGGCATTCATAAACACTTGTCAAAACAAGTCATATACAAGGAGAGCTATAGTATCATTGGCAGTGTGGTAAAAAGGCAAGAGTTAGAAAAATGACTTAAAAACAAAGTTCTAAAATTTAATTACAACACACAAGCAAGGAAGAACTTATTAATGCCTTCACTAAGTCATTACAAATTGATTCGCCAAGAAGTACTAAAAAAACCCCAAAGTCATTCAATTGTCTTTGTGGTAAATAATTGCACTTTTATACTAAACCGTAGAACTTCATGGACCAAGCATACTTATTCTGGTCCTTATTAATATGCTGGCCCTGCGGCAAAACAGAGCTGTAGGTGTAGACATGTTTAAATCTCTAATCTCTCACACTGACTGAGTTCTTCCCTGTGACTAAATCTGTGAAATTAGAACACGGTGTTGCTTTGGGTTACTTTGCAGATAAGAGTACAGTCTGGTTGATGTTGATTAAAATGGCCTAGGAAGGTTCAGAGACATTCCTTATTTAGAAACTACTTTGCATTCCTTATAGAAATGCATTTTCATTTGTATGATAAAAGATTTAAGCGTGGTTCTTGTGATTTTAAATGACCTACTCTTCACTTACAGCACTAACACGGTAGCTCTCAGAATCCCCGTGGGGCAGCCACCTGTTCTAGTGGGGGGTTTTTTCCTTCCCATCTACAATACACACAATACCACTTCATCACCTGTAAAAAGACACAATTTGTTGGAGATCAAATGTGCTGTAACCATGAGACTTTTGACAGATGTTAACCCTATGGTTTGAAGATAAGTACCTTTTGTAGCTGCAATAGGAAATGTGGTGCACAAACCTTATTCAAAGTTTCCAAAGAGATTTGTCTTGCTAGCTGATTTATAGAAAATTCGATGCTGCCTTTTCAGTGAATCTCAAATTACACCTATTTTAATACTATACAATTCAACATTACCTTTAAATCTTTACATGATCGATCTCTCAGTATGTTCCTCTAACTGATGTTCAGTAGCCATGTCTTGGGTGCCAAAAACCAAGCAAGCACTGGTCACTTAACATATCCATATGGTGGCACACAGCTTGACGAAAGCATAATCCTGTCCATGGCACAGACTGTTTAATTGCTACTCCTCCCATGTCAACCATAGGACTGACTGTTTGATAATTGTGAAACCACTCTTAGGTCACAAAGCCAGACAAATCAGCTAGCTTTAATAATGCAATAAGGAACTAGGAGAATATTTGCAAAAGTAGATGCAAGTGCCAAAACTTGCATGTTTGACACATTAAGTTGAAACATTTTCAACAGCCACCAATTTTCAACATTTTTGATTTTTTTTATCTGTCGTTTTTATCTTAGGAAGCAACTATTTTATTAAAGAATTTCAAACTCTGAATAAAATCAAGAGGTTTTACTATTGATTGATATGCAATTTAAGTAAGACTATGTCATAGTCCTTCTTTTTATGCTTATTTAGCATAAAAATGTTTTTACAATGAAAGCTGCATACACAAACATATTTTTAATATGTCAACCCAGAGGCATGTGACACGGGTTCACCATCTCGCCCAAGAACACTTCAACATACATTGTGCATTGACTATATAACTATATATAGTTCATGCACGTGTGTGTGTGTGCATGTGTGTGTGTGTTATCTGCTAGACACAGATGTATGCAGCTTAATACGTCACTATGTGCATCTTATGTCAGCAATACCAACACTGAAAACTGGATTTCTCCTTCACCGTCAATGTCAGATTCAGTTTTGCCTTGCATGGTTATGCCCATAAGCTTTGAACTGAACAAGAACCCATTGCAGTTACACTACTACTGTGTTAAACATGAACTTCCTGTGGGCCATGGATTCCAAATGGAACTTAAAAAATATGAAGATAACACATATTGTACTTAAAGATTCAGTCCTTCCTCCAAAACAAGAGCATATAAGAGCAGTGTAAGTATATAGTAGAGTGACATGACACACTTTATAGCCCTTAAGGTTCAAATTTCATTTGATGAGTTTTTAGGGATGTTGACAACAGGTTCATTTTTCTTTTCCAGTCTGCCATCGTAAGTGCCAGTGGCAAAGACATGAGTCCTAATTTAGACAGTTACATTAATATTGCACACACTCACACCATCTGCAAATACAGTGACAAGATCATATGGAGACCGTCTAAAACAGACAAATGCAAAATAAGCCTTGAAGCATATGTGAACAAAAATACTAACATGGTACGATGATGAAACATGCTGTGACAGGACAGCTTGAAAGATACACCACATACACATCAGATACACACACACAGACTATTCTACTGCTTGACTTACAGTACCTTCAGCAACTGCCATTCCTAATCTATCAATGGCGTAGATACGCTAAGCTGTCAGGTCTATGCTTGGTTCAGGGGATGTCCACACAAAGTGCTGTCAGTATTCTCCTGTATTTGCCAAATGCTAGTGAACAACATTTTCTGCAAAGGTTATTTAAAAAGCTGCTTCTAAACATTGTTTAATGTCTAAACATTGTTTAAGAAATATGAACCAATGAGGACTAGTCTAGCCACAGCTAGTGGGCAATTAGTTTTCCTTCATAAAAGAACAATAGCCAGGCTTCAAAAGTCTGTCACTGCAGACTAGCAGCACAGTGGCTTAAATAAACTTAAATTAACTTTGACATGGAGGTCGAATTAAATTTAGTATGGTGTTTGTATTTCTGTCCATCTGTGTATACTCCCAAATGTGTATGTGTCTTACTGGTAGTTGGTACAGCCTACTTCTGGACTACGTTGCCCTTGACACTGCCTTTCCTCATATGACTGCACCTATCTGGACTCCCTGCGGTGATGTTGCTTCAGTGTGTGTCTTGTGGAGAAAACTGGATATCTGTCTCTCGTCACAGGGTTAAAGGTCCATGGTTGTGTGCCTAAGATATCCCCTCCACAGGCAGTTTATTCCCCCCAGGTTCCAGTGACTCTCCTCCTGGTCCCACAGCCCAAAGCACACAGCTGAGTCACGCCTGCAGTGGAAGACAGACATGTGTGTGTGTGTGCGTGTGTGTCTGTCTGTCTGTCTAATGTATGCTATACTGTATATGTATATACCATAGATGTTCATACAAGTAATATGGTCATAAAGACAACAGGGTAAGCGAGTGTAACATCTTGCATGTATTCCTGCATAGTGAGTCACTGAAACTGGTGAGATTTTTCCTCCAGCTATTTGTGTTCCCAGTTGAATTTTCTCTGGCTCCCTCCACAGGGACCCATCCAGGAGGTATGCTGATCAGGTGCCTGAACCTCACAAGCTGACTCCTTTCAGATCAATTCAATAGAGCAGAAGTTCTATTATAATCTACTTAGAGAGGTCTGAGCTACTTACCCTGTGAGGAAAACTCATTTTAGCCTATTGTATGAGTTGCATCAGCCTTTTCATGGCACAAAGCTAGTCAAATGTATTTGCATGAATAAAAACTTGATCCATTGTTTTCCATGGCCAGGTCTGATTCACAGTTCTCCTAATTCAAAGGTTTGACAATTGGTCGAGCTGCATGCTCAGCTCTGTGGTATTAGCCTCCCCTAACAGCCCGAACAATATAATATCACATATTACTTTAACCTTTAATCTCACTGGTTAAGTTTTCCGGGGAGGTTGCATTCAATAGAATTTAATTCATGTTAATATAGTTTCAGAATAGATGTGTACACCATCAGGGTTTTTAAATTTTCTTGTATGAAATGCACCAAATGCCTTTGTTGAAGTTTGAGCACCTTATGACCATAAATAAAGACATACATGTAACAAGTGTTATGGCAGCACTGTCCTGTCAGGGTCCATTATGAAATACTTTACTAGCACAAAAATCCATATAAAAAAAACAGATGAACATCATTAAAATCAAACATCATTTTCAGCAGAGTGGAGATTTGGCGCAAAATCTAAATTTTCCATTCCATAATATTCCAAAACCAGCAAACATAAAATAATAAATGTGTAGATACATAATACATGTATAAATAAATAAAAATGTATAGACAGGGGCATTTCCATGATGGAGGGTGGGGGAGTTGGGGTGACACCAGCCCCCAAGCCCTCTAAACTATAATTACCCCCCCTCTGGTGCTTCCACCACCAAAGCCATTGAACTAGAATATCATTAATCATATAATCCCCAACATCATTAGATGCGAGCATGGATGAGACCAGCAGGAATATAACTGAGTACATTTACACTTACCTTACTGTACTAAGGTTTAATGTATTTGCATTATGTTTGATTATTATCCACTATATTATAATAAAATTTTACTTTGTATAGTTAATAATTAACAGGAACACAGTGGATTGTAACTATATTATTGGGATTGTCTAAATGATTGGGAGTAACTACTACTGCTTCCGCCTGTCATAGTGTTTTGCGAAATACAGCAGTATATATGCATCACTGCTCATGTGTCCTCACTCACTCAGTTGATGATTGTTAGCGGAGTCATGTGTGGAGCTATTTCAGCTCCACAAGCAGCCAAGGCACAGTTTGTGACATGGTTTGTAACACATGTGGCAATGCCACAAAGCATCTCAAACACAAACAAAAGTAAATTGTAAAAATACAGAATATGATGAATTTATGATGAGGAGAACTGAAGGAGGAGATGGACAGGTGCTGCCAGGGCGAGACAAAGGTCGCTCGGGGAGTCCTTCGGTGCTGTAGGCAGCCACTATCCAGGTACAGAGGATGAAGATGTGGAGCTGTTTGCAATGTGTAGCACGGTTGCTGAATTTTGGAAAGTGACTTATGTCTAGGCTTAGGGTTTTTAGGGTTAGGAATTCACTGCATTCTTAAAAATGCAGAATCCCATTAGTTCAAATTATAGACATTTAGAGTGGATTATATAGGCTAGATATCTTTAAAATATACAGTGTAAGGCAGCCACTGTAGGCTTGAAAACATTTGTTCCTGATTGTTAATTGAATATTAATGTTTGTAATGTAGATACTGATATTTCAGGTTTTTTATTTCTGATTTAATTATAAATAATAATAATTCTTTATTATTAAACAAGAAGAACAAGAAGTTTTTTAATCATTATGAAAGTATAGTTTGAAATACACTACTTTTTATTTTTATTTTTCAAACACATTAATTTTTGTACAAAGTATTGGTATCAGATGAGTATCACTGATACCAGCCTGAATTTGTCTTTGAATCAGAAAGGAAATCAGTCATCACTACAATGTACTACTTAAGCTAGTTAAGTCAGATTATAACTTTCACCTTTACTTTTTCCACTTTACAAAACACGATTACTTTAATAGTCTTGGCCAGCTCCATTTTTCAATCTGCAGTAGGACACAAAATTGTACATGAGCATGAAAATCATGTTTTCTATATCAGTTTTCTACACTGAGTGTTTTTAGTGCCTACATGCCACCCCGTTTAAAAAAATCCTTAAAAAGCTCATGTGTAGAATATACTATAATACTGTGTGAATACAGTTTAAAAATTTGTATGGGTATATTGATGTTTCACCTCTGCTTTTGTCTGTCTAGACAAGTTAAAATCTGATTGATGATACCTCCATCAAGGTCAACAAGTCACTTGTGATTTCCCCTTTCCTTCTAACAGTAAAATCTTACATCGGATGTCATAGTAAAGAATGTTGTTTTCTTACTGATATAATCTTTTAATAAATATAATGTCAAAGTGCATGTTTTTCTGAGCACCATGATCAAAACTAAATGACTGTGTCAAGTCAGTGGGCATTGGCGAAAGGTCATGGGTTTAAAGTATTTTGTTTTTATTTAATTATTTAACCCCAACCTAAAAATAAATCCTTGGGCACAGTCCTTGGGTATCGGATGACCTTTAGTGGTATGCTTGAGAAGGCAGCACTGACTGATGATATTCTGCTAGATGTTATATGTTCGCTTTATCAAATTTGCTTTGATTTGTTTTTCACTTTTTTAAAATACTTTTATACCTGATTATTATACTACAGTGTTTGTTTGGCACTTAAAAAAGTAATACAAAAATCTTGAAATTAGAAAAGTGAAGAGAACCGGTTTGCAGTAGTCCAACTCTTTGGACCATCAATTCCGCTTGTCAGTTTGTGTGTCACAGTTTGTGTGTCACAGGAGGAAAACAGCGGTACGGTCTGCAGCGTGGATATGGACATTAAATATTAAGAAAAACATAATATGTGTGCCCTTATTTTTTGTGTTGGTATGTGGGACTGTTGCCTATAGGTTTATATTGTTAAATGATAATTGCGTTTCAAGTCATTTTAAAGAGTCACGTGAAAGTAATGTAATGAGTAGTATAACAAATTATTTTTTCCTAGGAGTAATTATGTACTGCATTACTTTTAAGAAAGGTATTCTGTGTAATATGCGTAATAATACACCAACACTGATCACACAGCATGTATTTAATTTGTACAAATGTAATGCTAGTGTGAACCTAATAAGAAATAATAAGGAATCAAATCCGTATCAATTCTAATTCCTAGTGATCAGTTACATATAGCTTTGAAAAATAATGACCATTTTACCGCCCTAAACAAAGCTGTTAAAAATTCTCTTTATGCTCTACAAGTTGCTAATCTTCTATCTGTTTCAGAGGTGAAATAATAGTGCCAACTAAAAAACCTAATATTGGCATATAAAAAGGGTTGAAGTTACCTCATCTATATGAAGCATATTCTTCTCCTGCAGACCACCAGGGCAATAAAAAAAAATTCTGAGTAATGACAAAATACAGCCTGGAAGAAAGAATGCCAACAAAAGAGTAAAACAGAAACCAAAACAAATGATGAAAATTGAATGAGCCAGCGGTTAAAGCATGTTTTGTCATGCACAACCAGCAAGCGTTAAGCTTCAGCTCATATTTGCATTGCTTGGAACAACTGAGATGAATATTACAACCCACATTATATAAGACAGGAGAAATGATTCTGCTGAAACTAAGAGAGTGTCAGTTGGAAAGTTGACTAAGCATGCTTGCTCTTCTGCCAACACTGTTTACATTCATCTCAGTCCACATTCACACCTGGATGCTGTCAGCATGGCCATAGTTGCATTGCCTGCTGATAAGCGAGCATCTCCCTCAGGTGGCATATTCAGTGGATGAAAGCCTGACTCACAGACAAACGGTGCATGCTTAATTTTAGCAAGCCATATTTTTCTGCCAGTCTAAACACTGACAACATTAAAACCATAGACAGGTGAAGTGAATAATGTTGGCCATTTTGTTACAATGCAATGAGATGGAAAGTAAAAGTGACAGTGTGAAAAGTGACAGTGGCTTATCCCAGCATGGCAATACACTTTGACACAGAGTGAATGTTGGTCAAAAACTTCTAAAGTTGTCTAAGTGCACTTGGACAAGTTGAATCCCAAAAGATCTACATTTTCCATCTCACAGCTCACACAACACAAAGTATTTGCTAAGGTAGGGCTTCTTGTTGCACCCCAGAGTTGTCTTTAGGTATAAAGAAGATCTGTTACAAGTTGGTTACAAGTTTTAATATTTAGGTAACTGACAGATTATTTTATGTGCGTTATTACATATAGATAATTTCAGCTTCTCATTTCCCAGGAAATAGCCACAGTGGATGGACCTACATGTTTGATTTAAGCGGCATTCACTGTTATGCTGGATGCCCTTCGGGCACAAACCTCTTGAGGCTAGGGTTTTTTTTCCCATGCAGTCCAAAACAAAGGATCTTTCACACAAAAGGCAAATGTGTTAAACTCTGCACTACAGGTTATACTCTGTCCTTGTCATATTTGACAAAAAGCTTATACAGGTGGGTCCATAATGCTATCATGGTCCTAGGTTATTGTGTGGATTTGACTTTCTGTTTATGTTATTATGCTAATGTTTGATGTTTTGATTAACGTGCTATTCTAATAATCACGAGCATTAGTTCCTGTTTTATTATTTGAGTTCTGATCCCTGTTTAGTTTCCATGAAGATTTAGGTGCCAGTTTAGACTGACTTACTGTGCCAGTGTTAGCTTGGAATTCTTGGTTTGCATTTAACATTATTTCCTATTTTGAGGTTTTCTTGTGTGTTTAATTTCCTCAGTCTTTCTTTATTTTGTCCCCCCCTTTGTCTCATCTTTTTTTATTTTGTTGTTCTCAAGTGTTCGTGTCTCTATAATTGTATTTTGGGTTAACTTTAATGGTTAGTTGTACTTAGCATCTTGCATTAGCTTTGCTTCTTGACTGTCTTTCCCCAATTTCCTAAATGCTCTCACTTGTGTTAACTATGTTCAACTGTGCCTTGTTCCCCACCTGACTTCTTTTAGCTGTAAGGACAATAGTCTATTTACAGCTGTCTGATTAGCTGTAAAGAGACAACAGAGAAGTGTTAACACAGCTTGTCCAAGGGCAGTGCCACATAAAACATCGTTCATCATGAGACGGACTATAAATAGCGTGCTTTGGGCACATTTGCACATTTTCAAGTTGTCTAAATAGTTTCAGCTTCAACAACACTACATGACATTAGATTGCATTTAAGAAGCTAAAAATGAATGATGACAAAACAGAATAGCTTAAGGAAAAAACTGATGCCAGGATTCTTTTATTCAATTTTTTCCATCTATACATTATTTTATGCAATTCACTTTGTAACAGTCACTTGCTCAAGATGTAATTTTAGGTCTCCAAAATGTTAACACCAGTACCACCTTTGTCTAATAAGTGCAATACTGCACAACAGGCCTTAAAGTGTGGAAGCTTTCCAATTATTTTTAAAGATCATACTTTCAATCACATCCCTGTCTTATTGCACTGCATGGTGGTTAAATCTCACTTTTTGAAGTTTTTACGCCTCTTGCACAGTGACTATTGTGTAAAAATATCACATCTAAGCAGAATAATTAGAGACTTTAAGCAATAAACCATCATTTCACACCAGCATATAAGTGCAAAATCTGTGTGACTTGTGCTGTGGTTCTTCATTAAAAACAAAGAGAATGATGTAAAGCTCATTGAAAAGTTACACTACTCTCCATTTTCACTTTTCATCTCTGTTTCTTGTACATCAAAATCGCTCCTGCTCTATGGGTGCAGGCTGGCAGACACTACTCTCAATTTTTCTTTTTCTAAAACTACTTAACCTCTCATGGTGGGTCTTAAGTTAGATTAATTTTCCTTTGCTAGACTTCAATATTACTGCTTGATAAAGGTAGAATGCTCCCTCTGGGTTGGGAAAGAGAGCCCAAGTGAGGGAGATCAAGTATCTTGGGATCTTATTCATGAGTAATGGGAAGGAAGAGCATGCGTTAGATCAGCTAATTGGTGCTGCATCAGCCTTTATGGGGGCATTAAACTAGACTGTAGTGGTAGAGACCCAAGCGCTGATCCAAAAGGCAAACCTTTCCATTTACCAGCACATCCATGTTTCAACCCTTCACCGTGTTTACCTCTGGTTATGAAATGTAGGTAAGGACTGAAAGAGTAAGGTTACAAATAAACTACAAGCTACTGAAATGGGTTTCCTCTGCAGGGTGCCTGGGTTCAGCCTTAGAGAGAGCCTTGCACAACCTGAGGGATCTTTGAGTAGAGCTGTTCTTATTTCTGATGTTTGATAAGGATGGTTCGTAGCCATCTCCCTTTGTAGGTTTTCCAGACACACCCAATTAGTCGGTACCCTGAGGTTACCCCCGATGGATCTTCTCTGGCCCCAGGAGCCCCGAGAAGGAACTGTGAAGTGTTGCGGGGAAGAAGGACAAATGGAATGCCCTGTATATCCCGCTGCCACCATGAATCATCTTCATTTACGTGCGAGGTAAGAGATGGATGGATTACCAATAATCAATGTGTTCACATTTTGCTCAAGTTTGCTTTTGAGCAAGTTAGCCTATCTACCTTAACTACTAACAACCAAAAATGATTTAAAATTCTGCAAGCTGCCTTACTTACCACTTTTAGGAGGTTTTTTTTTTTTTGCCTATTTTTTTCTACCGCTTAAATCCTTTTCAGCTCAAGACTATATATATATGCTGGGTCACTAAAACTGGGTCACAGCGAATATTTATGAGAAATAATTATCTGCACCTCAGTAAACTCAAATGTTAAAACTGAATTTATCAACACAGGAAATGCAACTTTCTTCATCTTTTTGCAAGTCTTTATGGCAACTCTCCACCAACCTGCTAAATGAAACAGTGATGACAAACTGATTTATGCTAACAATTTTAATATATGGAGCAAAACAAACAAAAGAAAACAGTCAAATGAATGCAGCCCATATTTTGCATGCAACCAGACTTGTATGCTTCAAAGAAGATCTTTTAGGTCTGACATCCTGTCATTTAATCCCAATGCCTTTCCATCCTGCTGTGTAATACATTGCTGTTTGTTGTCCAGATGGCTCTTAATCTCCACTTTAGTCCTACATCCCTATCTACCTGATTTATCGCTAATGTTAAGGAGGAGGACAGTGAAGTGGGGAAATGAAGGTGATGGACATTTATTTCTCACACCAAAATTCTGCCAACTCTCCAGATGGAGGGAATGATTGATGCTTTGAAAAAAACAACAACACAACAACAATGATTAAATACTATTGCATCCATTTATCCTCGCATCATCCTTCTTTGTGTGTTTCTCTGGTTGTAAATTTACACAGTCCCACGATAGCAAAAATGAATTTACACTATAATGAAAGAAGATTGCTAAAAATGTTTGTCATCTCAGTGAAAAAAAAAGAAAAATGATTACTGGTGGCTCCATTAGTCTGTTTATATCTGAAATGTGTTTGCTTCTACTTTGAATATTAATGTGACTGGCTGTAATTGAATGGCTAGTGCTTTGTTGTGAAACCAGAAAAAAAAAAAAAGGTGCTTACACTTATTACAGCTTTCTGAGTTCCTGATTCTTGAATGTAAACTCAAACACAAAACACGGCCTTGCTATAACCAGTATTTTAAGACAAATTCACTTTAAGAAGAGATAAATAATGAGTCATTTTTGCCCATAGCACGTATGAAATGTAAATAAAAACAGGATATTTGCAAATGTATATTTATATTGATCTAATATAACTGAAAACAAAAACTCAACATTTCAGAAAACAGAGCATAACTAAAAATCAATAACATTTCAGGAAGTGGCATCAACATTTTAAAACTCAATGATATGTGAAAACAGTGCGATCAAGTATTTATTTATTTAAATCTGAAAAGGTAGGGATGTTTTTCTTTTTAACAGTCTAAAAAAAGATAACATCTAAGGTGGGTTCAGGCATCTGATAAGGATGCCTTATGGGGGCCTACTGTGGGGGAGGTGTTCTGGGCATGTGCCATTGGGAAGAGGCCCCGGGGCAGACCCAGGACACGCTGGAGAGATTATATCTCTTGGCTGGCCTGGAAGCACCTTGGTCTCCAAACAAGCTGGAAGAGGTGGCCGGGGAGAGAGAGGTCTGGGCTTCGTTGCTCCGCTGCACTCGGCCCCGGATATGCGGAAGACGATAGATGTCCATCCATCCATTCATCCAAGGTCTGCAGCATATTTTGCCATATTTTTCATTTCTTTTTTTTTTTCATAATTCACCAAACCTTTTTAATGTGTGACAGGTCTGCACTGTCCACTTACTCTATTATAATTATTTCATAATAATGAAATAACCATGCCCTTCTCTGAAAAAAGAAATCATTTTTCTAGCACACATGCTTTGTACAATGTGTATTGTTTGTGCACAATGCAGATTTAATCAATTGTTTGAATGTTAGAGTTTTAACTTGTAACTTGAACTGCACCCAGATTCTGAAATCTCTAAATTATTTGAAATTTCAACATAAATATTATTGATAAGTAATTTCATTTTGTGTCTCTTCAACCACTTTTACTACAGTTCCTGCTCGGTAGCTACACAAGTCATATTGCTGCCTGTCTGGCAGACAGAGGTAAATGCATTTGGAGACTTATTAGCTACCCCCAGATCAACAAATGTCCTATAGGTTAGGGCTGCTAAATTAATCGAATTTTAATCACGATTACGATCTGGGCTTTCAACGATCATTAAAAATGACTGAGCCGATTATTAGCCCCTCCCTCATGCTTTATTCTCGCACTGCTCCGTGTGGCAAATCGAGTGCACCTCTCTGCATTTCGAACATGTGTCACAACAATTAAGAGGACCCCAGGGAAGCTCAGAAAGTTAAGCAGAAGTTATTTGGAGAGGAGAGTGACTGCTATTGGTTGAAAAGAGAGGTAAAAAAAACTTCAGTGGTGTGGAAACATTATGGGTTCACGGAGTCAGACGTGGATCAAGTAGATACAGTGTGTAAACTTTGCTACGGTGTCGTAGCTGCACCACAGAGCAACACTGCAAAGTTCACTAAACATAGATGTTTACATTTTTCATTTATTTCTTATATTGCAAACATTTGCACTGTTATCAGTATTTGCACACTATTTTATATTATTTTTTAAAGTCATTATTCAATACATTGTTATTGTTAACCCTTTAAAGCTGGTCAGAGCGGTTTTGCTAACTATTTTTAAATCCCTGTAGAACCGGAACCGCGTAAGCTAGCGCAATATTTTTTTTTTGCATATGAAACCAGAGGAGTTGTACTTACATCTTATGCCATCAGCTTGTCCTCGGTCACGGTTTCCTTCCACATAAAGCTTTGCAAAAATTGCATAAAAAGCGCTTGCAGGAACAAAGACATAATATTCCAGAAACACGCTTTGCCGATCCGATCAGCTGTTCGTAACACTTCCCACATTGAAACAGACGTCAGCGCGAACTATCGCATGTCCGCCATTTCCTGCCCGAAACCGGAAGTGACGCCATTTTCGCGGAAAATGTAGTTTTTTACTTGTAGGCCTTAAAAGCTGGTGTTTTTATAAGTCATGTTTGACTTTTCTGAATAGTTTCTGGGATGCTTAGAACTCGAATTGCACTGCTGGAAATAGTTTATTTTGTAGCACATGCTGTTTTCTTTGCAAATTTGCATCATAGGATTGTTTTTTTGTTTTTCCTGCAGTGTATATAAAAATTGCTGTATCTCCAAAATAAAACTATGAAGACACTCAAACTAAATTTCCTGTTGTTGTAAACTATTTTTTGCAACTTTTTTGTATTTAAAGTTTTGAGGGATAAACCTCTTAAATTTCTCCAAGTAGAAATATATGTAAAAAAACCCAAAAACAAACGATTTTCAATTTTTTTGTAGTTTATTGCACTTTTTTGCAATTAATGTAGTTACTATGGACTTAATGCATACATATTATTAAAATATGGGCTATAACAGTTGTATTGATGTATAGCAACTTGAAATGCTCCCACAAATGGCACTACAACATGTAAAAAAATAATATAAGCTCTGGCGGACTTGGTTCTATGGTAGGTCTTAAAGGGTTAAATAAATATCGTCAAATAATCGAGATCTCAATTTCAGTGAAAATAATCGTGATTATCATTTTTGCCATAATCGAGCAGCCCTACTACAGGTTTCCTGGTCTAATGGCATTTGGGAAAATTGGATAATCAGTTGTTTTTAAATCTCATTGATCATATTGCACGTGGGTCACAACAATTCCAAACACTGTTTGGAGTGAAAGAAAATATGTGTTACAAGAGATTATGCATCAGTCTGCTTCAGACAATCTGCATTTATATGGACTGATGTGAAGATGTTCATATGTGTGTGAGTGTGTGTTTGGATGAGTGAGTCAAACTGTAGGAACAGAGGTGTTGTAAGTTCAGTCCTTTCACAGAGATCAAAGTCAAACTCTTGGCCCTAACAATCTGATCTGAGCATCTGGCTGGCCGCCACTGCTGCCACTGACCTGCTAAAAGTTTTCGTCTGGACAAAGATAGATGGCCTTATTGCCCCATTCAAGGCAGGCGTGTTGCTGGACAAGACAGCACTGAACTGGCTAAAAGTTCAGTAAACTGTGGGCCTCTCAGGGTGACAGGGAGCTTATTACCACTGCCACTGTTAGGAATGTACAAAACACTTCCCCCAGGTGGACTGGCTACCTGTCAAAGGTGTAACCCACCTACTGGTCATTGTCAGCTGGGATAGTAGCCCCATACCACTGTCACCAGTTGTATAAGCAGTTAAGAAAATACCAATCCAATTACAAAAAACTGGGACACACTCTGTTTTTATGGGACACATAAAAACAGAGTGCAGTGATTCGCATGAACCATGTCAAATGTAATATCACTTGATTAAACCGAGTAGTTTTTAAGAAAAATAGTAGCTCAATTTGAACTGGACTCTATGTATTGGACTGGACAGTATGTAGTTTAACGTTATCTTGCTGAAATATAAAAGGACTTACCTTAAAAAGCCGTCATCTGGATGGGAGAATATGTTGCTCGAAAACCTCCACATACCTTTCATACTTTTCATGGTGTCTTTACAGATATGCAATCTGCTAGTTCTACTGGAACTAATGTCCCCCCAAAACATTAAAGATGTAGGAGTTTGAACTGAAGATTAGGCATAACATACCAGATGATCACTCTCCTCTTTAGTCCAGAGGACATGACATCCATGTTTTCTACAAAAGAATTTCAAATTTTAATGTCTGACTACAGAATGGTTTTCCACTCATCCTCAGTACATGAGCTTTGGCAAAGAGTAGGAATAAGGCAAAGAATAAGGCTGCCAGTGATTCAGGCAGCCCAATTATTGAGATAATCACATGGTTACCAAGAAACCAATATGCAGCATAGACAGCAACTAGTGGACAAGTTAGAAAACAACAACAACAACAACAACAACAACAACAGCCATAATAGCTTGGATGAACATATTCTATTAAATGCTGATCACTGATTAGTTCCCACAGAAGATAGCGTGGTGGTGAGTGGACCAACAGCTTGACTGACGTAGCAAAGCAGCAAATCAATATACACAGCCACTTCTACTCAGGACCATATAAAACTGAAAAAAAAATTAGAACAAAAGTCTAGAAAATTAAGAGTTGGGTCCTGAGCCTTGAGTTAAAGTAATATGCTTGTATCCAGGCAACCATCCTCAACTTATTCTCAGACTACCTGAGCTGCATCTGAAAGGAGAATTAGTATCTGAAAGACATACTTTGTCCAAAAACTATTAATTACTCAATGCAGAATTATAGTAGTTACGTTAATACACTAGAAACTGTAGTAGCAATGTAAAAATGTAGTACACTTTCTTCGATTTTCAACGACTCGTTACCCTCAAGTCCCAAGAATGACATATTTTGATATTAAATTTAGAGTGCCCCAAAATGGATTAGACCCATATGGCAATGTACTGTTTGCCAGGGAGGCCAACAAGTTTTCACGTCTAAAATAAGAAGTGTGACATGATTCAAATTAACAGTTCCTAAAACATGGTAATAAAAAAGTGCAAAGGCAACATGGCAAACTGTAATACATTTTAAAAAGAAGCTTTATAAACAATTTCACAGACTTCAATACAGCAGCTTTTTACATTGTTGGTTTGCGATTTTTCCCTCTTGTTCTAACATTCACATACTCTCAGATCAAAAGAAGTGGAGCTGCTATTCAGTGGGCTTGGTTGCCATCAGGAGCAACCTGGTGTTTGGAGATATTTTCATGTTAAGGAATGGAGCCAGGGTTTGAACCACATATCCAGTAAACAACCTGCTTTACCCAATTGATGAAGCAGAGCAACAGCTGCCCAGTATAATAGGCCAAAAGAAGATCAAACCAGCTTTGAGCCTATGAATGTAACCTACTTATAATTTAAGCATGCTATTTTAACTATAAAGGCAAGGGAATTTCCTTTAAAACAGTAAAGAAAGCTGAAACCTTTGTGGTAATCTTAACATTACAATGCCTCATGCTCATTACACACCAGAGAACAAAAGTTATCTAAAGTTACATTTTAATTAATGAATGGATTTTGTTGTGGAAGCCTTGGGCTCTTTCCAGAAAATAAGTAATGAAAATGTTTGTTGGAAGGATTTTCTAATGACGTAAATTGGTACGGAGAAAGAGAAGCTAGCTGTGCTGGAGAGTAAATCTCCACAAAGAAATTATCACAGTTGAGCAACCAAAGAATTGCTTTTTTACAAATTAAACTGATATTGCAGTTTTAGTTATCAATAATGCATCTGCTTGTTATAACATCTAAGTAAAGCATGACTCATCAGATGACGGAACCGTTCTAAGAATCTAATTTTCCTACTGGACTGTAAAATACATTAAAAAAATTGAGAAATGGATAATACTAAATCAGGATACAAAAAGTCCCTTTGCAAATAAACACATGCAGGAACTCACAGTAGATCGTATGATCACATAAATGAACATTAATTACATTTCAGCATATCATTCCATATCATCGCATGTTTAGCACTTGCAACAGTCTGAGTGTGACTTTGTTGTGTACGTTACATCTGTTCAAATGCTGAGTAGGCTGATTAGATTCTATCCTTGATCCTCAGAATCATGTTTTTATCAGTTTTCCATAAATCAGCTGTTGTTAGTGTTATTGAAGCTAAGTAAAATTGAAAGTGAAAGAGAAAAACAGAAAAGACTAATTTCACACATGACAGAATATTATGCAAGGTTTTAATTTGTTTTTTTTCCATAGGCTCAAGATGTTGCACCTCCATTGCCTATTTTTGTCTTTTTCTGGGCTGATCCACATTTAATTTAAACTTAGTGTGAACCTTTTCTCAGTCTTAAAGCTTTTCTTGATTGGATTTCATTTTTTCCTTCCACTTCTCACTATTCTGCAGTGCTAAAGTAACGTGTCATGGTTGGCTGTGTGGCAGGCAGGCAAGCAGGAGTGGTGGATCCAAAATGCAGGACTCAGACACAGAAGTTCAACTTAAAGCGCAGCTTTATTGCTGGGAAAACCTCTTACTAAACTAAACTCACCAAAGGACAACAAAAACGCTGGTGGACTAAAACACTGAAGCAGAAATACTGAACTGGAGCTGGAAACAAAACACTGGTAACACGGAGGCAAAACACACACAGCTTGTTGAGGGTACGACGCAACACTGACTCAGAGAAACACAGGGACTAAATACACTGGGAAGTAACGAGGAGAATGAGACACAGAAGGAGAGCACAGCTGGGGGAAATTAGAACTGATGAGACAAGCAAAGCAGGACACATTCACATAAGACACGGACCTACAAAGTAAAACAGGAAGGATCACACAGAGACGCAAACTTGACACAGTGGAGACAGCAACTAGGAAACACAGAGACATAAACCATAAGGCAGAGGACTCTAAGAACCGAGAGGCACAGAGGGGAACTCAAACATGCAGACACAGACTTACACAGAACAGAGGGGACATAGAGAAACATGAAGGGCAAGAGATCGAAACTAGAAACTCACACCAAGTACAATAATACAAAAATCACAAAGAACTAAAACGCTGGGTCAGGAGACCCAGGACCCTGACAAACGTGTAATCTGGTATCACATTTTGGCTAAAATGTGACACCAGATTATGTTTAATTTGATCAGAGTGTGAATAATTGAGTGAAACAAATTCCTCTCATTTCTCTGTTCAAGATGTAAACGATCAGTAACTGGTTAGTGCCCACTGGTTACTGGGTACTGATTAGTACATAAGTCGTTAAAATACGGATAACAATTTTTAAAATTTTATTTTTTACTAATAATGCTATAAATGAGCAGACATCTGCATCTAGACATATCATGTTTAATGGGGACATGAAATGCTACACATATAAAAGCTAATTTACACCACTGAGCCCTGCTCTCAAAAACTGACAAAGATGTAACACTGTCTGTGGAGCTGGATTTAAAAATGACACAGCTCTCATTTATAAAGTGCTCTACAAATCCAAACATAACAACTAACAACTGGATTTTCCCGTTTGAGTGACGCTAGCCAAACAGCGAACAGCCAATTACTGCTAAAGAGACAGACAGTGAAAGTGGACTTTCTTAACATAAACCTCATTGTTATTGATTCTGTCACTAGTTAGCTAACACAAAGTAATGTAAGTCAAGTCTAGTGTAGTTCTGTACTGACAGAAGATGGCACTAAATGTTGCAACCAGAGACCGCTGTAATACTGTGTCTGCTGTGTATGTGGCACTACCTTTATTTTCCAGACATTACATCATTAAATCATCCACCACTGATGGTTTATAGTTCTCCAAAAATGTTCTCTGGTGCTCCGAAAACCTTCCTCGCATGTCTTTTTCTTTAGTTACATTAACAACATTAACTGGGACAAGCATACACACACAGAAAAAGAGTTTCTTTCTTCTACTACTTTGCCTCTCTCACTAAGTAGCACCACCTTGTGGCAGAGGCTGTGCAATTTCCCAACGTAGAACAGGCAAAGAAAAACTAAGCTAATTGATATTAACATGCTCGTTGATTGTTTGTAAGTGATCAAATTGATTACACAAAAAAAGTGAATGATTGGGTACCTGATATGTAACAGTCTTTACAAGAATAGTTTCAGAAATATTCAACTTGCATGGGCTTGTGTATCACAACATTAGTTGTTCTCTTACATAAACATATTTTTAAAACTTTAACTTTTAGCACTTATTTTTTAAATCCAGCGTCACAGACAGAGTTAAATCTATGTCCGTTTTTGAGAGCAGGGCTTGATGGTGTATTAGCCTTTATATGTATAGCTTTTCATGTCTGCTTTAAAAAGCATACAGAAAAATACAGCTAGTATCTTTAAGGGTTTTCCATGAAATTCTATAATAGAGGTCTACTGCCTCTGACAAGCTTTTTATATTTCTTTTTTTGGCAAACCAACAAACTCTTATTATACTTAAAAAAAAACCTGACTATTTGCCCTTCACATTTGTTGACATGTAATTTTAAACCATTCACCCTACCATCGTAATTTGATTTTCCTAAACTTTATACAGAAATTCACTTTAGTCAATGGGACATGTACTGGATTTGTGATGAGGTACGCCCTGTTAGTAGCAGGTTTGACCTCGTTTTGCGCTCAGAAGTGCCTTTTTTGCATGGCATAGATGCAAAAAAGGTGCTAGAAAAATTATTCAAAACTTCTGATTAATATTAACGCAAAAGTATCACAGAGCTGCTGCAGATGTATCACCTGCATGAATCTCCCATTTCACAACGTGACTACCCCATGACTACATCATGTTCGAAAAACCAGTTTGATGGTGATGTGAATTTTGTGAGATGGTGTGTTACTCTGCTATGCTCTGTGCAGAGTAACATTAAAACACAGAAATAGGTGACAACAGGTAGGCTGTGCTATTTAAAAGATGCACAGTTGGTACTAAGGGGCCCAAAATGTGCCAAGAAAATATCCTCCACACCATTACATCACCGCCAACAGCTTGAATTGTTGATACAAGGCAAAATGGATCCATGCTTTCATGTTCTTGTTATGATCCTGGGTCTTTTGACCCAGCATTTTAAGTTTTAGTCAAAGGAGCTTGCAAAGAAAAGCGTCTGGACTTCTTTAAGTTACTTGAAGACGTTTCACCTCTCATCCGAGAAGTTTCTTCAGTTCTAAGGTCAAATGGTGGAGAGTCCCAGATTTAAACCCAGTGGGACCATGCCCCACAGAGGGACAAAAGGACCCACTGATGATCCTCTAATCGCCTGAGCCAAGGTGTGAAACTGTGTGTGGGTCCCAATGAGCCAGGGTTTCGGGTGAGTTCATTGTGAAACCTGGCCCCACCTTATCATGCAAATTCCTGAGGTCAGATGGCCCAGGATGTGAGTGGGCGTTAAGGCGTCTGGGGAGGGAACTCAAAACTAGAGATGGACCGATCCGATATTACGTATCGGTATCGGTCCGATACTAACGTAAATTACTGGATCAGATATCGGAGAAAAATAAAAAAAATGTAATCCGATCCATTAAATATCAAAAAAGCACCTCACAAAACTTGCAACATGGCGTAACTCGGCTCATAACCGTAGCACATCGCAGCAGTACGGGTCACGTGATAGAGCGGCTGTGTGTATTTGTAGCCTCGCTAGCAATCAGGCATTTCATCTCCGAGGAAGTGATCCCAGAGAGAAGTAAAGCAAGTGTGTAAGTTCATCTCTGAATGTTTGTAAAGCATTCCAGTGTTAAGCTTAACAACCGATATAAGGGGCGACTGCGTCTTCTCTCTCTCTCCCTCTCCTGCTGCTACTTCAATCATGAAACTGATTAATGATCAGCTGATCGGCTTTTCCGTTGCGAGTCCACCTCTCTTGTTTGTTTATCGCCCACTTCGCGCCAGAAAGAGGAAACCAGCGGCTAAACAACAGCAGCACGTTTAACCTTGATAAGCTGTTGTTAGAATTTATTTAATATTACTTTCTACACCAGGATCCTTTTCTACATAGCTGACGGCTGGTAACTGTGCAGGGTCGGATCTAGCAAAGTTTAGCCAGGGGGCCCGATAGGGCATTAACAGGGAAAAGGGGGCACAAAGACATACTTTTCTTTCTTATTCTCATTTAAAATGTCTAGCTTTTAATGAATAATTATCCGAATCTTACACCCAAAGTTTTAATCTGATGTAAAATGTATAGAAGTCCATTACTGTATATAGTAACTATTAAGTCTAATATACCCTAGTAAGCTATACTACTTTTTCCTTTGGGAAGATACCATCTGTGCAGTCTGCAATTTTGTTGAAGAAAGATGTTGAATCTATTTAATTATTCTTGAAAAATAACTGATTTCTGTGTATTTTTTTCCACACTGCATCAAATTATAGTTGATTACATCAATTAAGCATCATAGGGTGGGGGGTGGGGTTCCTTTTTTTTTTTTTTGCTGGGAGTTTTAGAACCCTATTAGTTAGGTTGCTTAATATTTCTGCTAAGTACTCTTTAAAATACCAGAATAGGGAGCATGGTGCAGATTTAAGTTTATTAGATTGATCAGTATTGCTGAACTATGAAATATTTTTGGTACAGTGTATTTTTTGCATACAGGTATAACAGAATAGCTTTAGTGGGGTTTTTTTTTTAACTTGAGTATGAACTTATACAAAAAGCAGCAAGATATTATAAAACTGTTTTATTGATTAAAAAACTCACTATATCGGATTCATATCGGTATCGGCAGATATCCAAATTTATGGTATCGGACATAAAAAAGTGGTATCGTGCCATCTCTACTCAAAACTGGATTATAGATAGCAGACAGTTGGTGTCGCCTCTGTTCAAAGATGGTCACTTACAGTGGACATAGATGGCTTCTTTCACTCCTCTTTCAAACCATCTGTCCTCTCTGTCCAAAATTGGCATCCTCGAAAGAGTGTTCTTTATCCTTAAGATGTAGATGGACAGCTGAGTCTTGTCCTGTGGAGGTGGCTCTTCTATGTTGTGCCATGCGCTTGTGAAGTGGCTGTTTGGCTCCTTTGACTACGATGACCTGGATGACTGAGAACCTTCACAGACGTTTTAAGTTTTAGTTTATGTTTGATGTTTATGGTTTATTTTTAAGTTCATTAGATTATCTAAGCTCATTTGTCTATTTCGATTCCCCCTGTGTCTTCATCCCCTTTGTTTTAGTCTCCCTTTGCCCTCTATGTGTTCAAGCTGCATGTCTTATGTTGTCAGGTTTATATTATCAAGTTTATATGTCTGCGTCTCATGTTTCCTGTTTTATTGTGAAAGTCTGTGTCCTAGTTCACCATAGTCAGCTTTGCTTCCTGTGTCTCGTTATGTCAGATTAGTGTCAGTTGTTTCCTCATGTGTTCCCACTTCCCCTAATCACCCTTGTGTGTATTTAGTCTGTGTGTTTCTGTTCATTCCTTGTCAGGTCGTCTGTTGTTCACGCCATGTTCTTTACACCATGTTTCTAGGTTTCATGTCCAGGTTTTTTTCATATTGTTGGTTTAGATTCCTCAGTTTAGGTTTGTGTTAATTTTGCTTCAGTTTGCCTTGCTTTTTGTTTGTACCTTTTACCAGCCTCATTAAATGGCTCGCTTTTTGTTAACATTCAAGTTTTGTTCCCTGTTCCTTGGAGTCTGCGTTTTGGGTCCTTCTCGTCAATTCATACAGTCGGCCCTCACCAGACTGTGACAGTTCTTTACACCAAAATTCTGACTGTGCCATCCAAATGACAAAGAGAAAAATGAGAATCAGATTCAACCAATTTCTTTCTAATCTTCTGCTGTCCCGTTTTGGTGAGCCCATCCCAGTTCTAGCCTTAAGACTATTACACACCACTTGCTGCAAAAGAAGCAACATGAAGTTCTGAGTTGTTTTTTTTTGTTTTTTTTATTCAAACTTCTCACGTAATGTATATGCACACCAAAAACGAAGTTGACATCAAGTGACAGTGAGCTGGTTCTGATGTTTCTAACGGAAAAAACAGAAATTCTGGGTTCATCCACTTGTCGCGAGCAGGCAGCAGCAGGGAAAATTTCATGGTTTAATCCACTTTCATAAATATTTCAGGATGTCAGTGGGGCAGTTTGAACTCTTGTTGGCAGAGTTAAGACCATATTGGAAGAGGCAGAGAAATAATTTCAGAGAGCTTATTGACCCAGAGCAACGTGTGTCTGAGGTAAAATAGTATTATATTACTATTTCCATATCATTATATATTCAGTACCATTTTGTGTTTGTGTTTATTCAGATTCGGCCAGTGTCAAAAGCTGAATTAAGAATGGGTCAGTAGAAAAAATATTTTATAACGCACTAAATATTTGTACACATTTTATATGTTTGGTGTGTAAAGGCCTTTAGTTTCTGTTATTAGCTGACAGGAATGGCACCTGGTGTGGTCTTCTGCAGGTGTAGCCCATCTGCATTAAGGTTGTACAGACTTGTATTAAGATGCTCTTCTGCATACCTTTGTTGTTATAAGTGAGTTAGTCTTTCTATCAGCTCAGTAGTCTGGCCATTCTCTTCTGACCTCTGCCAAAAACAAGGCATTTTTGCTCAGAGAACAGCCCCTCACTGGATATTTTCTCTTTTTCAGACAATTATCTGTAAACACTAGAAAAGGTTTTGTGGAGAAATCCCAGTAGATCAGCAGATTCTGAAAAATCTGAGAAAGACAGAAAGACAAAAGTCACCCTAATCACCTTTCTTCCTCACTGTGATCTTGCTGTACAGTGTAGAAAATCCTGTCAAATTTCTACAGATCATCAAATTGCATTATTTTTCAGTATTGTGTGTTCTACTTAACAGTTATCTAATTATATGGAGGCCACTTATAATACAGTGCCTTCTTCAAACCACGTATTAAAAGCGATTTATAAAAGTGAGTCATTTGGACATATTTATACTTTCCCCATTTCCAATAAGTGTTAACTACATCACACCTAAGCATCTTTTTTCAGCTAGGCAGCAAAACTATTTGTGCCAAAAAGTTTCTCCTATGAACAGCCCAACCTGTAAATACGCATAAGTGAGTTAGGATATGAGTGACTGCTCCACAACATATAGGGAACAGGATGAGTGGGAAAGGTACTGGTGCTATTTTCAACACTGACAAAGTTTTCAGAAGTTCTTCACTGGAAAAGTGTCAGAAAGAGACTTGGTTACCATCTTTCTTTTTTCTACATCAGTGTCTGGAGGATGACAGGATGAAATACCGAAAGACAGATCAGGAGACCTTCATTTTGAATGGCTTCTGGAAATGGCAATGACAGACAGCAGAGTGGGGAGAGGGGAGACTAGTATCAAACTTTTAAATGATACCTAGAAAAGAGTGTAGAGGTAGCAGGTCCCCTGTGTAAGCTTGATAGGGCCTGGGAAAACATGGCATGTGAGACATCTAGTTTTTCAAGAACTGGTGTCGGGGGAGGTGAGCCTCTCAAGCACAAGACGCCAATTATAGAAACCCTTACCTAAGCAGACAGAGAACAGAGCCATGCTCCCTGATGCTAATGAAAGTCCTAATTATTTCAGACAAAGCATCCAGGATTGACACTGCAGGTTTCAGAGGGGATTGACCCCTTGTGCCTGCATGCCAGAGTTGACAGTAGCTTGAGGAGAAATCGTTGAACTGATAGGTTCCCATAGGGTGGCTTAGAACGGGGTGTTTATGGACACATGGATAGATGGAGAAAGAGTGAGAAGCCGTGAATGAGGCAAGGTGTGGGCTCAAAGAAGGCCCTCGTGTCACCCGAAAAGAAATGCAATAGGAGGTAATCTGTAGTCACAAAGCCCTCTCTGCTGAGTTGCACAGAGGGTCCCCGGGGAGTTGTCATGCCTTAGCCACTGCTGTTGCTTTCTAAAAGCTTAATGCTGAGGAGGAATTAAACAACAGTGTGCAAGTGTAAGACAGAGAGAGAAGAGTGTATAAGTTAGTCAATGTATGATCGCGCTTTTTGACATGCTTGAATAACCAGAGCAAAATATCAAACTCATTACCTATGACTTCCACAGTCCCTTTCATTATTCTACACGCATACACATATCCAATACTGCACAGCTGAGCTAACAGTAACACAATATTCATACTATTATGAACCACATTTCAAGCCAGTTTTTATGCTATACTGTCAAGCTGCTAATTCCTTAGATGTAACTGATAGCTTCATGGTAATGAATTGCTCACAAGAATTACAAAAATGTAACTTTTTTTTTACTAGTCATTTACTTCAATTTTGCAATTAGTCAAGTGGCTTTATTGTCATTTCAACCATGTGTATTGGTACAGTACACAGTGAAGTGAGAAAATGTTCCTCCAAGACCATGGTGCTACATGTAACATACAGTGGCTTGCAAAAGTATTCAGCCCCCTTGAACTTTTCCACATTTTGTCACATTACAGCCATAAACATGAATCAGTTTTATTGGAATTCCACGTGAAAGACCGATACAAAGTGGTGTACACGTGAGAAGTGAAACAAAAATCATAAATGATTCCAAACATTTTTTTTTTTTTTACAAATAAATAACTGAAAAGTGGGGTGTGCGTAATTATTCAGCCCCCTGAGTCAATACTTTGTAGAACCACCTTTTGCTGCAATTACAGCTGCCAGTCTTTTAGGGTCTGTCTCTACCAGCTTTGCACATCTAGAGACTGAAATCCTTGCCCATTCTTCTTTGCAAAACAGCTCCAGCTCAATCAGATTAGATGGACAGCGTTTGTGAACAGCAGTTTTCAGATCTTGCCACAGATTCTCGATTGGATTTAGATCTGGGCCATTCTAACACATGGATATGTTTTGTTTTAAACCATTCCATTGTTGCCCTGGCTTTATGTTTAGGGTTGTTGTCCTGCTGGAAGGTGAATCGTTTGCAGACTCCAAGAGGTTTTCTTCCAAGATTCCCTGTATTTGGCTCCATCCATCTTCCCATCAGCTCTGACCAGCTCCCCTGTCCCTGCTGAAGAGAAGCACCCCCAGAGCATGATGCTGCCACCACCATATTTGACAGTGGGGATGGTGTGTTCTTAGTGATGTGCAGTGTTATTTTTCCGCCACACATAGCGTTTTGCATTTTGGCCAAAAGGTTCCATTTTGGGTTTCATCTGACCAGAGCACCTTCTTCCACGTTTGCTGTGTCCCCCACATGGCTTGTGGCAAACTGCAAACGGGACTTCTTATGGTTTTCTGTTAACAATGGCTTTCTTCTTGCCACCCTTCCGTAAAGGCCAACTTTGTGCAGTGCACGACTAATAGTTGTCCTATGGACAGATTCCCCCACCTGAGCTGTAGATCTCTGCAGCTTGTCCAGAGTCACCATGGGCCTCTTGGCTGCATTTCTGATCAGCGCTCTCCTTGTTTGGCCTGTGAGTTTAGGTGGACGGCCTTGTCTTGGTAGGTTTACAGTTGTGCCATACTCCTTCCATTTCTGAATGATTGCTTGAACAGTGCTCTGTGGGATGTTCAAGGCTTGGGAAAGCTTTTTGTAGCTTAAGCCTGCTTCAAATTTCTTAATAACTTTATCCCTGACCTGTCTGATGTGTTCTTTGGACTTCATGGTGTTGTTGCTTCCAATATTTTCTTAGACAACCTCTGAGGCCGTCACAGAGCAGCTGCATTTGTACTGACATTAGATTACACACATGTGTACTCTCTATTTTGTCATTAGCAATCATAAGGCAATGTCTATGGGCAACTGACTGCACTCAGACCAAAGGGGGCTGAATAATTACGCACACCCCAAAATGTTTGGTATCATGTATGATTTTAATTCCACTTCTCAAGTGTACAACATTTTGTATTGGCCTTTCACATGGAATTCCAATAAAATTCATTCATGTTTGTGGCTGTAATGTGACAAAATGTGGGGAAGTGCAAGAGGGCTGAATACTTTTGCAAGCCACTGTATAACAGACAGGACTACATAAAGTGCAAGCGTGCAAAAACTGCAAAAAAATAAAGCAAAGCAAAGAGTGCAACACCAGACAGAACAGAATGATATAGACACAAGACAGTGCAGATACAACAGTGCAGTAGAAAAGTGCAACAATGACAGCAGGTTGTGCAAAAGACTGAGCATTGTGCAAAAAGTAGCTCGAGGTATGAAGGTGTGTGTGTGTGTGTGTGTGTGTGTGTGTGTGTGTGTGTGTGTGTGTGTGTGTCAGTCCAGTCACAGAGTGTTCAGGAGTGTGACGGCTTGTTTCGCAGTCTGGCAGTTAGGGCTCAAATGTTCCAATACCTATTGCCAGAAGGCAGTAGGGTGAAGCGTGTGAGTGAGGGGTGTGTGGTGTCCTCCACAATGCTGGTGGTTATGTGGATTCAGTGGGTGTGATATTAGTTCACAATTGCAGCAGTTTGGCAGGTGATTTTGTTAAACTGATATTTCCTGCTATAGACACAGTGTCTAAAACAGAATCACTGGCAAACTCTACAACAACCAAAAGTGTGGCTGAGCTGGGAAAGATTTTAATTAGAATATGTGCAGAGATAAACTAGAACGAGCCTAAATTCTCTTTTTTCTTGTGTTACTTCATTTTTTTAAAAAATTGCTTGAAATTTAAAAAATACAAATATTTACATGAAAATTATTTCTCAAAAAACAAAATAATTATTTAAGGACTGCAAATTGATATACAGTGGAACCCTGGCTTACGAAGACCCCATTTAACGAAAAACTCAAGTTACGAAGGCACTTAACGGCAATATTTTTGCCCGTGTTATGGCAAAATGCCCGTGTAAAGAAATCCGTTTGCCAAATGCGTTTCGCTGTTTCACGTGAGAGATGTATTGTTGTTGCAGAGTGCTATTTCGTGTGCTTTTCGTTTGCAATTAGCCTATCGTTCATTCATGATGGGGCCGGCATAAGGCATAAATATGAGCAAGTTTAAAAATATATATATATATACATCATTGCACAGTCTACGTACGTACATTAATTAACATAAATGTAAGTTTTAGTTTTAATGTTTAGAATTAAATTCCATAATGTTATTTACATGTACACGTACGTATGTATGCATGCATACGTATGCTTTCTTCAGCCTCCACCAAGAACTTCATCTTCAGGCAGCATCACTTCACTCAAAAGGCGATGGAAAAAGGTGCTTCGACTTACGAAAGACCCACTGGAACAAATTAATTTCGTAAGCCGGGGTTCCACAGTATTGTTTTGAGATACTGTTTTTTATGTATGAACAGTACCACAGATGGAAAAACAACGTTTTTACTGCCTGATGTTGCAACAAATACACAAATACAAAGCTAAAGCAAATGGGACCAATCGGAAACAGAAAGAAGGGGAAATAACAATAAAGTCAAACAGTGGCTAAATACTAAATTCCAGGTTTAACTCCTATTTGAATGCTAAAGGTCAACTGTTTCATGTGCAGCAATCAATATTTCAATATGAATTGCACAAATCACAATAGTGTGTTTTCTAAAATTACACATACACACGAGCAGTTTAATTCTTAGGATTGTACATCTCACTGTTAGCTATCTGTGAATGCTCACTTTCCCTTGTGTAAAATCCCCCTCAGTAGATTTCTTGTGATATTTCCCTCTAGAGCATTTAATGGCTGACCTGGCCTGTCCTAAGCACTTGTAATGTGTGCACTGTGCTAGTGATTAATTAAAGCAATCAATCTACAGCCCCAGAGGGGAATCAAGTTCCTTTTCGAAAGCTTAGTGGCTGAAGAAGTCGCAGGGAGCCTAAAGTAATGTAGCCAATCAGGGTAAATGCTATACTGTTAGAAGAGAATACTACTTTATGATACAATAATTCATCCCATTCATAGTTACATTTGTAGCCGAGTGGTAAATTAATAATAATATTTTCCATTTCAGTTAACCAAGTATCCATTTAAGGTTCAAAAAGGGGTCTTAAAATGTTGTTTCTTTGTTTCCATGTAAGGTAAGACAAGAATGTTATTGGGTAATTTAATGTTATTGCTTGTGCTATTTCTTTGGTTGCTTAAGTGCTTAAGGGTTAACTGCAGTTTTACAAAAAAAACTTAACAAGAAATGCATCTTGGGACTTCCTGTTTACTTTTCTTTTTGTTGTGGATGTGGAACGGGAATGTTGTGAAGGAGTTAAATTGTTGGACCTGTATGTGCAGCTTGGAGCGGCCATTTTCTCCATGCAAGGGATAAGTTGCGAGATCGTCTGTGTGCTCCAGTATTCCAAGTGAGCTGAGATTTCTGTGGAATACAGAGGCCACTGCCGTATTTTTGTGTTTTGTATTTCATTTCATTTCCTTTATTCCTCGTATTGTATTGGCGCATCTTTGTTTAATCGGTTGTTCTGTTACTTTGCCACGTTACCTCTCGTGCTGTCGATGTTCAGTACAAGTCCATATGGCCGCTGTTTGACAAAAGTAAAGGTCAAAGGACACTTTTTTGTTAATTCAGTCGTCATTGACAATAAAACTGCACATTAAGAACCCCAGCAATTGTGTCCTGTGTGGCTAACCTTTTCCCAGGCGACACAATTTATATTTAAATTATCATCATAATGTAATAACATTGTGTTTACTGTAATGCACATGTACTGCGATAAGTCTTTCCACAGAAACTCTATTTTGCCTAGAAACTGGGCAATATAGAGCTACATTTTGTTAAAATAGCATTTGCTACTCTCTGCTTGTGTTTTACTTAACCAGTGGTTATTGATTACAATTACAGTTGAGCTACAGTTGAGTGCTAACCAGATTCCCTATGTGTTCCCTATATGTTTGAGCATGTATTACTTAAATCAATCCATAATACATTTGAAAATATCAAAGAAGAGGATCCTTATAGCAATTTTGCCCCATGTTAATAGCAAAAAGAAAGAGAGAGAATCTAGTGTTCACAAAATCCCTTCCACTTTTTTTCTGGCAATAAAGCTATCTCATTTTGGAAAGAATTCTTGTGTCCTTTCATCCATAATTAAAATAAAAAGCAACTAATTATGTTTGAATAATGTCAGGCCAGTCAGGCGGTTAGCACAATCCCTCTCCATAATTAAAGTGTACCCAACAGTTTTGGCAGACATTTGCCTCATAGTCACATCACTTTGCATTGTTTCAGTGAACCAGTGCAGAGGCCAACCCTTACTGAAACCACTGAGATACTGCAGGGTCTGAATGTCAGCTAGATTTCAAATGCTCTAGGCTTGAGTTATTTGAGGTTCAGAATTAAAACACAACCCTTTCTGAAGCACCCTGAGGCTGTACTGTTGTAGCAGAAACTTGGAAATTAAACAGTCTGAATATTTTACTGCATGACAGCGAGAAAAAACTAACTGATAATATTAATAACAATAATAATAACAATGACAATAATAATGCTTTGTATAGCACTTCTCTAAACATAGTTACAAGGACATAACAAAAAAGAGATAATAAATACATCAAGAAGAAAAGTAAACAGATAAAAAAAACCCACAAAAAAGCACTTTTTTAGATGTTGATAGTGTGAGAGGTCAACAAAAAATATAATTAAGATAAACAAAATAACAGGAATTAAATACCAATGAGGGAATAAAGATTCTACCCACATTCCTGACTTTTACAGTTTCATTGTAAAATCTTACATATAATGAAATTTAATTAGTATATATTCCATTTATACTAAACACATACTGTGCACACACCAAGGAAAGCAGTCAAAAGCCTGCTGTATTCATGCATTTTAGCTTTGCTCAGACTTTGTATAATTACCACTGAATCATAATGTTGACACTTTGTGTAAAACACTGGTATAAATATTTGCTTGTTGAATGAAAATGAAGTAGAGGTTATGCACACTGAGCAAGCTAGAAAGAAGAGACTGATACTTGCCCTCTAAGGTTACTGCTGATTAATGTTTCTGAATGTGAAACGCTCTAAAACACTTATTCAACTGCACTGCAAATATTTTTATACGAAATAAAAAATCCAAATTTAAATGTGATTGATTATTACTGGGTCCTGACATAGAAGGGTGTATTTTTCATATAGCACTTTACTACACAAACTGAAATTTATACAACATGGGCTATTCACCCATTCATACAAGCACTTTTTTCAATGTAAGTGCTTTCTATATAACATTTAGACTCTGATAGATGAATCAGAGAGCAACTTGGGATAGCATTTTCCTCAATGATATTTAAGAAGCTAACTGGAGCAACCAGGGATCAAACTGCCTACCTTTCAGTTATTAGATGACTTACATTTTTATTACCCTATTAGGTATATTATTAGGTTTATTACATTATGTGCTGTGTGTGCATATCTATTCTGCTATAATGCCACAGATATGTAAGATAGACCCAAAGCTTCAGCGCTGCACTTACAACTATACTCAGTCCTTACTTGCCAATTACACACTGACTTTCCAAATAAACTGATAGTCATAGCGGCTATCACAGGCTTGCATGCTCATTTTTGACATTACTCGATGTACACAAGTTGTCTGCTGCTAACCTTAGTATATCGGTTCTGTGTGTTTCATTTGATTTATTCATTTGATTTATTCCTTTTACTTTCCTCCATAAATTTTGCTCTCTAAAGGGACACTCCAGATGGAACAAGAGATACATGTTTCACAAAAAGTGAATGTATGGCCTGGAATGCTTTAAAAGTAATTAATTAATAAACCCTAACCCTAACAGATACTGTGAATTTTGAATAAGTTCAAGGTGGCAGATGGACACCAGCAGAGTGCAGAAAGCAGATAATGACAGTCCACAATGAGATCAAAGCATGAATGCCTTTTTTTAAGTTGAAACTGTTTAATTTGCAACATTTCTTAGTCTGAGAATGAATGCGTGTACGATCTTGGTGATTGGCATGTCAGAACAAAGCTCACACTCAATGATTACACTCAGATGGTGAGTGGAATTCCAAATGTAACAAATTTCCAAGATTTTTTTTCCCCAAAATACAAATCAGATGTCATGCCAGATTTTGAATCTGTGAGCTGAAATCGGTTGTCTGACATCCAGCAGACAACCGATGAGAGACAATCCATAAAATTTAAGACTGTGCTTATGGTACTACTGAACAGAAAAACATATAGCTCTGAATCCTCTGCATAATAGTGGAGTAATAAAAGGCTGCCACTGATGATATGTGGGTGGCCATATGAGATGTCTTACAAGAAACATGATAGGTAAAAATAAATAAATAAATAAATAAAACAGAATTTGAAAAAGTTTTTGTTCCATGTCTCTGTTTCCATCTTCAACAAAACATGTTTTTACTCTGAAATTATATCCTACTCACATTTTCTGGATCTGTCTGAGAAAAAATGAAGAACCTTTTGTATTTTTAGCAGTTCACATATCAAAAGATAAAAATGCAAATCAGCAGCTCACTGAGCAGGGACATATTGTGTACACACTTATGCTCACATAATAAGCCACTCTGTTACTCTAATGGCTACATTTTATTTAATACTTTCTGCCACATGATTTAAGCCTATCAATGTTTGCCCATTCTTATAATAAACTGCCCCACTTTTACTACTTTCCAACAATGCTGAAGCTCTAAAACATTGCTCCCAAACACCGTGGGGAACACCCTGGTGTATAATCTTGCCAGGAAAGGCAATTTATCACACAATATTGCCTCTGTGTAGAGTGGGGGGTCCCTAAGCTCCTCCCTTGCAAGGACTATTGCATTTGGACCAGAAGAATGTGGGAGAGGTCTCCTAACTGATCTGTGGTCTGCCACAATGAATCTTATAGATCTCGGTGCTTTTGTGGTCACAGCTACACAGGACCTAATGAAGGCCTCATGTGGCTCACTGTCTGCTGGAACATAACATGTTTATCTCTGTCAGAGTGTGCTGGGTTAAAGATTAAAGGGTGGATAAATAATTTGACCTATGATTGGCTGTCTTCTGCGGGTTGTCTCATGTTGTTGACAACTTAGCAGATAATCTTTTATTTATACAAATTTTTGTTTATCTATTCAGTTGTATACATGACAGCCTGTACAAAGTAGATAGGGGAATTCGAGCCACTTCACACACAGGAACCTACATTGTTCTTTTATTTTTCTATGAACTTTTTTGATCCTCATTAATAACTAATCATGCTTCAGCCAACAAGCACTTGTCATTCAAAGCATCTGTTACATAACTGATGCAGCATCTGGCCATGATGACCTTCTCCACCATTGTCATTCTGTCCTTAACTTATTTGCAGATTATACTGGAGAATGCTTATGTTCATTTGCACAGGCAACAGCTAACAAAAGATGTACAATTTATTCAGATATTGTAGCCTGTCTGTGTTTTTACTCATTTTATCTGCAAATTGATTCTCCCTAAACACAATTATACATAAAACAGTCTTTTATTGTGTATTACATGATTAGATTTTTACCCTTGGGAACCTTTACCATGTAATTGTCCCTTTATATATTTGAACTACAACTCAAAGCCAATGAATCATAATGACATTTCTTTCTTCCTAAAATTGTAGGGTCTTTACCTTAAGATATGAATTACCTTGAGGCAACTGTTGTTGGGAATTGTTTCTATATGAATAAAATGATCTTTAATTAAACTGAATTGACTAAAGCTTTGATGCTGGAATTACATGTGTTTTGACAGCCTTACATCATCTGGTAAGTGGACTGATTCTTATATAGCATTTTTCTACTATAAGTGCTTTATGGAACCTGCCTCATTCACACAAGCACATTTTCTCTGTATATATTCCCTATGCTCTTTCTTTCTAACATTCACACTGCAATGGATGGATTAAAGAGCAACTTGGGGTTAGTATCTTGCCCAAGGAAATTTGGCATGTAGACTGGAGCAGACGAGGATTGAACCACCAGCCTTCCAATAAGTAAGTGACCTGCTCTACAACCACCACTCATTTCCAGGCAGTCTCCCATCCAAGTACTAACCAGGCCTGACCCTGCTTACCCTTGTGAAACCATACAAAGGTGGTATGGCCGCAATTTCGGCAATCAATAAAGTGGATGGTTATGGCCTTATTGGTCAGCAGTTGACACTTGACCAGTTGGCAATTTTTTTGCAAAGTTATTACAAATAAGGATTTGGGCAATGAGGCAATGCGTTAAGGATTTGTATCAAAGGTTTCAAATACTGTAGCATGTCACAAAGTGGCAGACTGGACCAACGTAGCAATTCAGCCTCAACATTTCCTATGTGTTTATGTATTTTTTTTCATAATACATTATTAATAAAAAATATTGTATTTTAATCAAAAACTGCTTATTGCAATACTAGTAGACACATAGTTAGACCTACAAGTTTTTAGACTGAATCGTGGATTTAGCTTATTTTACCAAAGGAACTTAACATTAGGGATGGGTATCGTTTAGGTTTTATCCGGTACTTTTGAAACAGTGCCGGTGCTTAAACGGTGCTCAAACCGGTGCTTAAAGAATGGAGAACACAAAATTGGTCCAAAAACCTCTCATGTTCAGCTGTTTTTTTGTAAAAAGATAACAATGTTAGCCTTTTCTGCAGCTATAGGGGATTTATTGTATCACTCTTGGCTGGAAGCAGTGCTTAAACAATGGAAAAAACACCAACTTTGTCCAAAAACCTCTCATGTTTAGCTGTTTTCCACTTTTTCTTTGGTTAGTTTAGCCTTTTTGGCCAGGGTGAAGGGAGTATCTGCCATCGAACAAGAAGAGAGCCGCATGTAACTTCAAAGGTGTTTGCTAGTTCACCTTACATGCATTAATTTAATAACATGATTAGCCTACTCAACGTAAATTACACATGAACAACATTAAGTTACTCACGCAGAGAAGAACGGCTGCTGCTGCTGCCATCATCATCCGTCATCATTTCTGCTACACTGGCAGGGCTAGGGGCCAGAACTCTCCTCTTCAGGTTTTTGGGGGATGTTGCCAACTCCGCGTCCGATAACAGGCACCACACCCAGTGTGAGGTCTTGCAGCAAGCTATCAAATATGGGGCATTTCTCGGCTTTTAACAAAATGCTATACGTCGCCAGGTGTTTCATCAGATTCGAGGAGTTACCTCCTTTGCACAGTATCACAGTATCACCTTAAAGCACTTGTTGCAGGCTGCTGACTTTGCATCTTTTGCTGTGAAGTACAGCCAGACTTTAGACCGCTTCGCCTTGGCCATTTTTAATCTGTAGCTCTGCTCTAAAAGAACGTACGTACCTGGACCCGCCTACTATCCTCGGAAAGGTAAAATGATTGGCTAGAATCCAAAGTGTATGACATCTCAGGAAAAAAAAAAAAGCACTGAAATAAAGCACCGAAATGTGCGCTGCTTTTTGGTCTGGTTACTACCGTTTATGTCAGAACCGGTGCCATTGGATACCGGTACCCATCCCTACTTAACATACAATATATTGCTATTAGAGCTTTGCAGTTCTGACAGATTCAACTATAAGTGGGAAGGCTTTCAGCAAGGTTTAGAAGGGTTTATAGGAATTTCTGACCATTCTTCCAGTGAGGTGACACTGATATTGAATGGGAAGGGCTGACCCACAGTCTTTGCTCTTATTAATCCCTTCTACTGGGTTGAGCTCAGGACTATGTGCAGTCTATTACATTAGACTGCTGATTTATTGTGAATGAATGATATTGTTTTATGATGCATTATATTGCTGAGTTATAAGAAATACTGTGTTCAGAGAGTCATCGCCTTATTGGTCTGATTAGAAAAGAGCAGAGCATACCGGAGAGGTTTTCTGCCCCATCTCATCAGGAGGAGACAAAACAGGGAGCCAAGGTCATAACTAAGGCGCCGTAAGAGAGAAGGAATGTGAATGTTTAGGCTTTTACGACTAGGTGGGTGCCACTACAGGCTATAAGAGTTTGAGTAACCCTCCACCAGTTTGAGATTTGCTGTGTCCCGCTGCATGCATGTCTCCCCATCTGGATGGTTTATGCTCAAAAAGTGTTGAATTGTATGAAATAAAAGATTGTTGATTGAGTATTTATACACAGAGTATTGTCCTTCCTTCAGCCCAAAGATCGAAAGAATTGGGAGAATTTAACACCAGTGAAGTTTGTCTACACCAAATTTGCTCATCCATGTCTTTATGGACTGGTGTGCAATAATGTTGCATTGGTTAATCCCCAAACTGTTACCACAAAGTTGGGAGGATGAAATTGTCCAAAATCTCTTGATATGCTGAAACATTAAAAATGATTCATCACCCAAACACATCTCCACTGATCTCAATTTCATTGGCGGCATACTTTACACCACTGCACCCAGTGGTTTGAATTGCACTTGGTGATGTAAGACTTGGATGTAGCTGCTCGGCCATGGAAACCATGAAGCTCTCTACACACTGTTCTTGAGATAATTTGAAGGCCACGTGAAATTCGGAGGTCTGTACTAACTAACAGAGCCACCAAAATGAAATGGCAGATTATGTCATTTATGTGATTTCTATTTTGTATAATGTTATTTTTTTAATACATCAAGTCACAAGTCTTTTGCCATTATTTAGAGGGGAAAAAAGAACAATCCTTTAAATATTTTTCAACATGTTCCCACCAGTATCTTGAGAAATGCATAGTTTAACAATACTGGAGCTTGAGTGTGAGGATGAAGTATTGACTTTGTAACATAGTCATAGTAGAGTTATGTGAGATTTAAATCAAATTTAACAATAAAAGGCCTCACAGTCAAGTTGGCTGCTATAAGATGCTTTCAAAAGGCATAGGCAGAGATGTATTTGTGGCACTTTGATGTTAAAAAAAAGTTTAGGGAGACTGCATAGGGTAAAAACATCAGTTTCTGAAAGAATCTCAAGGGATCAGTGCTAACTGAAAACTTTCAATGGATGACATCCCTTCTGTTAGAGTATAAACAGCTGTGGGAGAAGTGTCTAAGTGGTTTGCTGTAAGATGTCAGCTTTGTTCAAGGAAAGTAGGTTGACTTTTAAATGGTGAAGGCAGTGTGATGGGTAGACAGCTGTGGAGTTTAAAACCAAAAAACTGTTTTCAAAAAAGTGAAACAAAAATAACAAAATAAATGAATGGAAACAAATAACTACCTTTATAATTTTATATAAATTGTTATAGTGAGTGTTCAGATTCAAAGTGACTTCAGTTATATGGTGAAATGATTTCAAGTGATATTACAGAAGCACATTGTAGGATTCAAATAGACATATAGTATTATTTTACAGACATCATTAAAGTTAATGAAACAGCAAAAGATACATTCCGAACAAAATGAATTAGCATTTTGTTCGGAATGTATTCCACTTATTAAGGATGCCATATTCAATTATTTCAACTTCATATTTCAAAAAAGTCAAAGTCACCACTTTTTTGTGGGCTTCTGAAAAACTGTTTGAGATTGCTCAGTGACTTTTTGTTAATGTCTGCCTAGTTCCTGTCACCTTCTATATGATTTATAGTGGCAATTGTTGCTAATTACATGCAGTGCCTTGGTAAATTTCAACTGTCAATTTCATTAGAATCTCATTAAAAAGTAGAACTCTAAGCTTTATTTTTCATCTTCTTTTGTATTTTGTCAAATTTCTTTTCCCCTTTCCCTTTGATCAAAAGCACTGAATAAAGAACATACGCAATTTCCTTTGTGCAAGCAACCCACCAGCAAATACCAGTTCTAAATGTCATGTTTAATTTTTCAACTGTCTTGGCTATACTCTGTGACTTGATCTTACCTCTTTCACTTTAAAGATCAAGGAAGTTTGAAGTGGTTTTACTTGACAGTGCTTCTATCCTGCCTGCAGCCAGTGCCTCATTACCCCTACCTATAATGGCCAAACAGACACAGCAGTGAAGTAAGAACATTTTTTAAACCTTTCAGATCCTTGCTAGTAGTATCGAAACCTATTAGATCACTGTGACACAAGGAAATGAGGTCATGTATTCTCTGTGGGGCAAGCCTTATCTATATTTCTGTGGATTCTCCTTGGAGGGACTGGGAGACATAAAACAGTGAAAGAGAGTGACATGGGGAATAAGTCCCAAAGAGGATCATTAGAATGTGAAATACCCTGACCAACTGCTCCTTTCAGGCCTTTGCATCATGACAAATGTTCTGAATATGTAGTTCTGAGAGAACCTCGTTGTTCCTTTCAAAGACATGATGAATCTAAAACCTTTCCACTGCTCACTACTTCATTGTGCTATAAATGTCCTTAGAGTTTGATGCATCACATTATCATTTCTATGAATAAAACAATAATTGCATTAAGAAAGGGCAGAAAACCAGCTGAACTCCTGATTTTAAGGCTACTTTTGCTTTTGCTGCTTTTACTGAAGGGGAGCTACATAAAGCTACAGTTCTCTCTTACCGGTCATAACATATTTACAACTGTACCATAACTCTGATGAAAAGGAACAACTTTTACAGTGAAATAAAGAAAGTGACTTCATGTTTAATGGGTTATGTAATAATTATAGCTTAACTGCTATTGTAGAAGCAAATGATGGCAAAAAGCAGATGGAGATCTCTGAAAAAAATAGTTTGAGACCACTTGAAGAATGGCAAGAAATCATATTTTGCATGGTTGGATCTTAACAAAGTTCCAAGTAGAGCTTCAACATGCAACAAGAAGAAATGGGAATGAGACAAAACATTTTTCTGAGCATGCAATTTTCTGAAAACAACACTTAAAAACTGAAACAGGCTGTTTTACAGCTGATCAAAGTTTAGGACGACGCCTCCAAAATAACCTGTAACCCCCCCCCCCAAAACAGAAATCAAAGTTCCAAACATGAACTTAGGAAAGAGTAGCTAAACTGTTATTGTTGATCACTTCAAAAATTATTTGCGGTGTGCTTGATGCAAGCGTTTCCATGAGGTGACTGGGAACATTTCTCCAAGTGGTGAAGATGGCCATACGAAGGGGGTCTACTGTCTGGAACGGTTATCCATTTTTGTAAACCTCACTTGCCATTCATCCCCAAGGTTCTCAATTGGATTTAGATTGGGGGGACATGCAGGATGGTCCAAAAGAGTGATGTTACTCTCCTGGAAGAAGTCCCTTTTCCTGCGGGCATCGTGTACTGTAGCATTGTCCTGTTGAAAAACCCAGTCGTTACCACACAGACGACGGCCCTCAGTCATGTGGGATGCTCTCTGCAACACCTGGACATAGCCAGTGGCCGTTTGACGCCCCTGCACCTCCTGAAGCTCCATTGTTCCACTGACAGAAAAAGTTCCCCAGACCATTATGGCGCTCCCTCCACAACCAAGCACACCATTGTTTTTCTTGTGACATTACCAATAGGTTTGATGTGTCACATGGCCCTCTTCCAATTGAAAAAACAGAAGTTGTATCCAAGATGGCCGACTTCTAAATGGCCACCATGGTCACCACCCATCTTGAGGAATTTGCCCCCTCACATATACTAATGTGCCACAAACAGGACTTTAATATCACCAACCATTCCCATTTTATTACGATGTATCCATATAAATGGCCCACCCTGTAGAAATACTACACAATACATTTTTAAGCAATTAAAAAATGCCAGATGTAAAAAACACATAAATAATTAAAAGTCATATATGGAAATAAAAATGTAAGTAATTTTTAAAACAAATTTGTCAGATGGTTCAATAAGCTCTCCCTTTTAAAAAAACTGATTTTTTTGGCAGTTATTTATATGTTACATGGTTCAGGCTTAAAAAGGTTAAGCACCCTATGATTTCTCCGTTTTTATTTTAGATACATATGGCAGGAAATAATATGTATGGAAAGTGTATAAAGTAAATGTTACCTTGAACATTCTTATATTGTGACTAAAATGATGTGCTTGTTCTAGCTGAAATGCACTGAGTGAGCTGTCATTTGCTGTGAATACAAGGCATTTTGATCATAAAGCGCATTCATAAAACATCTGTCACAATGTCTCTCTCTCTATGACACACTCAAGATTTATACTACATGCATTGCATCCTCTTGATGTTCTGCACATGATCATTCATTCATGACACATGGGTTTATACGAGTTTAGATCAATTGAACAGATCAACATTCAAGATTAATTTAATAGTTGTCAGCTACTGATTTAATCATTTATCTCTAAGACATATTCTGATTTCTGTTTACATTCTCACTAACTTGTCACATCCCTCTAAACACTGGATGTCAGATAGACGTGTGGATCTTGTTCATATTGGGTACATTGGTCCATGACCAATTCTGGGTCATATGATGTTCAAACTACATCCACAATTTGGACATCCAACTTTTGAACAACAACACAGCATTTGAACTTTGGACTGGGTAATTATTTTGGACGTTATGTGGACGTTTATGACAAGTATGAGATTTTTATTTAACATTGTTTTTCAGCAAGGGGGTATCTGATTCTGTATAGCATACAGTGAAGTTGTATAACTGATAAAAGTCCTTGGCAAATGGTAGCTGTGACAGTGTATGTGTATGACCACATAATCGGTCTCCCACCAAGAAGGCAGACGTTTGAGTCTCAGATGGGATTATTATTTTTGGTCTGGCTAAGATATGTAGCTCAACCTATACGTTTTTGGAAAATTATACCTTTTTTCTTTTTGACTATGTACACCACAGTGACCTTCAAATCAAACAACTAAGATGTAACTGAAGTGCAGACTTTCAGTTTTAGTTCAAGGGGTTTCAAGAACCACTGATGCATGTTAACATGTTAGCAGTATCCCCTAACATACATTAACAACCATGTTAAGGCTGTCATTAGCCTGGAAAAAAAAACCCCAACCTGGAATAAACCGAGAGATAATCACAGTGTCAAAATCAACAGTGTGGTGAATTCTTAAAAAGAGGAATAGCACTGACCAACTCTGCAACACTAAAAGGTCTGAAATGGAACGAGAGAAAACTAAACTTGATGATCCAAATTCTTTTCTTGGCTAAGAAAAAGCTTTTTGCAACATCTAGTCAGATCACAGACACACTCAAGGAGGTAAGTGTGTCATTGTCAGAGTGTCAAGAGACACGTTCATAAATGAAAATACAGAGGGTTTACACTCAAGAACAGAAAGGCCATATTAGACTTTTGTCATTGTTTGTGAGTTTGTTATGGAAGTTTTTTGGAAGGACTTTTGGTTTTCTTTGTACTTCTGCCTCCGTTAGGTTACCATTTATAATTATCTGAGTTATGTCTGGTTTACCTTGATGTCTGTGACTTTCCATAATAATTCTAGTAATATGACTTTCTTGATATTTTAGTATTTTAGTTTTAAGACGATTGTCAAAAATGAAACCAAGATTTATGCATGTCAGAATGAATTAAATGCATAGGTAAGGAAGGAACAGCTCATTATCTAAAGCATACCACATCGTCTACCCATCATGGTGGAGGTAATGTGTTTGCTTTATTGGTCATGGATAGTCATGATGACCACAAAGAATTTTCACCCATTTACAAAAATTATCCTTGTATTTAATATTATGTTTGTTTTTTCAATTAATTTCGAGACACTAAAAATGGTGGCACATGTATAAAAATGTCTGTCATTCCTAAACCGTTAAGGCAATACCGTTGTTAAGCCTCTTGAATTAAAACTGAAAGTCTGCACTTCAATCGTATCATGGTTGTTTGCAAAGTACCAAACATATGATCTTTTCCTAATAAAGTGTATGAATGAAGCAGGGAAAAAAAATCTTAATGCTGACTTTAGATTTACTGGTTAACACGAACAACGTATTATTGTAACCTATGCCTCTATAAGCTGGTGGACCTGCATCAAAAGTTATTGAAATTACTCTAAATGTTAAGATGGGAGTGAAAGCACAGAGGTATCTTTTGTAAAAATGCAGAAAATGTGTCTGCACTATGGCATGCAAATGTGTGCCTCGTTAAATTCACCAAAATCTCTGGCCATTTATTTTTTAATTAAAAGGCAAAGCCAAAGAGGCTTGCCCTTATACTTGCATTAAAAGCTTTTTATTATGCAGCTAGTCATGTTTAATTCACAGCGTATTTCTGTGTCAAAAGATACATTGCACAGTCATGAAATATTGAGAAGGCCCCGGGAGGGGAAGATCTCAAGCTTGCTCTCTCAAAAAGATCAAAAAAATAAGATAACACACGAGCGCACATCCAGGGCAGTGGTGTATCTTCTTGATCCTCTTATCTCATGCTGCAACAACATATTCCATTGGCAGAGCAAGACCAGCTTGGATGCAGAAAGGTACTAATGCTCACAACATAATGGTCATAAAGGGACCTGTACTCACAAACACATGTTAATTTTGGGATTCACTCACCTTAATCTTCAACACAGCCTGAACTCTCATAGGCAAGCTTTCTAGTAATTTCTTTGAGTACTCTTAAGGAATAGTTCTTTTTAACTTCCATCCAGGTATGCATTTACTTATTGTCACACTGAAAAGAAGCCCTTGCTAATCAGATGCTTTCCAGATGACACTACATTGTGGATCAAAATCTCACAGTATTTTTCTGCATTCATAGTTTCATCAATTTTGACCAGATCTCCAACACCACTGAGTGAAATGTAGCCCCAAACCCTAGTTGTTGCTGTACCTATTTCCTCACGATTTGAACAAAAAATTCTAAACTTGGATTCATCAAGTGTGAGATTTGCCATACATCAGAATTAAGATGAGATCATTTCATATGAGATCAGGAGGCTTCAGCGAAGAGTAACTGGATGAAGTGCCAGATGCATCTCTTAGGTCCTTTGTCAGGTCTTTGATGGATTTTTTACCCCAGTTCTTAATGATATGACTTTTGGGTACTGTTCATTTGCTTTATATCCAGATACTCTGTCTTCCTTCCACAGTCTAAAGAAATGCAGTTAGTCGGGTTAGGTTAATTGGTGTACATCAGGCTGGTGACCTTTCCTGGTCGTAGCATGCCTCTTACATACGATATATAAAGATATGTGGAATGACTCAATGCTTTTTGCATATTTTTAAGTATTTACAATTGTGCTGTATAAAGAATTGCGAAGAGGCTGTAGCTATATAAAGGCCATAAATCAGAAGCCCATAATTCTTACTGTACATTCATAATATCGTTCTTATGATATACATCAATCCAAAATGTGTTCTAAATAGCTGAGATTAAAGATCAGAAGTTCACTAAACTACATTTAGTGAGTTTTGTTAAACATGCATTATACACTGTTTATTTCGTTGAGATGCTGCAGTAGCTGGAGTTTGTAAGGGTGCCATTTGTGAGTAGCTAATATCCGCCGAAGGGATGTTCGACTAATGCCACTCTCCAGTGACATGCAGCTAGTGCTACGCTGTGGGCTCTTGCTGAATGAAGCTAGGACAGCCACTGATGTTTCTTCATTAGTGACAGTTTTCTTGCGTCCACATTTTGGCAAATCCAACACTGAACCAGTTTCACGAAACTTAGCAAGCAGTTTGCTAACTGTAGCATGGGAGATGGGTGGTCTCGTAGGGTGTCTTGCATTGAAATCTGCTGCAATAACCCGGTTACTGCGTTCACCAGATATCAACACAATTTCGATCCGCTCCTCACGTATTAACATCTCCGACATGTCAATGGCTGTGAACAAAGAGAAACTTGTAAATAACTCACGAAAGAATAAAGTTACATTGAAACCAAGCACACCATTGTGTTTCTTGTGACATTACTAGTAAGTTTGATGTGTCACATGGCCCTCTTCCTATTGAAAAAACAAAAGTTGTATCCAAGATGGCCGACTTCTAAATGGCCACTATGGTCACCACCCATCTTGAGGAGTTTGCCCCCTCACATATACTAATGTGCCACAAACAGGACTTTAATAACACCAACCATTCCCATTTTATTACGATGTATCCATATAAATGGCCCACCCTGTATACTGTATCTGAACAAACCATTAGGCTTCTGGTTTTGTGTGTGTTCAGAATCAGAATCAGAATCAGAATACTTTATTGATCCCTGGGGGAAATTATTTTTTGTTACAGTGCTCCATTTTAAACCAACATTAAGACAAGACAGACAATACACTAACTAAGAATAGTACAATATACCTCCAACACACTCACACATTTGATCACACAACATGCAGCTAATTTGCACAAACGTAATGTCTTTGATATGCTGCTCAGCAATGGCCTTCACTCTCAAATCAGAGCCAATGAGAACCCAATGAGAATCAATAAGTAATCAAATTGATAAGTGATATTGATAATGGAAATGAAATTCTTATCTGTTCCCATCCCTATTCTAATGTGAGGCCATCTGACTGATAGCTAAAGCTTGGGAAGAGGACAATCATTTCAAGGAAACTAGCAAATCTCCAAAAGAGTGGCTGTAAAAGAAATATCAAGGTGTTGCAAAAGCCCAGTCAAGGTTCAGACCTCAGCTTTATTGAAATACTGTTGTGAGACCTTAATCAAAGTGTCCATAAATGAATAACCATAAACCTCAATGAACTGAGGCAACATTGTATAAAGTGGGCTAAAATCCCTACACGTTGATGTGCGGTCACACAGAAAACAATGACTACAAATTGCTGTTGCTAAGCATGGTTCTATAAGCTACTGAATCACTGGACGTACTTACTTTTTCACATTAAACTCAAATTTAAGTATCAAAAATATGTTTGTTGTGTTTCCGGGACACACATTTAATCTTGCTGTGTACCAAATGACAGTCTGAAAAAGTGCTTAAAGTGGTAAAAAGAAATTACTTTCTTGTTTCCGCTAAGTAATTTCGCCAACGCTTCTTTATCCTTTCTACCTCATATAATCCCAATAGTTGATTAATTCAAAAGATAGTGCTCTGACAATCTCTACATGCTCTGCTCTTTTCACAGAAACAATCTGACCTAAAAGCTTATTTCCCCGAAATCTCTGCAATCATGTGTGAAATTATTTTCAATCCGGAGCGTGTAAATAGTGGTTCAATTTTTGGCAGGCTTTCAGAACAGATTATATCCATCTTATTCTCTAAATGACTGCAATGTTAGTCTTAGAAATGTTAGTCAAAGAGAACATGAAGTGGCATCTGAATAACATTGGCAGAAATCCTGGTTTAGTCTGACCCAAAGCTGACTCCAACTTTTAGAAAAGTTCATAGAAACGAATTTTGAAAGATTGCTTTGAAGGTCAGAAATGCATTTCATGCAACCTTTGTATTTTACTCATTCCCTGTGAAATGGGGATATTTATTCTCTGAGCCTTCCTAAACATAATGCAATATTTATGGAAGCCATTTCCACCTGCTTGAATCGAAATGATTTTGACTGCGCAGTAATTTGTCTATAGGGGTAGCAAGAATGCGATGGGAGTTAAAACAATTACGTGCAGGTGAGAAATTGAGGTGGTTGTAGCTCAGGCACCTTTCTATGGAATAACTGTGATTTAGTAAGGAAATAACTATTACCATTGTACAGTCAGAATAAGAGATCCTTTTTCAGAAGCAAGTAAATTTTAAAGTTTACAAGCGTTTTAGACCCAGAGTTTTCTACACTTTTAACTTTTTCTTTTTTTTCATCTACTGCTTGTGACAGGTGCTGTAGCATGTAACATGTAACACTCCTGGAGGTTGTGGCTGGATTTATTCTCCAGCCACAACCTCCAGGAGTACACGGACACTGTACTCTCGTACATCAGGAACTGTGTTGACAATGTCACCGTCAACAAAAGGGTCAGGGTGTTTCCAAATCAAAAACCCTGGATGAATAGCGAAGTGCAATCCCTCCTAAAAAGCCGCAACACTGCCTTCAAGTCAGGGGACAGGGCTGCGTATAGGGCGGCCAGGGCAGACCTCAGTAGAGGCATCAGGAAAGCTAAGGCTGCCTATAGGAGGAGGATTGAAGATCACTTTGCTGACAACGACCCCAGAAAAATGTGGCAGGGGATCAATCACATTACCAACTACAGAAGCAATAACCAGGCAACATCTACGACTGATGCCTCACTGGCTGAGGATCTAAACCGTTTCTTCGCCCGCTTTGAGACGACCAAGCCCTCAGCTGCCACACCACTTCCACCCGCCCCCAGCACTGGCACACTAACACTTAGGGAGCACCAAGTGAGGTGTGTTCTAAGGTCAGTGAATCCCAGGAAGGCGGCAGGTCCTGATGGAATACATGGAAAGGTTCTCAGAGCATGTGCTGACGAACTGACCGGAGTCTTCACTAAAATCTTCAACCTTTCCTTGTCATCAAACACCGTCCCGCCCTGCCTCAAAACCTCCACCATCATCCCCATCGCCAAGAAGACAGCTGTGGCCAGCCCAAATGACTACAGGCCTGTTGCACTTACGCCTGTAGTGATGAAGTGCTTTGAGAGACTGGTCTGTCAGCACATCAGGGCCGGTCTGCCTCCCACTCTGGACCCCCACCAATTTGCCTACAGGACAAATCGTTCCACCGAGGACGCTATCACCATAGCGCTCCACACTGCGCTGAGTCACCTGGAGCACCGAGGAAGCTATGTGAGAATGCTCTTTCTGGACTTCAGCTCAGCATTCAATCATATCATCCCGGAGATCCTTGTCCAGAAACTGTCTCACCTGGGACTCTCCACCCCCATCTGCCTCTGGATCAAGGACTTCCTGACAAATAGACCACAGTCTGTCAGACTCGGCCCCCACCGGTCCAGCACCATCACACTCAGCACCGGGTCTCCACAAGGATGTGTTTTGAGTCCCCTCCTGTTTACGCTCTACACATCCGACTGCTCCCCTACCCATCTCTCAAACACCATCATAAAGTTCGCGGATGACACCACAGTGGTTGGACTCATCTCAAGGGGGGATGAGTCAGACTACAGAGATGAGGTCAACAGACTGACTGAGTGGTGTTCAGTTAACAACCTCCAACTGAACACCACGAAAACTAAAGAACTTATCTTGGACTTCAGGAAGGGCAGAGCAGACCCGGCCCCACTTTACATTCACGGGAGCTGTGTGGAGAGGGTACACTCCATGAGGTTTCTGGGCGTGCAGATATCTGATGACCTCTCCTGGACTGCAAATACTACAGCGGTGGTTAAAAAGGCCCAGCAGCGTCTCCACTTTCTGAGAGTGCTCAGGAGGAACAACCTGGAGGAGAGGCTGCTGGTGACATTTTACAGAGCCACCATAGAGAGCATCCTAACGTACGGCATAACAACATGGTATGCAGGGTGCTCAGCTGCAGACAGGAAAGTACTGCAGAGGGTCATCAACACAGCCCAGAAGATCACTGGCTGCTCTCTGCCCAGCCTGGAGGTCACTGCAAACTCTCGGTACCTCAGCAGAGCTGGCAATATCATCAAGGACCACTCTCACCCCAGCAACCAACTGTTTGAACTATTACCGTCAGGCCGACGGTACAGGTCACATAAAACCAGGACAAACAGATTCAGGGATAGCTTCTTTCCCAGAGCTATCACCGTAGTAAATAAGCACAAAAACAATTGAACCTATTCCATACCGTCACTGTCATTATATTATGCTGCTATTCATACTGTCATTATATTAATGCTGCTATCCTGTATATATTGTACATACTATTGTTTGAGTACTTACGATTGTTTTTTTTGTACTTTTTATATTTTACATTTATATTTATTATTGAAACTTGCACCAAGGGAGTGGCACTCCAATTTCGTTGTACTCTGTACAATGACAATAAAGGCTATTCTATTCTATTCTATTCTATTCTATTCTATGTTAAGATTGTAGGAAAGATAATCATGACAGAATGCACCGTAGGCTGCAGAGCTTAATGATGTGTCAAATGTGTCAGGCACCCAAAAATTCCAAGTATCAGAATCCTTGATGGGCAAATTCAGTTCAAGGGTGCAACAATTAAAACAAGGAAAATCGATCACTCTTTCATCAAACTTTGGTATTAATGGGCAACCTTTTGTTTCCAGTGAGTTACTCTGTTTAAAATTCACTAAGCTTGTGACCTTTCAAGTTAAATGCTGAATTCAAAATGAACTCTCCTGGACTGAAAAACTGTTTGAACACCAAACATCATATTACAGCAACATACAGCATCTGTTTTAATGCTAATCTGCCTACAAGGCATGTATTATATAGAGTTCATAAGCAATATGACAACATGGGGGATGAACTCAAGTGCTACGCCTTCCCTGTCCGTGTATATAATATGAAATCCTAAAGGAGAAATATTTGGCCAGCCTGCTAACCTTTAGCTAGAGATGTTTTGAATGTGAACCAATGAAGATATTAGGAAAATAGAAGTCAAACAGTCTCACTGGTGCATTTCTCCTAATCCTAAAATTCCATCACACAACTCCTTTCAAAGAATTTACATAAGCAAAGTCCAAGATTTGGACTAAGCTCTTTTAGCTTATCCAGTACCCTTATCCTCTAAAGTCACCCACTTTAGACAAACGTTGCCAGGCGTGTATCAGGAGACAAAACTGCTCTTGATCTAGGAGTCAGAAGGGCTGGGGGTATTCTATCTGACCCAGCCTTGTAGAGTCTGCTGATTGTTCCAGCAGCTTTAAGTCAGCATGGCACTGCCCCCTGGGAGGTGACACATACAGTCTTCCTCAAAGGCCACAAACAGGTGAGGAGACTTTATTTGGCTCTGGCCAGAGGGTGTCTGTCTTCTAACACGTAAGCAGCCACATGAGGACTCAGAGACTCTCGCTAAATATGCATGCTCACACACACACACACTCTAGCCTCTCTCTTGTTTCTCTTGCTTTCCTTTTTCAACGTGCACACCTGGAATGAGTCAAAGCTAAAGAGCAGCAAGAGGTATTTGGAAGGACAAACCTCCCCTAAGGCGTCTTGTTGTTATGGAAGCAAATGGACAGCTCAAAGCAAAAGGCTTGCACTCCTCACATTAAATCAGTTAAAATGTTTTATCTTGATGCAGAAAAACAAATTGTTGTAAACAACAATACACAACAGAATATATATATATATATATATATATATATATATATATATATATATATATATATACACTACCCTAGGGGAGATTGCCGCCCCTCCCTGAGCCAGGTTCTGTTGAGGGGGTTTTTTTTCTTAAAAAGGAGTTTTTCTTTCTCACTGTTGTCAAGTGCTTGCTCATAGGAAGCAGTTTGATTGTTGGGGTTTTCTCAGTATTATTGTTGGGTCATTATCTTCCAGTATAAAGCGTCTTGAGGCAACTGTTGTTGTGACTGGCGATGTATAAGTAAAACTGAATTGAATTGAAATTCAACTTCAAATTCAAATGTCTCTACTCTTCTGAACCATCTACAGTATGGGTCAAATGAATGGACCTTCAAACCTTGATTCAAACCAGTCTTCAAACTTGGATTTGATTTTTTTATTGTATTTTTTTATTAACCAAGCTGTAGTGGTGGGTTTGTCAAAATAACTTGACATGCTTAGATGCAAACATGACTTTCTAATGCATATCAAGTACTCTGATGAGAAAATAAAGCAACATCACACTTGGTCGCTGCACAGCGTTAATCGCTTAGTGGTATAACAAAGATCAGTATCAATCCAGGGCTTATACCACGTATGACTGCCTCCACAGTTTCCACTTCAGGATAGTGCTTCGTTAACCAACTTCCAACGTGGTGTTTCGCTACTGTTTCTTACCTTCTCCTGAATTGATTGTTGCTCTAGTGAAGACAGCAGCAGCGCATGCTCCTCCACCTAACCTTCTAGTGGACAACACAGGAGAGCCACGACTGCCTCCTCCGCCTCGCTGACTGCCAGTGAAAAGGAAAGTTTGGGTGGTTCTCTTGCCGAACCTCAAGTGCCATCAAGTTTTAAAAGCATAAAAAGTCCTTCATTTTCCTTTTCCAGCAGCTCTTTACAGCCACAGAACTTTACCATTTATGCAATTCACTTATCTAGCAATTACAAGCCCATTTCTATTGTCTGACATTTTATTGTATTGTATTTTTATTGCGTTTTTTTTTTTTTTCTTATCATGCACACAAATTTATTGCAGCCCTTTTGTAGACAGTCCAAGCAATTTTTTCTTCTATTTCTATCACCTTGATGTGCCAATCCATCACCTCAAACATTTTACACATGAAAAAATAACAAACACACGCGTAGACTTAAACTTTTGGCTTCGGCTGTGCTTTCACACACAAATTGTTACAGTGTTTCTCAAAGTTGCTCGAAATTAAGAAACAACTAATGTTTGTGGGGCCTCCAAATTGTTACACCACCACCTATATCAGAAATAATGTTGGCGAAAACCTTCATTTTATTACTTCACTGGAAAAGAGTAAGCAAAAACAAGAAAGAAAGAAAGAAAGAAAGAAAGAGAGAAAGAGAGAGAGAAAGAAAGAAAGAAAGAAAGAAAGAAAGAAAGAAAGAAACTGTAGCAGGGAAGAGTTCAAGTGTGTAGTCTCTCAAGAGAATCTTGAGAGTACCAACAAACTCTGGCAGACGGTTTGCAGGCAGTGTGTGTTACCCCCTACTTGCTTGTGAAATACACGTGTAAATGAAACCAAAGAATAAAATAGTGAATAAATGCACCCTTATAAATGCTTATATGCATTTGAGCAGATCTTCAGGAGTAAAGGAAAACATAATTTACTGGTCCCACAAAAACATTCATATTAAAATTTGTCACAAAATATATTTTTCCCCAAACAAAATATTAAAAAAGTCATATGTGCAGAAAGACAGATGGCTGAGAAGTGTTCTTAGACTGCTGTTATGAGCCTTAAGAAAGAATTGGGAATTAATAAACTGGGTTTATTTGTCTATTTAAGTTGCTTTGAAAAAAAAAAAGAAAAAAAGAAAAACACTCAACCAGCACACACATGTAAACATCTCTCTCAAGCACATTGGTAGGCCTATAAATATTCTGACAACATTATACATATATGTGTGAAATGGGATCATCTAAGAGGATGTTACACCACTGAACATATATCGAGGGTGTCCATCTCATACTCAATCATATCCTCAAGACCAGATGCTACGACTCAATTTAAGGCATCTGTGTACTGTGCAGACTGCTTTATAATGTGCTAAAGATTGTCACGGTCCATATACACAATTACAAAATATTTTGACAAAATTAGTCAGAATTCTGCTGTGACAGCTGGACACAAAAGGTAAAGTTTTAGAGAGACTCAAGTGATTAATTATAGTTAATCCTGAGGAAACATTTGCAGTTTTTCTGTTTAAAAGTGCAATCTTAGATTGCTTTAATGAGGCTTGGGATTAAAGTGGGTATTAATAAATTGCTGTTAATTAGTTTATCTAAGCTGCACTAACAAAACTCAGATACACACACACACACACACACACACACACACACACGCATCTTTGCTGACTCAGTGGAAATGTGACACACTTGCGAGAATCTGATCAATGCAACCTATAACTAATGGAATTAGGCTCCTGATAGGAATCTAATGGATGCTCACTTAAGCAATTTACTTACACATTCTATTGCATGGTGTTCCTGTAAAAGCATCACTTTAACAGGAAATACCACTTATGGATTCCTCTACCAATGTTCCCACATCTCAGCATACAAACATCAAGTCTGTGAGAGTGGAGGTGAATTGAATAACCTTCCTGTAGAAATCAAATCAAAAATCTGCAGTCGACTACAATGTTCTAAGATTTTGATTTTTTTCTGTATTAAAAAATATTACTTATACAGAATTTAAGTGTTATCCACTTCGTTTTGCATCATCTGCAGTTCATCCATTTCATAAAGCATCCATCCATTCACATTCAGGAAGACATTGAGGTGTTCACAGGCCAGCCAAATCATATATTTCTCCAACATGTCCTGGACCCCATCTTCACTGGGGTCTCTTCCTAGTGGGACAAGCCCAAACTACCTCAGCTGGCTCCTTTTGATGGGGAGCAGTTATATTGTTTTCTGAGTCCTTCCTAAACAGGATTGCGTCTGTGACACTGAACAGATAGTGGTCTGAAAAACAACAGCTTAATCAGTGGAAGAGGTAACTTGAATAAATCATTAATCCCTTAGAACTAAGTTTCATGATGACATGACATCAAAAGTCCCAAACAACTTGCAATCTAGATAGCTTGGTGTAATACATACCTTTAACTTCAAACGTGATGTTTTCAGTCTCATTTTTTAGGATAAAAGGAATGAGATGCACTTCCATGAAAAGTTTAGGAACACTCAATTTCTTGATTTGTATTGCAGGATGTAGGCTTGTAATATAGGAAGTAACTGAGGTAATTTATATTTTACTTGACTATAAATTTCTATGATCCATAAAACCAACACTACAAACGAGAGTGTTATAGATAGCTCTTCTTCACACAAACCGTGTCTTGTTATCCACAAAGTCTTGGGAAGGATGAAACCTCATTAAAGGGACAAGAGTTGCATAAGACGGCACAGAGAAGCTTTCTTAAAGCCAGACTTTGAAGTTGAAGTGCAGAGAAACACACACACACACACACCCTCACACACAACTTTTCAAAATGCTTGCATATGGGAACACCACACAATCAAACACAACAGAAGCCACAAAAGCTCACACAGAGCAGATTGCCACACAACACCGGCTAAACAACAGCTAAATAAATGCAGCTGCCCGAGTGTCTTGGGAGCAGTGAAACAAGCTCAGCTCCTAAGAAAAAAGTGGACTGGGAAAGGGAGGGACTTACAGAGATAGAAGAGGAGGCAAAAGACAGCCTAGAATAAATGACTCGACTTCAAAACCTCTCACATCTTTCATATCCCTGCAGACATTTCACCAACCCACCCACCCAACCAAACAACCAACCAAGTGAACAAAGGCATTGTGCTTCTCACAGAGGCTGTTCATTAACAGCTTGGTTCTGTGTTTGTGACACCCCCAACTTCAAAGACTCATCAGATTCCTCCCACCACCAATGAAAAAGAAAATAAGCCTTTGTTAAAGGAGAAGGACAGCTTAGCATCATCAGGAAGCTACATTTTGGAGTAACAAGATGACTGGCTGTGGTAATCCTTTAACACAGACATAGCATTTGATGAAACATTGATTTCAAAGAAAGAATATCAGTTGTTGGAAGCCTTATCTATCAGACCACCCAACCTTAATTCATAAAATGTCAAATCGATATGCATGCAAAACAACAAAACAAAACACTACACCGGTGTTACTGAATACTAACTGAGCCATTCTTAAAGGCCACATGAGCTATGCAACATAAATCAGATAAATGATGAGATTAAAGAGAACAATGAAATAGACACTTGTAAAACTGATTAAAGAAAACACACTGACAGGCAGACTGATAGATATTGTATTTAGATGGGCAGAGAGCCAGACTGACAGGCAAAGGATTATTCAGGACTACACTCCAAACGTCTTGCAAAATGTTTCATTTGACTTTGGGAGGATAAACAGCACTCCCTGCTGGAGACTGTTCTGGTCAGGTGTTGAGGGAACGGTTATAGTCCATTGTAGACAGCATGGACCACAGGTGGCAAAATAAATAAGAGTGTCAGGCAGCCCAAAATGGCCACTCACAGTTGAAGAGAATGACAACTTCATTTGTCATCTAGAGACAAAGAGTAATGACCTCGTCTTTGAGTCTGTCTTCATTAACCTGAGGTAACCTGCATATGGGAAAAGTGTGTGTGGTGGGGAGTGGAGGGATCAAAATAAACGTGTCATTCTTAAAAATATACGCAATGTAGCAGCTGCCATAATTGGACTACTCCTAGACTGGATGCTCACAAAACCCTAAGAGGGTCAAATCTATCAAACAAAATCTGGAAATCATTTATTTAGTGAATGCTCCATCAAGGTTAATCTACAGCAAATAATTACATAGTTTAGGTCAAATTTTAGACATACATGTGAATACTCAGTAGTCATTACTGCATTCATTGCATGAATGCCCACATTGGAGAAACCACACTTATTTTCAGACTTCATCCAGCCATGATTTTGATCTCCATTGCACACTGGTTCGACTTCACAACTGCAACTTAAATAACACAAAAAAAGCTTTCAGGCCACTCTTCTGTGAAATCATCAGAAGACAGAAGCCCTCTCTACTTTTAAGATCCGGCTTAAAACTTTCCTTTTGATAGAGCTCATAGTTACGGCTGGATCAGGTGACCCTGAATCCTCCCTTAGTTACACTGCAATAAGCTTAGTGTGCTGGAGGCTTCACACAATGCACTGACTGTTTCTTCTTCTCCCATCTCGTTTCACTTGCTATGTGTTTATAAATCACTCTGAATTTAATCATGATTTATTACTTATATCTGGCTCTCTTCCACAGTGTGTCATTTGTCCTTTCTTCTTCCCCTCACCCCAACAATCTGCCACAACAGATCAATGCCCCACCCCCAGAGAAAATTGTGTGGGGTGTCTCTTCCTGTCAAAAGGGAGATTTTCCTTCCCACTGTTGCCAAGTGCTTGCTCTTAAGAGACTGCTCGATTGTTGGGGTTCTCTCTGTAATATTATTGGGTCTTTACATTACAATATAAAGCATCTTGAGGTGACTGTTGCTGTGATTTGGTGCTATATAAATACAACTGAATTTTATTTCATTGAATTCAAAATTTCTATGTGTCTGAACTAAAGCTGCTTGAGGAATTGTCAAATGGGCAATGACCTAAGTCAATCAAGCTCACAAGTACAATGAATTCTTCAAAGAATTTAAAAAAATGTATTTGTTTTTTTTATTAGGTCAAGGCTCTCAGTCTCTGCACATACTTATTTGCAGATTTCCTTAAGAATAAGCTTCTTAAAAAATTAAGACAAGCACATCTTGATCTGATTTTGTTAAAAACAAATTGCTAATAATATGTTCTAATTACAGTTACTCATCTTCATCAAGGCAATTTTTATGCAAATTGTCAAAGACAAGATGTGTGTTTGTGTATGTGTAGATGTTTATATTGTGTCAGTCATCAGAGAATTGGAATCTGTCAGGAGTGTAAATCTGTTTAGGTGTATTAGAGCATATTTTCTATATCAATGACAGGCAAGCTTTTGAAATATGGTTTTAGCTAATTGGGTGTTTTGAAACTATGCAGATGAAAGAGGAAAGGAAAGGATTTCTGATGACATGGGGATTCACCGAAGAGGGAGAGAGCATGTGTATTGTCTCAAAAATAGAGCCTTAAGCTACATGCTTGTTGTGTAGACAGAATAGACTTCCTGTCAGGAAGCATTTTTTCCAGATCTATACTGCTTGCCTCCATTACTCTTTACTTATACAATAAATAGTAAATCCATTCTCCACTGTTAGCAGTTCTCAAAGTTCAAAAAGACGTCAGGTTTGACTTTGAGAAATCTTCGTACATTGATAAAAAACACTTCTACAATTTGAACTTATTACATCACCATTATCTGAAAAGACACATTGACTGCTGAAGATATGGATAGAGAAGTTTTAGCTTATATTATTACATTGTTGGTTGGTAGATAGAGATTTTAGGGGATGTTTGCATCAGGATCAATCCAATTTATGGTTAACATTCATTCAAACAACACTTACTGCAAGCTATAACTTAACATAGATTGGTAGACTTTTTTGGTAATTACATGGCTTTCTTAATGTAATTTTAAAAGATATGGAATGTTAATGGACCATATGAAGCTGTAGAAGTCTTCAATCAACACTGCATTAACAATTAATGGAATACTGTTCTTGGCCATAGCCGGTTAGCCAGATTTGATTTGATTTTCTCAGATTATACCACATTAGCTTTCTCTTTAACAAAGATTGCTAATCTGTTGATTATTTTCTGGAAAGTAAAATATGCAGAGGTTCATTTTGCCTTCATTTTATCAATCAAATCTAACTATTCCACCCATGTGGATTTCTCCTTTATAAGTGACCAGTCTTCTAAAGTAGCTAAATGGAAAAGCTGAGAGGCATATCATTTGTTTGAATGGACATAGACACTTATCTTCTCAAGGGTATATCCGTCAACTCAGCATAATCCAGCTCTGAACTTTAAGATGCATTATGAACCTCATAAGCCTATTGAAAGATAATCTGTCAGCCAGACAGGTAAAGAATAAATATGGTGATCAAATGTGGGATGTTTATTCTGCATATAATTGAATAAATCAAGAGGTGTCTACTCATAGAGTTTGTTTCCAAAAGTTCTTTCTTTTGAAAAGACATTTCCTTTCTTTTTTCCTGGCTTTTTTTTTTAACATTACTTTTTTATCTGCCTAATCAATCTATCCCTTGGGTAGATGTTGTGCAAATATATGCATTGACAATGAGCAAGGCCATAGTCCACCCCTGTCTCCACTTCCTTAACAGCATATTCAATTCAGGGTCACTGGCAACTGGAGTCTATTCCAGGATATAGTCTGGTTATTTCAGTAAGACTTCCCTATGATAATTGGTCTTTAACAGGTCAGAGAGTTTACCACTTTCCTCCAGACTTAGATATGTCTGCAACTATTGGAAGGATGGCCATGACATTTAGATATTGACAGATTAAATGTTTTGCCTAACTGTGAAGTATCTACACGTCACTGAATAAATAGGTTCTGTCTACAACAGAAATTCATCAATCCCTAAGGGAAAAGTCGAAAGATGTTTTTTTTTTTTTGGTTTTTTTTGCTAATTAGTTTCTTTTTTTAATACCATCCAACACAAGATTGTAAGATTTTATTTTCTATTAAATTCTTTATGGATGTTTTTGAAATTATTTCTCCAGCCAAGTATTGTTTAATACTTGAAAAGGGTATTAGAAAATTGTAAGTTGCAAATATAAGAATTAGCAATTTAAAATGTGTAAAATGTATTTGGTATTACCATCTTTTTGTCCACTAAAGACTTTTTATGGAAATGAAATATATAACTTGAATGCAACAAGTGTCAAGCATCAGTAGAGCAATCTAATCACATGTTGCTCTCTTTCGGCTGCAGCAGATGGCCCAATAAATTAGTGGTTGAATTGTCAGCTCTCACTGGGAAGCACTCTTTTTAATATTTTGTGTTGGGTAAGACAAATGCCTTTTGACTATGAACCATCATCTGGATAATCTGAGAAAAAATAAATAAATTGACGAGAAAGAAAAAAAAATGTACCAGCACTATACAAAACAGGTGTGGGGTCAACATATTTCTATTTAAGAGTATAAGTGAGTGCTGTATGCTGTTTGTTTAGATACAAAACAAGGATTTGGATTTCAGTGTACCAGTATTTTATATTAATGTATAGCTTTACTACTAAAATATTATTAATTTTCAATGGAATTGAAATTAATCCTGAGACTTTCTGATGTACATGGAGCAACATGTCGGAGCAACATGTCAAAGCTCCAAACTGCAGGTCACCACCTTACATGGTAAGAATTTCTCTTTGTCCCTCCCACATGAACAAAGGATTTAAAGAAATGTTTTTTTTTATATACCAAAAACAGAAGCCACAGCAGGGCACCAAACCCTAACAAAGATCATTGAATTCTCACATCTCTTCAGGGTTTCATCTGTTTGCTTCAGGATGATGTCTGTCAGTCACCTAAAATATGCAAAGAGACCCTCTTATGAAAGTTTCTTGCTGTAGGTTTCAAAAGTTAATTCTGGAATGGAGTTTAATGCAGTTGCATTACAAAAGACAAAAAGTAAGAGCTCTTTTTTTCCCTTTTTGTTCTGTTTTTTTACTCTGGATGTTAAGAATTGCTCTGGGGTGAGAGTTTGTTTGTAGTTGAAAGATGACTGAGAATGCATTCACTTAATGAGCAACAAAATGGATTCTTGTCAGGAGAAATTTTCAAGTTACAGATGTGCATTTGTGAGCGTGTGAATAAGGATTTAGCACTGCACAGTCTATTCCTGGTTATTGTGAGTGAATGCTTGGGACATAAATTTCTAATAATACATTTATTAAATGTGCATATATTGAATCAGCCTTTTTTGGATCATGTTTTGCTGTCAATTTTGGCTCTGACCAGAACTACAAAGGAAAATATTTTGCTTGTTCCAACCTTTTTTATGTTAATACCAAACATAGACTTACCTTAATATTAAACAGCTGTAAATACTGTGTTACAAAACTCTAAACTCTATGTGCGTATATTTCTTTGAAGCTTTGATCTTCTATGTAAGTTATGAAAGCAGCAGAAATGGCAGTGTTGATGAATAATGAATAGAACCTGTTGTGATGATGCAAAATGTTAATACAGCTCCAGAGGGTAGGTCCTTTTTATGTTTTCTGTTGTAGTTATTTGAATGCAAAGTGTAATTGTTAATGTGAACTCACAGCTTGATACATATTTTATTATAATTTTAATATTAAATTTAGCGCAACGTATTATAAACTTCTGGTATGCATTTTTACATTTTCTTCATCTTTCAGTTTTGTCCCTTATGGACAATTCTGAATGCAATTATGGGGTGTATGTTCCGCAACATTTTCCCTAAATTTAACCAAGTACTTTTCTATCCTTAAACTTAATTAGCAAATAAAAGCAAAAGTAAAAATCAGGACTTAAACAACAGAAATCGCCTTTAAAACAGGAAGCACATCAGAGTCTTCTGACTTCACCAACACCACCTCCTAGTTCACCTGTGCAGCTCTTTAAGGCTATTATCTCTAGATGTATACGTGTCAATATAATTTACATAACTAATAATACCATTACAGTATTATGATGATTAATGTATTGAGGCACAGAAACCAAGCAATTTCATTACATGACCCTCATATTTGTGGATATTAATATATTTTACTAGTTAAGACAGAAATACAATTTTTTTAAAAAGGAAAATATAAATTTGCCTTTTAATTGGTACTTTGATAGCCATGTTCTGCTTCAAAATTATAATCCAAATAAAGATTGTTTCACTTTTGTAAAAGATTGTGTGTCCTATGCTGCTTTAAGTTAGTTATCCTTCTCTCACCTTTGTGTTTGGAATATCTTGATGGCTCAGTTTGTCATTTACACAAGTGATCATCTGCCTTTTATGACATTTTAGAGTTATATATTTGTTCTGTCTCTTATATTAATTGATCTTTAGATTTTTCTGTTCTGTGATGCACCATCATTGATTTGTGTAGGAAACTAAACCAACCTCTAGCATCTATAAAGATGATTATTAATCTTACTTTGTGACTTCTTTTTGATATTGTATTTTAACTAAAGTAGTTTCTAAAATTCACAAAGAGGCTGACATTTGTTTTTATTCCCCACTGACAGCTCACAAAGAAATAAACAACAGAACTGCAAAGACAAAAGGACTTCAGATGAACGCTGTCTTATGTTTCAGATACTGGATTATAGATTTTTGTAGATCAAGGGTTTGTACACGTATTTGGTTTATTCTGTTGGTGACAGTCTTAGAAACAACACTGGTAATCTAAAATTCATTCTATTGTTTCCATCTTCCCAGGGTGTCTGTCTGTAAGAGGTGGCAAGTCTTTTCATCCTCTGTTATATAACTTGCTCATAACAGACAGGCATATTCAACAAAAAATATCTTGTGGTAGCCATCTCTGTCTACAGAGTCTTTTGATTACTCGATCATGAACAAACACACTGATCTATATAGCAGTTTGAGCCAGGCATGGCATTATATATCTTTACATCAGAGTTTGTGAGTTGTTTTTTTGTTTTCTGCATATATTCTTCCTACTATACATTGCAAATGTTTCTGTGGAAGGCCCTTGTGTGGCTCTCCAATCAGACAATAATGAATGGAGCAATTAAATGTGATTATTAAGTGCTTTGTGAGCCGTCCCTCTGCTAATTTATTATGTGAGCATGTTCAATTTATCAGAGCCCCCCTAGTGGGAGATGACAATGACAGGCTGCCATATATACCAGTATCTTCTCATACACACATTGTCTATGTGCTCCGTGTTGAACTTGATATGGAGCAAAGGATTAAGCAAGGGTGCTAAATCAACATCTATTATTTGTCAGGACTGTGAGCGTGTTAAGAGAAAACAGAAGAACAGGGGCCTGTTCTTCGTACCGCGCTAAGTGAGTTAGCTGGATGAGATTGTTGACGATTTCGCGTGATCCTGGATCGTTCGGTTCCCCGAAGCCCATCCGGGACTTGCTGTCATAGCAACAGAGCCGTAAGCGTAAACCTGCTGGGGAGCAGGTTTACTTTATGTAAACAGGATTAGATCGCGGCCACGCAGGTATGTCCGGGTCATTCATACGAAAGCAACAGCGATATTCCACCACTGTTTCACCATAAATAAATAACATCAATGTAACTAAAGATAATGCAGCACTTGATCCTTTTATTGATGTCACACAGATACATACAGGTCATTCCCTAAAAAAGGGAAATGTACTATTAACATTCTATTACATGTATGTGATTATTACAGATGTAATTCATATTTCAGAGTAGTAATTGTAAATTACTTCGTGTAATCAAGATGAGAGACCACGGCTATAAAAGCGAAGGTGGATTTGGGAAGTCTGTCGCAGCCATGTCCTGTCCGTTTACGCGAGCAACCCATTGCGGAAGGTGCAAGATTGATAAGGAGAGTCCTCAGAATTCAGCGTATATTGCGGGACAGACAGGATCCTTTAGCTCAGCGCGACAGTGTGCTCATAGAGAGATATCGATTTTCCCGTGAGGGTATTATTCACTTAACCAACTTGTTGACGAGGGGGTGCAGGACCACCACCTGTCTTTTTTTTTTGCTCTGCCCTTTTCTTGGTTGCTGTTATGAACAAACAAACAGAGTATTCCAGGGTCTCTTTCCAAGAGACGACAAGCAATATAAGTGATAAATATTACCATTCTGTAGAATATTCTTATATTTCACTTTTACCTGTTCCCATGTTCTAGTGGGTCCTGTTGTGGCTCTAATGTGAAAGGGGATATAATATAACATATTATAATATAATATAATGTAATATAATATTGGATAATATGGTGTGATATGATAAATCTACCCTACCGCCTACTGGTGTTGGCCAGAGGGGCCGATGGCGTGATACGGCAGCCTGGCTTCTATCAGTCTGCCCCAGGGCAGCTGTGGCTACAACTGTAGCTGCCTCCACCAGTGTGTGAATGTGAGAGTGAATGAATAGTGGCATTGTAAAGCGCTTTGGGTGCCTTGAAAAGCGCTATATAAATCCACTCCATTATTATTGTTATTATTGAATTACTTACGAGTTTGATTTGTCAGCAACTTTCTGCCAGCCCTCTCTCCTTGCTTTTGCAGCCTTTGCAGTGTTCCCTTGCGTTTTAATTAAACTCTGAAACTCCTGAAATCCCTCACTCAAGAGTTCTTGCTCTGCTGCCGAAAAATACCGAGCGCGCTCCTTCGACATTTTCGCCGACCAATCAAAGGGTTGCCGATCAATGTTTCTACTATCGATGCGTAGCCCCTGTTGGGCCACCCAGTGATCTCACATTACTTCATCCAGCTATACTAATCGTCAACAACAGGTGTGTTCGGGGAACCGGAATAGCGAGCTCAGAGTTAGCGCGATGATTTGGTCTTGGATGTTTCATTTGATCTTGGATGTAGTAAGCGACGTACGAAGCACAGGGCCCAGGGCACAGAATGTACCCAGTAAAGCACACACCATCACATCACAGGTGTGATATTAAACTGGACAAAAAAAAAAAAAAAAAAAAAAATGTAGACCAGTGTTTCTGCCAAATGCGCTTTATGGATGGGGAAGTAGCTGTTGTACCACCCAATAAAATATATTATTGATTCAGTCATACCTTGTCCACTGTGTACACGGTTCATTACATTACTCAAACAGTCAATTACAGCTTTGCTGTTGCTCTGTACAGTTCATGTTGCTGCTGCAGATCCCGTGAGTGTCAAGGTCGTTTTCACCCGAGCTGTGACCCAGAAGGGCTGGCTGTCCCGGAGGATAGATGGATGTTTGTTTTGGAGAGCCTGTTGTGTTTGATTGGAATAGGAGGCAAAGAAGAGATAAGGGGTCACCTCAGTGCATCAACATTGTTGTCCTTTTTTAGCACTACACCTGCTCCTTCAAAATTCACTATAATCCCATGTGATGTCAGGCTGGGTGACCAGAGAAGAAATAAAGGGTTTAAGATTTGATGAAACAGATTTAAGTAAATCAAAAGTAAAACCTTGTGGTGGTAAGGCAAGTGATCCAGACTTGGCAATCTGTCAAGATTAGTTCTGTGGCAGAGCAAACTACTCACTCTAAAAACTCTCTACCTTGTCAGGCACATCGATCGCATTCATGCCCCTTCCAGAACTTTCAAACTGACATTTTGTTATTTTAAATGTCAAAGCATTCTCTGAATTAGCCGCACACTATTCATAAAGGAAATCAATTGTGGATGTCACAAATTTCTGATCTGTTCCACAAGACAATGAACTTGGAGCTGGGTTGGGCTGTTGAGCACTACATGCTTAGATCTGCTGTGGCTTTTAAAGAAACATGAGTGTAGTAAAGAAATTCAGCACATTAGCACATGGCATGACTGTTCCATCAGCCCTGGTGGTAATTCAATTTCTTGTTAAAAACAGGTCAGCGTGACTACATCTGAGCTTTTCTGGGAAATGTACAGAAGCAAAACAAAGGAAAAAAAGCTTGTACTTCTTTTTATCCTCAGTATCTGTTGCTGAATGTTCACTGAATGAGAGAAATTTGGAAGTGAGAGCCAAGCCGTGTGGGCCAGACTTGAAATCCTTAAATGAAATTCTTGGATATACAGGAGAATAGAATTCAAGATTATAATTTTTATATCTCGCATACAAGTTTGGCACCTTAAAACGGTCAAGTATAACAGTGTGAGCATTTGTTATGTGGGAAGAGCTATCCATGATTTTTACTGGCTTAAATGTCCATTTCCACTCCCAACTGTTACTGAGCTGGTATGAGTCAGAGAATGCATTCAATTACCAGGATGCCTGGAATTAATACTGATATACTAAATGGTTTAAGCATAGAATATATGTGTGTAACAGCAATTTTACAAATAAAATACACAATTTACATCATCTTTGGTTGTTATTGACTGGTACTTGGTATAGCTGAGAAAGCGTTTATGACTCTTTTTTTTTCACAGCATCATACAAGAATGAAATGGATTTCAAACTTAAAAAAAAAAAAGTCCACTGCAACAGTCCACAGTAACAGGACATAGCTTTAAACAAAAAACACTTTTGCACAGCATTGCATTTCCCTTAACTCTAATAGATGAACAAAGACACAACATTGATGCAAAACTTGAAGAGAAAACTCTCTATTTTGTGTCTCCTGGAAAATTGCCAAACTTTTCTCAAGTCTGTTCGCAATGAAAAGCAGTTCAAATGCATGTCTCCACAACAAAGCCCTCCGAAGGACTATGCATTTTGATCTCCTTTTTCACATATGTTGGAAAGCTGATGTTTTTATCTTGTAAATAAAATGTAAGTGGGTGCATATGTACTGATTTAATGCTTCTGCATGCAAATGAACATTCGATAAATTGTTTAACGAAAGACAGCAGCAATAGATTGCCTGACATGACAACACTTTTTTATAGAGGTATGAGAACTTTCCTTTGTACTTGAGTACAAGTCCAAATCCCATTTACATTTTTCTTGATCCACTTCAAAGGGGGATTTTACTTTGATGAGTCTTAAGGAGTTAAAGTTCTTGAAGTTAACTGTGATAATCTGACTTTTCCTTTGGTTGCTATTGGAAAATATTAATAATGTATCTCAAAGCATCATCTTTATTGCGTCTGAAGAATTTACATATATATTGGATCATCATCAGATTATCGTCACAGCATCCATCACAGCATTTGAAATTCATGAGGAAAATGTTACAAAGTTTCCTGCGAATCACATGACATCAATTAAGGAATATTAGCTTACTATTAACTTCATATCAAATATAAATTCACTTGTCGGTTTGATTCCGCTCCTCATTAAAGACAATGATGATGTGTCAAAGTTATACTCAACATTTATGAAAGGAAGTCTTGTTTGGTCATATTTCTTTTCACAGGCTTTCAATGGAATAATTCCTTCTGTTGTGAAGAAGTGATCATTTACACTTATTTTTCTCAGTGGATGAGAGATGAAAGACAAAATGCAAAGTCTTAGTCGTAACCTTGACCAGCCAAGTTTAACAAAGTGTGTTTTAGGTAACCACAGCTAGCATTCATATGTTTTACTCCATCTACATTAAATAAACACAAATTTCCCAAACTTACATGTGAAATTTAGGCAACAGAAGTAAGACAACAATTAAGTTGGATTTTAGTTAGGGCATGCCTTCATTAATAAGTGTTACATCCATCACACTCACATAAAGCATTGCTACATGTGATAAGGCAAATCTGCAATCCTACAATCTTCTATCAGCAGCATAAGTATTATTGATAATCTGGTGACCTGTGATGTCTGTATTATATCCTATATTTTGTATTTTTTATATTCCCATGTAATGAAGACAAGGTGCAGAGACAGTGCACCAGGCTGGTATTATCCATCAGTGGTGGTGCTGAATGCTGACAGGCTGTCACTATCGGTCACACTCTAAGCCTATTGGTTATCAGCAATCAATGCACCTGAAGCTGTGAGTGCTCTCTATAGTGCTGGAACCACACACAACCTTTTCTTTTTCTTTTTTTTCTTATATTGTTCTTCAGAACGAGTTTGAAGTGGCTTTGCTGTATGCTTCCTTAGCGATAAGCATGGTTGACTCAATAATAGACAGGTTTTTTTTTCTTATGGATACGATGGGAAATGACAGGATATGACATGGCAGGATAGATTTTTTTACCAGTGCAGTGAGTGCACTGGTCAGGTACTGCACGAGTCATAAAATCTGTCAAAGAAGTTTTAGTGGAAATGTATACTGGAGGAAAACAGCAATGCAATATAAATTTTACTAATTTTAAATGTTTGGGGGTCTCTTGCAGGTTTTGTAAAACGTAAAAGCAAATCAGTCTGTGCTTTAGATTTCATTCAGCTTTGATCTTCATATGTCTGATACCTAAATGACACTTCAAAGACCATACAGATAGCGGCACGCATAATGCAACCAAATGCAAGTCTCTATTTTGACTCTTTCGCAAACTTTCTTCTTTCCCCTCACTCACCACCCAAGGTTTACTGTACCAGCAGTGTGACAAACTGTCAGCAAACATCAAATCCACTGTGTGATGCTGTGCGGTGTCAACAACACCGAAAGCTTTACTTGACCACAATATGTCAACCATGACGGAGGGACATCAAATAACACAGCGGCTGCCACATTCATCACATAAACCTGCACACAAAGACAACTGCTCCAGCCCTCCTCTCTTCCACCCACCACTGTCCTCTCACCTTAGTCGATGTTTTCCCTTTCTGCATGTCTGACACTGCAGTGTATGTGTGTACGTAGCCAAGCATACGCACATGCAAGTACACTGGCAACAATGCTAGATTTCAACATGCCCCTGCCAGTTTTGGTATCATGCACAGTAACAAAATACTCACATCACCCCATGTGCGCTTTGTCAGTTCCTGCAAATGACAGCAGCCATTGTGTGCTATTGTATGAATCTCCTCTCAAATGTCAGAAGGATTGTGGCTCTCCTACACTGAGTTAAGTACCCATGGGTGGAAGAAAAGGACCTTTAATCTCTGTTGCTTTGGAGACATGCAACAATTTCCCATTCAAAATCTAGAAACTGTATAATTGAGAAATTTGATTTCCTACATACAGTATTTTATTTTATTTTATTTGAAAATGTTTTATTTCAATATTGTCTTAACTGTTATCTGAACAAATTTAAAAAATGGAAACAGAATGCAGACATAAGAGTCCCTGCTGCTGTACAGAGGCCTGATTAAAATTGGATGCAAACTGCAAGGACAAAGGTTTACAACTCTCTTAGGAGTAACTGCTGAAGGACAGAGGGTTAATGTTACTAACAGACACTGTTAATCAAATCAGTAAAAGCTTAACTCACATCATTTGACATAATGGGGATGGTCTGCTCCACCTCTGACTTTTGAAATGGAAAATAATTAGACTTGTGGCGCTTATTATCCGTTAGGTGGGAAAGACCACTAGCAATACTCCCATATGTCCAATATCAATTAATGTTGGCATGCAGTAAAGAATGTTATTTTTCAGTTTTTTTGGTGGGTGATTAGATATCAAACATTTGAGGTATGTGAACTTGAACTAATTTGGTACATTAAAAAAATCTCGATCTTGACAATTTTGCATCCTCTTTGAGGTGAAGCATTTTCATCTGGCTACAGCTGACCTGTTCTGACACGGGGAGGTGTCTATCGAGGCATGAGGGGCTTGTTATTTCCCCAGCAGGCACCTCATTAGAGTCCATGTGACCTTTTACAATTGAACAGACCATTGGTCATGAAACGTTTTGAATACAGATATCCATTCCATTGACATTTTTACGAAAGAAAGGACATTTTGCCCCATTCTGAGAAAGTTCCTTCCGACCTGAGTGCTGGTTGAGGCTTGCACAGATCAGGTATATTGCATCTCTGGGCAAGTTTTAGATGGCAAATTATACTGCAGGACCACGACACTCAATGTTTCTTTTCATAAAAAAAAGAACTGCATGAATTACATATATTTTGCTATATAAAAGAACCATTTTCTAATATTTCCACCTCTGCTAGCATGTCCTGTTCCTGTCCTTGGTAGACCAGCTATTTTGCATCTTGTATCTCATTAGCAAAAAAGCCACTGAGGCAAAAGTGACTCTGCAGGAGAGGTCTGTAGCTGACCTTCACCTAAACCAAGTGCACAATTTGCATATCTTGGTCAAAGTTTTATTATCCATGTGCTATTCTTTGACGTATTCCATCTATTACCTATGGTAAACTTTTTTAATGATAGTTTGCAGTATGAATATTGAAGACTGCCAAATAAGCTGGGTAAAACATTTATGAAAGGGAGACAACTGCCGCCTAATAACTGATAAAGGAATAAGTGATATATCGCAATTTTTGGGCTAATATGATGTTGAATGTCCTGATCATCGATTTTTCAGCAGCGTCAGGGACATTTACACATTTACCTCTGTCCATAAACCAGACTGCACTACTTCTTGAACTTTAGCTTCTCCACAGCTAAACTGCTGTTTATCTGCTATGATCTCATACACCATCACTCAGTTCACCTTGTGCTCAAAAAAGCTAATGGACTTACCCAGCCCAGTGATATAAAAGACTATAACAGCAATAAAATAGCTGTTTAATTTGCCCCCAGTCTAAGATCTCTGTGATATGGTGTGATGCACACATAATTGCAGGGATCGGGGACAGCCATCTATGGAAGAAAGATGCCCTTGGCTTAGTTGGTTGGTTGACAATAGTATCTTCATCGTTCTCTTATTATTTAAAGATTTTCTCTCTCGAGCATTAGCAATCATTTGATTCAGCAATAAATTAAAGTGCACTAAAGTTTTCTGATCACACACTTAACTCACTGGTTTGTTTCTGATGAAATCTTGGTGATCTAGGCTTGAGTACAAGTATTCGATTAAATATTACTCAAAGCACACATTTGCAGTTTGATCTGAGTGATCTAGGACAAATTCTTCGAGTTCTTACTTCACAGCTGCTCTATGTTTCATGACATTTGACTTAGTTGGTGATAGACAGACAAAGGGACAAACAACAGTGATCAGATAGCCCGAGTAATGTCGTCAGTGCTTGTTAGGTTACAGCTAGTCCTAAGGCTCTTCATTAGAGTATAGTGATCATCAGCTAGTGGAACAATTAATGGGTGATATGAAGCGAACAACTCACATTCTGTGTTAATATCTCTGGAAAGCAAAAGTATTTTGTAAAATTGGGCTTGAGTGTCAATTTGTGTTTATGCCAAGCCCGTTGCTGTGTCATTTCTTGCATTTATATGTAAATTTTCTGAATACTGTCACAGTGAAAAGTGCCTCTTTTTTTTAAGCAGAAACAGAACCAATATACTGTATGCCACCGTAGGATGAAAACAGATCAATATACCCAATGGTTTATTTTCAATTTCATGCTTTTCTGGTTCCATCAAAATGTGTCAGTGGGTGATAAATCCCAATCCTAACTACTGCAGTGTCAACAGGATTTGCTGACTGAATCCCGCTGTCATTCTCACATCATAAGCATACTCAGGACCCTTATTTATCCTACATGTGCTAATCAGGGTCAAGACTTATGCGTAAAGTGTGACAGACAGGGAAAGTCTTCTGGGTTCATTTTCATTCAAGGAGGCATGTTGATGACACAAGTAAGTGGGATGTGTAAAAAGGACGGTTTTTAATGGGTTGCTGTGTGTAAGAAAATGTTGTACTATTAACTATAATCATATGCATTTACATAGCCAACAAAACATGCCAACATATGGTACAGTTCACACCTACATATATTATTTGATATACTAGAAAGATTATTTTTGAGTGCCTGTTAGTGTAAAAGACAGATTTAGATGAAAGCAAGCTGATTCATTGCTTTCTGTTGCCTCAAATATGCATGTTTTAGGCAAAGAAGCACAACTAAGTTATTCACACCCCTGAGACATAAACAGACTTCAAAAGAGAAGCATGATTTGCTTGGCCATTTCTAACAGAGCCAAAAAAAGAAAAGACGACAGTTGCTCTTTGCAGATCAACAATGTATTTCTTTCAGCATATTTCCATATAGAGATGTGGACTGCATTAAAAGTTTGCAGCACTTTGAATGACCCTTTAATTATTCTTCCCGCGTTGTAAAAAAAGACCAGATTTTGGAGAATATGGCAAGGCAGTAGATGATGTTATTTAAAATTAATCAACAAAGCCATTCGCATGTCTCTCTCCTGCCTGATGCCTGACTGCAGAGGAGTCCTCAGCTGACTAAACCGACCCAGCCTTTCTGATGGCATGGATGAAAATGGGCCTTGACCCAAGGCCAAGCATTATGATGATTAGCCTGACAAGTTAAATTCTTTCCTAGAGGTCCCTAATACAACCTCAATTAAACTGTCTCAGTCATTGGACAACCAGAGGCAAGCCGGACACACAGATCTATGGCTTATTACAGCTCATCATCATGTGTGTGGAATCATGGTTATTTTCATCTCTGGACATTTTAATTTCACACACTTTCAGTTCTCGTTGTTAAAATCCAGACTTTGATTCATGAGAAATCTAACGCATCAGTAGAGGATCTTCATTAGAAATGCAACTTTCTGCTGCTTTTCATTTTGAATGGTGGTTCATTCTAAAGAATGGTTAAAATGATCACAAAATAAAAATAACAGTGTTATATTTGGGGGGGTAGTAGATATTTAATTTCCACTGTTGAAAGAGCCATTCAACAGCATTTGTAAAATGCATATTATATGAAATCATCCAACCTTTTTTTGTTGAGGAAATTAAACATTGCCTCATCTATATCCATTTTTTCATGTACCTACGATGAGGTTATTGTAGTTTTATTAACCATTATGGCTCAATTTACATTATGCCACAGATTTATAGAGAAAAAAGTTTTTAGAGAAGTATTCTCTTTATTTAGTAGTAACAACAGCAGCCAACTCACTCTCAAGATGCTATTTTTAATATAAAAGGAGAGCAGGAAAGGTGAAAAGAGTTCAAGCATTATTCAAAACGGAACACACCAAAAGAGCACCGGGACAAAAATAACTGCAGGACAGGAGAGGTGGTGAATCCTAAATCAGCAGTACAGCATAATTAATGTAAAATTTATTCTCAGGGGGCTCAGTAAGGCACCAGAGTAACTTCATGAATGAACAGATATCTTAAGAGAAACTGTGACATGTTTTTCATCAGGGCTTACCCAATACTGCCACCTTTTTACTTTTTCTAAATACAGTAGCAGAACTACTCATTCACACTGCCATATACTAGAGAAAGGCTAACACATCAAGAGATACCATAAAATCTGTACCTGTAGTACTGTTTTATAAAAAAAAAAAAAAAAAAAACCCACATTGTGCCTCATCATTTGTAATTATGTGATTTTTGTTCTTTCTATTTTTATGTCAGCACTTGTGAATTCCTGATTTATTCTCTGATATTTAATTATCCTGATGTTGCTGCTGATGATTGTTAAGCACAATGTGATGAATTAATGATACAGGAGATATAAATAGCTGCAGCCATGCACAGTCATTCTGAAGGGAAAAAAAGAGCCTTGCACGCCACTCAGTGTCGCTGCATTTTCCAGTTTTGGTAGTGGAACCTGAAGCTGAAGAAAGAATTAAGTATTTTTCCTTATTAACTAGCTATTGCTAGTCGATTGCTATTTAACAACAATGCTAACAACATTGTGACAATCTAATTAAATGTATTTTTAAAAAATTATAGGCACAACTGTAAAAATGTGTATGTCTATTTCTGTCTGCTATAATACAGATTTTTCTGGTGCTGTTGTTTTATGGTGGCATCAAGCACAGTCCACCAAATTCACCCAAACAATAGATGTGGTGAATGCAAGAGTCACAGTCAGAGATGAAGCGATCAGTTAGCCAGGAAAAGAACCAGTTTCTAGCATGCTTGGCCCAAATTGCTGACTGTCCAGTCAGCCTCACATATGTTCAATTACCAGTAGAACACATGCTCACAAACACACAGTGATCCCCCCTGTGAGTGAAGACACAACATTTGCCAAACTTGGGGGACCACCACAAAAACATTTGAAACAGCAAATCTAATCAGATAGTTCATCACATAACTAGCTAAGTGACAAAAGTTATCCTGAGCTTTTAAATTATGGAAATTAGTGAAAAAGAAAAAGATGCCGATGTCCTGGAAAATGATATCAGTATTTTTTTTTCTTTGAAAAATTCGTTTTTTGCTTGTATATGCTGTTAATTATTGTTCTTGGAGATAGTATTGGAAATGGCAGATCACACTTTGTTAAAGTATGTTTTTGTCATTCATTTTGTTTGTTTGTTTGTTTTTTATTTAACATGTATCTTCATATTGCTTTGAAATAATGACATTATCATAATGTTAACATGATGTGTGTGGAAGATATTTACTGACTGTGGAAGATTAACATAAATACAGTGGTTATGTTAAATGCTGGAGTAGTTCTGTCCCGCTCAGTGTTATGGTATTGTAACCTCTAAATGTACAAACTGAAAAGAAAACCATTAGGACCCAATTTGTCTGCTCTGCACCACTGCACTGCAAACAATACTGTAAAGTGTTAAGCAAACCTACTTGTGCCTTTACTTGATTGTAAGACTTTTTATTTCTTTACTTTGCATATCTTTGGCTTTCACTTTTATTTCTTTTTTTCACAATCCAACTTCTGTTCAGTGTATTACATCCACTGTGAATAATATAACCATGTCAGCATAATGTAATTATTCATATCTAAAGACTGATGGGAAGGTTTTGGTTTTACCTATCATGCTGCAGTGACTTATCTCATTTCCTCAATGTGTGCTGAACCATTGTAAGGTGTAACGAGGAAATCAGGATATGGTGTTTTGCATTGTAATATCTTTTCAGGCCAATTGGTATTCTGCCTGAGCCAGCTCCTACTTTCTCACTTGTTTACATTTTGACCTGTCAATAATGCACAAAGGAACACCAATGTATGCATACGGAGACACAGATCACTTCTCCTCAATTGCAGTTTAACACACTATAATATTTTAATCATTTATGATGATGATATTACTCACTCTACTGCCTCCTCCCTTCTACTGCATCATCATCTAAACACCTGGTAACCCTACAATTACGAAGCCTCTCTAAATGGGATTTGCTCACCTAGACCCTGGAGGCTTCAGTTGGTAATTAATCTCTCAGCCTGTTAATGTCCATTCAGAGTTTAAATGAGGATAATCGTACATGTAGAGGGGGCGTCCGGCATTTTACGAAACAGCTATGAATCTATGTTTCTCAAACACATTTTTAAAAGTTTAGTTGGTATTGTTATCAATCCAAGGCTGATTTTAAAACTTTTATTGAAAACAATTACTCACAAATTAAATATGAAATGTGATGAAATATGAGATAAATATGTTGTGATAAAAAAATATACATTTCAAATGAGTTCAGACTATTTCACATATGGTTTACTTTTCTATCCACGTTAAGTTGCAAAGCAGGTTTGGTGCCTGCTGAGGCCCATGGTGCATAATTCTTACCAATTTTCTGACTCAGTAACTGAAGTGTTCTAAACCTCCTCTGGCATTAACATCAGCACAAAAAATGTGCACCAGGAGCTTTATGGCATGAGTTCCCATGGGCGAGCAGCTCTTATAGGTGTAACGTCTAAGTGTCCGAGCAGTTTTGTTCATATTACCACAAACCCCCTTGGAAAAAAACACCCCAAAAAGTGAGAAAGACTATAGCCAGACACAACTGTTGTACTGTATAATGGGTTCAAAGCTGTGTCTCTGCCTGAGATGATCATATAAGAAAATCTTCTGCAGTTAATGTCAGCCAGCCCCACGAGCATAAAAACCTTTGGATACCCAATGTTTAGAAAAGTCTAAGCTTTCAGCTATACATATAGATATAGATTGGGTACCAAGCCCCAAGTGCGATAGGAGAAGGATCGTTGAGTGCGAGAGGAACTGACCTGAAAGACAGGATCATGGCCAAGCTTGAAACCTGGATCCCCCGTAGCCGGTTACCAAGATTACGTGAAGTACCCTCAGAAGGTCTGCTAGATGATGTTAATGCAGCACTACGGACGATACCTACAGCCACGATTACCGACACTAACAAGCTGATCTACAATACGGCAGCAGTGATCAGTGAGATGCTTGGCTACAAGTTGAACAGCCACAAGGGGCAGTACCCTCCATGGAGAAGGAGGCTAGAGGCTAAGATCAAGGTAGCATGGAGGGAGGTTAGCCAACTATCGGAGTTGCAGGAGGCGCGATGCCTAAGAAGTACAGGAAACTGCCCATACCTGAGGCCTTGGAAACTGCCAAGCAAAGACTCGCCTTGGCCAGCCGCTTGAGGAGGTACACCAGAGAGATAGAAGGCAGGAGAATAAACCAGCTGTTTTCCACAGAACCAGCAAAGGTGTACTCTCAGTGGCGAGGGAACAATAAGAGAACAGCACCACCAAGGCTGGAGACGGCGCAATACTGGAAGAGCATATGGGAGAAGGACGCAACCCATAACGGCAATGCTCAGTGGCTAGTGGATCTGAGGGCAGACCACAGCGACCTCCCCGAACAGGGTCCAGTAACCATCACAGTGGCAGATATCCAAGAAAGGGTCTCCAGTATGAAGAGTGGGAACCATGAAGAGGCCGCTAGGAAAGCTGCAACCACCAAGTACCTGCAGAGGGTCAGGCAAGTCCTGAGGAGTCAGACTATCAACACCTACGCCCTGCACGTGATCAGGTACCCTGCTGGGGAGGAGATAGAAGCCACTGACATCAAGACAAGAAAGCCCCTTTGCATGCATGGAGGGTTTCACCCCAAGTCCAGCACCCTGAGGCTGTACGCTAAGCGGAAGGAAGGGGGCCGGGGACTGGTGAGTGTCAGCACCACAGTCCAGGATGAGACAAGGAACATCCACGAATACCACGAATAACCAAGTGGCCGGCATAGTGTACAGGAACATCTGTGCCGAGTATAACCTGGAAGTCCCAGGGTCAAAATGGGAGATGCCCCCAAGGGTGGTGGAGAATGACCGAGCTAAGATCCTGTGGGACTTCCAGATACAGACGGACAAAATGGTGGTGGCTAACCAACCGGACATAGTGGTGGTAGACAAACAGAAGAAGACGGCCGTAGTGATCGATGTAGCGGTTCCGAATGACAGCAATATCAGGAAGAAGGAACACGAGAAGCTGGAGAAATACTAAGGGCTCAGAGAAGAGCTCGAGAGGATGTGGAGGGTGAAGGTAACGGTGGTCCCAGTGGTAATCGGAGCATTAGGTGCGGTGACTCCCAAGCCAGGCAAGTGGCTCCAGCAGATCCCGGGAACAACAGCGGAGATCTCTGTCCAGAAGAGCGCAGTCCTGGGAACAGCTAAGATACTGCGCAGGACCCTCAAGCTCCCAGGCCTCTGGTAGAGGACCTGAGCTTGATTGACTGCCCACAGGGGCGAGTGGGTAAATTTTTTTGTTTATACATACATATACAAGTCAGATTTAAATTTCCCTATTAAAACAAGTGCACAGAGCTGTCATGTTTTTCAGAAAATATAGTAGATATGGTAAACATACTGCCTGCCAAATAAACAACAAATGAAGTTGTTTTCATTTTAACATCAAATAAAGACAGCAGGGGTGAAGTGAAATGGAATCAAGCCGTCAAACTCTTTATGCTGTACAGTGAACCAAAAGTAATAAAGCAGTGCCTGTGGGGCTGTATCCATACATTTATTCATCTCTGAAACCACAAAAGTGTAAGCCTGAAAAAGTGGACGCACAAACAAAGATCAAAGGAGCATCTCCAAGCCACAACGAAAACTGGCAATTAGCACACAAGCTCAACCACTACACACACATGCTTATTTTTTAAGAAGCAAAATTATATATAGTACACGCTCATATGAGCATGTTGTGTAATACCTCACGCACAAGCTCTAGTTCACAAGCTGTGCTCAAAGAGACAAACAGGTCATCCAAAAGAAAACTGAATGTCAATTAACTTATATACACATAATGTCAGCTTTTGAACAATTACACACATTAACTGGCTGCACTAAGGCAGATGCAGGGATGCTGTAGAGACTGAAAAGCTTTGATTCCTGCCTCTTGCGGCCAGCACTACTGGAGTCAAGCTTCCAGATGTCAGCCACTTGATTAATCCTCTTGTGGGCTAACTCCCTCCCATTTCACTGTGTATAGTGTGTGTGTGTGTTTGTGTGTAAGCATGCTGCTTCTTTCAAAACCACCCATCCAATATGCAGCAAAAACTAACAACAAGTCATCCAACCAGCAGTAGAACATTAACAATTGTATGATGGAAAACAGTGATGTAGTTTTTGTTTTCTTGATTGAGTAAAAACAACGTCAGACAGGCAAACGTTGAGCAGTTAATGCTGAGAATATATATCCCCTTTACTTCCTGTTTTTCTCCCTATTTTTGTTTGTTTTGTGTGTGTGTGTTTCATAATTTCATCAATGTCATTTTTTCAAAGAGATAAATACTAAGTAAAGTCGGCTGAAAACTGTATATATGAAACTTGAAATTATGCTTTTTTTCTTCTATAACTAATCCACTAATAGGGTTTAAGAACTGTCTGGAAGGACTCACTGTGCATCATAAATTGGGTTTCATGATATATTCAGTAAATACTAATTTTTTCAAAGCGGATGTTGGCACAGTGGTTAGGACAGTTGTCTCATAACAGCAAGCTCTCGAGTTCAGTTTTACTATCAGAGCTGGGACTTTCTGTGTGGAGTGTTCTCTCAAGCTTCCTCTCACAGTCCAAAGACATGCAGTTATTGGCGTTAGGTTAACTGGTGATGCCAAATTGCTCATAAACTGTGAATGTGAGTGCGAATGGTTGTCTGTCTCTATGTTTTAGACAAACTGGCGACCTGTCCAGGGCGTACCCTGCCTCTTGTCGCCAGTTGAGAGCTGGCATGGGCCGGAGCTTATCCCAGCTAACATAGGGTGATAGGCAGAGTATATCCTGGACAGGTCACCGATATGTTGCAGGGCTAACACTAGAGACAGACAACCATTCACACTGACATTTACACGTAAGAGCAGTTTAGAATCACCAATTAACCTAACGCCAATAACTGCATGTCTTTGGACTGTGAAAGAAAGTTCTTGTACCCAGAGAGAACATGTAAACTTCACCTATGACTCATTCAAGCATGAAAAGGGGACCAGAATCAAGGGATGAAGCAGTGTTCTGTTTTTGCATAACAGACAACTTAGCAAAGCACTAATTTTAAATTGTATCTTCAGGTGCCTACCTAACCACTATCCTTTTGCAAAAACTAAAAATATTTCCATTTCTCTTTCCACTGAATCTATGAAAGTGGCAAAGTTAACATGGCATAGACAGAGTATAAATATTGTTGAAAATGGGAATAAATAATAATCATAAATAATAATATAATACAGCAAAGATACGATAGGTTCTTCAACTGTTCACCAAACACTCATCAGAAAGGGTCTCAGTGGAAGGGTGGCTGTCAGAAGCCAGTTTTAAGGAAGGGAAACAGGGAGAAAAGGTGGAGGTATGTCACAGACAAGAACTGAACTGATAATAAGTAGCAAAAGAATCCAAATTAAACATTTTTGGTTCAAATCATCCCGAATATGCACAGATATTGAAGTCAGAAGAGAGGTACAACAGTAACTGTCTACCATCTGTAAAACATGGTGAAGGCAGCATCATGGTTTGAGCCTCCACTTCAAGCTTGCTGTTGGAGAGCTTGTCAAAACTAATGGAATTATGATTTTAAAAAATGTTTTGATTCACTGTGCAATACCTGGAATGCATGTGATTGTCACTGGTTTATTTTCAATATTAGAGTGATCCCAAATAAATTGTCAGTGCAGTAAAAAAAAAAAATTACTGGCATGTGGAATCATGTCGACAGAGAATCAAACAAAAGGCACGTTTCATTAATCCACTACACCGATTTCCAATTTTCCCAGCAAAACAAAGCAATCTGAGATGGCTCAGGTCTATATACACTGCACAGTAATGATCAGTGTTGGGCAAGTTACTTTGAAAAAAGTAGTTAATTATAGTTACTAGTCACTTCTTCAAAAAAGTAACTGAGTTACGAGATTCTAAAAGTACTTGAAAAGTGACTATTGTGTTACTTTAAAAATTTTCCCCTCCACATTTCACCTTTAAAAACAATTTATTTGCCTTGTTTGGTATCATCCTTTTCAGCACAACCTCACGTGTCTGAATTTAGTTATGTTTTCATTTTGACATACTGTATTAACACAATTGATCTAATAACAGAAAAAAACATAAAATCCAAGTAGAAAAAGTTATTTTTTGCTGTAACAACCACAAACATTTGTATTGAATCACATTTCATAACTTTAAATGCAAATATAAATTGTCAATTTTAAAATCCTATGCACAAGTTTTGCAAACAACAAAGTTACTTGCAGCCATTTACCTTTTACATAACAATCAGCTGTTCTGCATTCAACAAGATGCCACACAAATTATTTGTGCCACTCAAAAAAATAATTTCTGTCCACTATAAAGGAGAACATCACAGCCTGATACCTGCAGGTCTGACAGCAGCAGGTGTATCACCGCTGTTCTCTACCTGGAGACAGCAGTGGCCTCATTGTTCTGACACACAACACAAAACTATCCACAACACTACACACTAACTACTAAGACAACACATTAACTACACACTCCAAACACGCTAAAAATCACAAATCTCTCACATCTCAAAACTCGCTCTCTCTCTTTTTTCCCACTGGCTTTCTCTCTCTCTCTCTCTCTCTCTCTCTCTCTCTCTCTCTCCCTCTCTTGCCATCACTCCTAAAACTTCCCTGTCTTCCTAAACAACCAAAAGTGATGTTGCCATATCATTTTTTGATTGGTCGACATGGTGCATTTTCCACCAACATGAAAGGGCATTTCTTTTGTTTTGTTTTGTTTAATTGTCGGTCATAAGCAGAGAGTGATTGCTAGCGCTGTCCTTAGACTTTAAACGTGACGAAACTATTGAGGAAAAAAATCACGCGTACATGAATGGTTTTCATGACTCTGGTTTTAAGTGGCCTATTAACACAATTTAAAAACTGATATGTATCACCTTGTTGGTTTGTCATTTTGAAGTGGTCATGTGATTGGCTTACCACGACTACTATATTCTTCCTCAGTCAAACAGCAGCACTCATGTGATTGTTTTGTCCCCTTAGCTCCAGGATGTGTGCCAAAAAGTGTTTGTCTGCCAGAAAGTGATTGCCGTTGGCGGGAGCGTTTAAAGCTGTAGCGCCCAGATTACTTACAGCTACTTCCGTGCAACTGATATAAGGTGCGGTAAGATGAAGACAGCTTCAACCGTCTGTTTGTTGAAAAATAGTAACGCGACCGCACTGCATTTTCTTGTTAGTAACGGTAACGGCGTTGTAAGAATAGGAATAGTAATTAGTTAGATTACTCGTTACTGGAAACAGTAACGCCGTTAGTAACGCCGTTACTTGTAACACTGTTATTCCCATTACTGGTAATGATATTGAATATTCTGACTTAACTTAATGAGTCACACATACCAAGATTTCCATACGAGGTCAAATGTGATGCTTATATTTCAGTGACAGAATTTTATGTAAAGAAAATGCAGAATAATGTTGAGATTCACGAAAAGTTGTGCCACAGGTGAAGACTGAGGAGAATATTGTGTGTGTGTGTGTGTGTGTGTGTGTGTGTGTGAGAGTGAGTGAGTGAGTGAGTGAGTGAGTGAGTGAGTGAGAGAGAGAGAGAGAGAGAGAGAGAGAGAGAGAGAGAGATTGACTGCTGGAGTGAAACCAGGGTATCAACGAGCAGAGCAGAGGGTGAATGCAATGGGAAGGTTTGATTAAATTCCAGTGTCTGGCTTGTGTGGTTAAATTAGTATACGCGCGCGCGTGTGTGTGTGTGTGTGTGCGCGCGCGCGTGTGTGTGTTTGATGGCATGCAGTAAGGATGGAGTGAGGCTATAAACCAGATGGCTGTGACTGTTGGAGGGTTTTAATATATTTGGAGGACCTGGGAAGACAACAGGCAGCTTAGAAAGGCAGTGATAAAAGGGTGGAGCTAAAAGGGCAGCACGATATTAGAGAAAAAAATGGAAAGTTAGAGTGACTGAGGGTGAGCCAAGCCTGAACATTTTCACTTGTATCAGTAGCAATATGTGATATTTATGATCTACAGATGAAAAACAACCTGAAATGTAAATAGCAAAAGGTAATTAAAATAAACACAAACTGAGTAACTAAGGATTTTATACAGGTGCTCCTGGCCCTGATTTGCTTAATGTATCTAGGTCATTGCATGAGGTTGCATTTGTTTATATAAATCACATGCATGACTTTAAAAATCTGAATAAATGTATGCAAAGAGAAAAAAAAAAGATGTGCATTTTGGTGAGTTTTAATTGTGGTAATCATGACTACTTTTTCTAACTGATGTGGAAGTAGGCTAGAGTGCAGTTAGAGCTTTGCTAATTCAAATGATACAAGTTCAAATTGAGGTCAGGTTTCTTTCTTTCTGCTCTCTTCCTATGTTTAAACCACAGCAGTGGAGGAAAACCATAAAACCATTTCCTCCAGGGACTGGTACAGAATCACAGTCCTATTAATGATAAATAATGTAACAGTAATATAGTAGCATTTCTTATGGGTGAGAAAATAGCCCATAAAAAGTCCCCAGGAGATTTGGTGAGGTTTGGGCATTGGCAAAAAATGCAGCTGAAGTATATGAGGAGTATAGGATTGGGCTCATTTGGGAGTGTATGTGTGTGTGGTTAAACTGATGGAAAGCTTGTTTAAGGTAAGGCAAGAAAAAGAGAGACATCAGGAGAGACAGAGGGAGAGGTGGGGGAGCTGAAAGGCAGACATCCTTGGCACAATGTGGCTGAGTGTTCTGGCAGGGCTGTAGGATAGAGCAATACACCTGCTCTCATCCATTTCTTTTGGATCTACAAGCAACGGCACACTAGCATCTCTCAAACCCAGCACGTATTTACTAATCATGTACATATCAACATAAACACACACACACACGTTGGCTGCTGCATTTACTTAAAGCTGAAAACAGAACAAGGGGTATCTTAGCTGCACTGAAACAGAACTGAATTTGCCCAAAAGCAACAAAATGTTTTAAGCTTAGATGGTCATTAAAAACAAATTCATATCAGTATCAAACAAAAAATCTTTTTTCTGTCCTGTCAGTGATTAATTTTAGATATGCATGCACTGTTCTTTCCTTCCCAGTGAGTGTAATTAACTTCTGTCAATACTGCATGTATAATGAATGATCTGTGAATGTACAATTTCTTCATAGACTGTGTGCAGCTCTGCTGTAAGAAAACCAACCGACAGAAGATCGTTGTTATTCGGTGGTTTAAAAATCGGATATATCAGCCAATATTTTTGTTATTTCAGATGCATAAAACATTTGTTTTCCCAAACTAATTTTTCTCTGACAATTTTTGTTAGTTTATTTATGATTCCTTACTAACATAATTATGTAGTTTAAAAAAATAAAACTTGTTTTATTGTCTTCACAGATCAGCCAGACTCTTCCGTTTATGTTGTGTTGCCAAAAGTGAAGTTGCGAAGTGAACTCTGGTGGACAAACTATACAACATCACACTCATAGCATGGTTGAAGGGTGTTTCTACCATTTTATTTCTACTTCTGTCATTTATTGGCCATTATAAATCTTGATCCTGACATATCAAATATCTAAGAACAGCTGATAGGACAGATTTGATGTCAGCAGCCACTTATGCACTACTACATCTGCAAGATCATCCACCTTTGTAGACCAGACCACCGCTTTATATTAGTAGCACAAACATGATTTCAGCATACTTTAATTTCCTTACAAATTCTTAATAAGAATTATGAATATTTAACAGTAGTGAATGGCCACTTAACACATTTACTACCACCATGAAACACAGTCAGAAGTTCACTTCTGCGACCCCAGTTGTAAAAGAATGGTCAATCATCTGAACTTATATAGTTCATTTTAACCTTAGCAGCTCTACAAAGTGTTCCCCTCTTCGCACTCAACAATGGCAGCCAAGCTGCTATGCAAGGAAATGGTGTACTTTCAGGAAAGCTGGAAAACCTGGGAATCGGTGTCTTGCCCAAACACGCTCGTGAAGGAGCTGGGGATCAAACTGTAAACCCTGTGATTGGCTGACAACTTGGTATGTCACAAAAGCCACTGAATAATTCACAACTTACTGTTTTAGACTCACAGGTGTTGTGAAATAAAAATTGTAAATAAATCAGTTAGATTATAATATTGCCAAGCACCTAAAGCAATAAAAGAGGTTATGTTTATCATAACTTAAGCTAATTAAATCAGCAACTGCTTGATACATATACATATATATACATATATATACATATACATATATATACATACATATAAAAAAACACCCAGCGCGCCCCTGCGGGCGGTTTATCCTTCAAGCTCGGGTCCTCTACCAGAGGCCTGGGAGCTTGAGGGTCCTGCGCAGTATCTTAGCTGTTCCCAGGACTGCGCTCTTCTGGACAGAGATCTCCGATGTTATTCCCGGGATCTGCTGGAGCCACTCGCCTAGCTTGGGAGTCACCGCACCTAGTGCTCCGATTACCACGGGGACCACCGTTACCTTCACCCTCCACATCCTCTCGAGCTCTTCTCTGAGCCCTTGGTATTTCTCCAGCTTCTCGTGTTCCTTCTTCCTGATATTGCTGTCATTCACACATATACATACATACATATATATACACATATACATATATACATATATACACATACATACACATATACATATATACATATACACATATATACATATATACATATACACATATACATATACACACACATATATATATATATATATATATATATATATATATATATATATATATATATATATATATATATATATAAAATATCTATATCTGATATATCTAGATAGATAGATAGATAGATAGATAGATAGATAGATAGATAGATATAGATAGATATATGTTTTATGAAAACAAAATAGTTTAAACATGAAATGTCTCTTATGTATTGTTCTTCCACATAAAGTTCACAAAGCTAAATAGACTTTTTGTTGATGTTGTTGTGTAGGGGACATAAAACAATCAACCAACCAACTGGCCAAGCAAACAAACAGAAAACACTTAAGTCTAATGCCTCATTCCTTTAAATAGGCCGAAGAACTGGGACAGCTTTGATGGCCTTTTGCTTTAGTCCAACTTAAGGAAAATGACCACTATAGACACAGGTTGTTGACCAAAGGCAATCTGCCCATTGTGGCCAAATAGCCCACAGAGATGTAAACATTACATGGAAGAATGGTCTACTGATCGATCTCAGAGATTGCAAAGTGAAGGTCAATGGTTTGTCCAGCAGCCTATCAGAGAAGTGTGTGACCATTTTAGAGTGTGTGTCTGTCAGAGTGGGGGGAACATGCGACTGGAGTGGGTTGGAGGGGGACAATAGTAGTAAATTGAACCACCCAGTTTCCAAAAGGACTTAAAAGTGAATGTCACAAAGGATAAGCTTGATCTCTTCACTGCTGCATGTGGGTAAAACACACATACACGTGCATACACATTCACACGTACACAGTGGCCACAATGTGGCCACAGGTGTTGCTGGTGATATCTACCTTCCTAATCTCACTTCACAGATAGGTTTGCGTCTGTATCTGCCATTATGCGCCATGAAGTCCATGTGGTATTTAATGTTTGAAAATGCATTTTAAATGTAATCCTTTTATATCAGCCAAAAAAAAAGAAAGATGGCTTTAGTCCTTTAGAATAAGCTTAGAAATATGCAGCCCAGTTTTAACAGTTTTGTTTATTTTCACTCTGCTTTTTCTCTGCTTTTGCCTTAAGGGACATTTTATTCCACCACCTAAGCACTGGAAACTTTAATCTAACATAGCAATTACAGTAGTGCTACCTTATGTTTAAGTTATTAAGGTATTATATGAATATGGGTACAGGCAAAGTCACTTCAAATTTGTGGGGAAAATGAGCACCATTTGCATAACTCACTTGCCCGTGCTTTGCAATTATGCCCCCTGTTCCGACACATGCTGCATCGTTTTGCATGTAAATTCCCTTCCACCGATAAGACTACCTTATGAATATACAGTTAATTGGCAGCAAATTCCCCTGTTCAATTTTCAATCGGAAAACAATTATTGAAGGAACCATAATAGGTTATTTCCTCTAAGCTCACTCGCTCTACCTCTTTCTCTTTGCCAGTGATAGACCAAGACAAATACCAAAACAACATTTCCTTGGGCAATATGTCTTAAATAGAAAAAGAAAAGGGAGGAGAAATAAAAGATAAAAGGGAGACGTGATCAAGAGGAAATTTGTGTCTTTTGCCTCCTGGTGCTGTGTGCACACAACCGAATCTGAGGGAGATTGCAGGCGACACGGTGTCTATGAGAGATCAAAGTGGTTCCTCGCTTTGCTTTGCATACCTCAAACACTATCAATAATGCATTTTCCTGCCCTACCTGTCGAGCGCCAGGGTCAGAGTGCACACTCTCACACATGCACACATACAATGGCCTACAGCAGCGCCTGGCATTTAACTACAATTTCGGCCGAGTGGTTCAGGGGCAAAGATGGGCACAGGTTGACAGCTGCCTCGGGGCTCGTGAAGGTTGCATAAGGCAGGTGAGAACTCGGGTTGAAAGGCATTCTAACAAAACACGGTTCAGTTACCAGTAAGCTATTTGACTGTGATCAATCAATTCGCACAGACACTGCAAAAAAAGAAATTAAACTACATACAGAATACTTGCTCAGAGGAGCACAGGGGTTCAAAGAAATAAAAGCAGTATTTTTGGTGTGCTTTAATATACCTTGCTGCTTAAGATCTGATTTTCCTGTGTGATCACAAAAACTGGAAAAGAACATCAATTTTAAAAATGGTAGCTTAAAAGTTTAGTGAATAACTAACCACTCAACCATAAATGTTGTGACAACTAATTAGCCTCACAATACTGACTCCACTGAGTTGCTCGGGGATCAGCTGGCTGTTAAAGTTAATCCTTACCAGAAAAGAACGTTTCCCACTAGTTCAACATTTACGAACTTCTGAGTCATTTTATGATCTCATTAAAGCGAGCATTGGCTTAAGATCATTTGCTAAAAGGTTCTTTGTCAGCACAAATGCTTGATGTTGGTGCAACTGATTAATCTACTCATTGAGTCTCTGACCTTTCCAGTATGGAACTGCGTGTCTAACGACTCAGCCCCCCTGTCATTTACAGCAGGAATATTTATTTCCAACCTGTCTCTGAAATGAGCAATGTTGAGAGGATAAACCGTGATTACTGAATTTCAGGCTTCATACTGCATGTGTACAGAGAATTTTAAAGCATTGTCTGTCCAGTCTGAAGCAGTGACTACCTTAGGTTTTTTCCTCTTTACTGACACCCCCCCCCCCCCCCCCAAAAACAAATGGAAAACAAAAAGTCGTAGCAATTAAAATGGCCCAATACAGAAATTTTCCAGATAAAAGCTGTAACTGTTAAAGGTATATACAATTTTTGTTTCGCTATAACTAAGTGGCAAATTGGCCAGGAGCATTGCATCGATTAAAACGAGCTGACAGATGCCTTGTCACTCAGTTAGATGAATGAGACACGGTTATTTGTTACCATTTATCCATCATGCATACATGTGTTGCTGCAGCTGTAGGAAACACTGTTTACAGAAAAAGATCGAAGATAAAATTACTAAAAATAAAAGGAATACAAATAAAAGAAACATAAATCACTGCAAGATGCACAGTATGATTTCAAGACAACAGAGAATACATATTCACTTGAAAATTGCTTTGAACAAAACATACATTTATTGCTAGGTTCCCAAGCATCCCAGTCTTGCAGTGAATGCAGAAAATGATGCAGGCTGCTCCAGCAAGATAGCTCTGACTGTGAGGTGACCAATTCTTTCATTCTAAGCTCCACCTCCAGGCACCGTGAGAAGCAGTGAAGTGTCATGGACTCACTGTTGTGGCTCAAGTAGGTACTGTGGATCACTGGAAGCCCATAAATACACAAGTGTGCTGCACCGTACCACATGTACACCACATGCATATTAATCCTAATCTGAAGGAATATGCTGCAAACCAACTCAAGCGTTTGGCTTGAAATAGTATTTGTCCCTTTTCTCAAAGTCATGCTCACAGATAGATACCGTATCCAAAGAGGTGCGCATTTGCAAAAGCAAGAGAAAACGATGCATAATAACCCTTGGGGATTCATACACAACTTCATGTCAGCACTTATTCATACAGTATGTACTTGGCACATGTGAGAAAATTGCTAACAGCTGTTAAACTGTAATAGATGAGAAATACCTTGATCCCATCACAATTAGAGGCTCCTCTAATGTAATGATGAGGTCATAAAAAGTGATGAACCTGATAATGATTAGCCTAATTTGTTTCCTAAATTAACGGAGTGAAGACATGCAGGCTAAGCAACAATAAAGGCAGGCATGAAAACCAAAGTGTGATCGCAAAAGGCTTAAAATACTGTGATACGGTAGTATCTTGATGGAGAAAAAGAAGGGAACCACTGAGATGTTATAGTTATTTTTGGGGCTGTTACTGGGAGGCACACATTTAAGTTTCGATTTGATGAGGGGGGGAAATAGAAGTGAAATTAATTTTTAATGTCTAGTGTCCACTAGGCAGGAGTCCTAGCTTTTTGAAGGTCAGCCCAAATGTATTCTTAAAGCACTTCCAAGATAAAATGGCAGCATCATATAAAAAACACCATGTAATAATTCTAAGCAGTCAGCCTGATGTGTCACTTTTCAGTCCAGCTGAAAGATCTGACCTTCCCTTCTGGAAAACCAATTCAGAAAGAAATGTAAACTGCCAAACTCTGATGATTTTATGAAGCTGTCAATCACTTCAGCCCATCGGAATATTAAATCTAAATGTGCCAATTCGTTTGAGGTGAAGGTGAGTAACTAAAGGGACTGGTTAAGGTCAGATAGTATAATTGATAAAGTTAAAAAAAAGGAGAATAGCTTACCATTTTCTCAAAGTATTAATCCTGTTCCCGCTCATGCTCTCACCAGCCAATTCCTTAGTTATATATTGCTTGTATTTAGCTTGACCCCACTTTGCCATGATTTCCTTAAGGTGCTGGAAATGTTCCTCAGAGATTTTGGTCCATACTGACATGATAGGGCCACATAGTTCCTGTAGATATGTCAGCTGCACATTCATGATGTGGCTCTCCAATTACACCGCATCCCAAAAGTGCTCAGTTGGATTGAAATCTGGTGACTGTGGAGGCCATTTGAGTACAATGAACTCACTGTACACTCATGAGCTTTGTGACATGGCCCGTTATCCTGTTGGAAGCAGCCATTGAAAGATGGGTACACTGTGACCATAAAGGGATGAACATGATCAGCAACAATACTCAGGTAGGCTCTGGTATTTCAACAATCTTTGACTGGTACTATGTCAAGAAAATATCTCCCACATCACTACACCACCTGAACCATTAATTAAATACAGGATGGATCCATGCTTTTATGATGCTTATGCATAATTCCAGCCCTATTATACAAATACCACAGCATAAATCAGACTCATCAGACTAGGCAGCATTTTTTCGGTTTCCTATTGTCCTATTTTGTGATTCAGTGCAGTTTTTGAGGATTTTATGACAAGACACCCCCAGTTCTTCTGTACATCTGTAGGTCTTTTAAGTTGTGTTTCTTCTCCATTCTGATGCTCAGTTTGAACTTCTGTAGTTTGTCTTGACCATGCTGATATGCCTAAAAGCATTGCTGCCAGGTGATTGGTTGATTAGAGACTAGAGACTATATATACAAAAGTACTGACTCACACCTTTTAATCTTTCAATTCCAATATTTTTCCTGGCATTTGTCACTGAATTTAAGTGTGGTATTAGGATGTAATACCACAGTAATAGGATGCCACCATTACAACAAGTAAGATGTGAAATTTCTTCCCCATTAGAGAAATGAAACTTCAAAACTTTTTTTTTAACTGTAAGGTGGAGATGTTTGGGGACCACAGCAAATCAGCCATAAAGTGGCAGACCACCACTATGCTGACACCTGGGCTCCAAACTTCCTCTGGCATTAACAATAGCAAAGAAAACTGTGCAGTGGGAGCTTTATGGCATGGATTTCCTGGCTAAGCAGCTCCTGTAGGTGTAATGTGTATGTGTCCCATTACTTTTGTTCATAGAGTCTACTGAAATAATGAGCAGCTGAAGTGAGTATAAGTTACTTCAGGTGTCTGTACTATACTTGTCCACTACAGCAGCAGATGAGCTGGTCAGGTAACACAAACGCTCTAGTAGCCTTTGTTTGTGGTTTGGATATAGGTCTTAAAATGTCTGTGCTAACACTGTAGGACCAGGACTTAAAAATGACTGGATTCTAGAGTCATGGCACTACTGAGCTCTGGGACTTTACCATGTTTGTAAATGATGTATGTTTACACACCAATTGAAAATATTCACTAGACACCATGTTTCATAGGATTATGATAGCCACAATTCCACTTAGGTGTCCGACCACGCCCATCCTCAGATTCAGCCTTGATTTTGATGTTCACTTCAAAATTGTAAAGCTTTGTGTCTTCATTTTCTGTAAGTGGAGTAGATCAAAATCTCTCCACAGAGAGATATTTAACTGCCAGAATATTCAAAACCGCTTTTGTGGTAGTTCCCACTACAGCACTAATCACAAGGATCACATTTTGCCATTATGATTATGCCCCCACCACACACACACGCACGCACGCACGCACGCACGCACACACACACACACACACACACACGCAGCAGGCCATCCATATTAATGGGATCAACAGCATCTTCTTTCCCCCACTAAGCTTTTGCCCTTTTCTCACATACAGGAAAGGACACAAACTTGCCATGCATGAAAACACATTCATGCATGCACACACACACACATAAAGCATGCTAAATAATAGTGACAAAACTGCAACATTGTTGTTCTCCTTCTGTCCACTGCGTTCCATAAGCAAGCTGGCAGTGACAGCAACAAATGGCAGTAAAGGATGAAGAGTGCCCCCTGCTGTTACAGTTGGTCCACCTGGTGCCGGTCATTTCACTGCTCTGTCTCTCTATTAGTGGAGGCTTACTTGGAGGTGGAGGAAGGTCGATATCATGCTGCTGTTGCTGGAGTAATAAAACCACAGGCAACCAGAGTGAGAGAAAAAGAGGCAGCGGAAAGTGCAAAGCAAGGCTGGCAAAGTAGGTGTGTGGATTTAGGCATTTGCCCAAAGCAGAAGTGAGACTAGGAAAACTGTAAAAAAGGCAAGATAAAGGAAAGAAAGAAGAAGCCTACGGGTAATTCCATCAAAGACGAGAAGACCAAAAGGAGCTGAGAGACATGCTGGAAAACTTGGCAAGAGAAAAGCTGAGCTACAGAAAGGTGGATAGTTTGGACAAGAGTGGGAGATCATCAGAAGAAAAAGGTTTGAGTGCTAAGTCAGCTCCCTGTTTCAGTATTACTAAGATTGCAGCTAGGTACAAGTAGAAAAACATCACAGTGCCGCAAGTCTCTACTCATGCTAGTAAATTAGCTTTGGCTGCTACCAGTTAGCTACATGGCTAATTCACCCAAATAACAATAAATACACCACGAACATAAACAATGGGGCCAACTTTACCACATTTTGAACATTTCTGTGAAATTAAAACTAAACCAGTGTCAGCATGTTAGCCATTTATGTTTGCTTTCTCACAACATTTTAAGGCACACTCCCTCTTGCTCTGTTATGGTGGAACTTACAACAACTTGCAATGCTATCGCTAATGGCAGACTGGACCACAGATTATCTTGTGACGACTTAAGAAAAAAACATGACTCCCTTAACCATAATACTCAAACCAATTATGCTGAAATAAAATATAATTAGCAAATAAAATATTACACAAAGAACACTATTTTTTAACAATGTAATGTTGTAAAGAACAGGGAGCACAAAAAATACAAATATTACAGACATTTTCCCCTTATGGATGTATGTTTATGAAAACCATAAACAACTAATCTAAACCCTCAATCGTATCCCTAGACTTATTAAATATTTAGAAGATGTTCCATTGCAGTGTGGCTGAGTAAAACACTTAAATATAATAAATCATCATTATTTTTACAGTCATATGAGAAAGAAAGTGTTTACAGCACTCTTATGAAAACACATTTACTTTTTCATGGGAATTACCAGGGTAAGTAGTGGCCAGGTGCTACTAATAAAATGCACATAATTAAATGATTAACAACTATGACCACCTCTATAATAGCAGACGTTTCAGCGTTTTGTTTCTCTGGCACTTTCAGGTGTGTATTAAAACAATGCAAAGAAGGCAAGGCATAAGCAAAGATATCAGAGAAATAACTGTTGCTCCCCATCAACCTTGGAAGGGTTATTATAAGGCTATTTCCAAACAATCTGAAGTTTGTTGTTTTGCAATGAGACTCACGTGCGGTGAACATTCAAGATACTTGTTAGACTTCCCAGAAGTGCATGTCCCAGTAAATTCACCCCAAGGTTAGACTGTACATGGTTGAGCAGTTACAAAAAACAAAAACAAAAAAACAAGGGCTGCATCTATGACCATACAGACCTCAGTTATCATGTTAAATATTAGATTTCATGACAGTAAAATTACAAAAACTAGTTTGGAAGGATTTCCAGGAGAAAGACTCTTGTCTCTAAAAAGAACAATAATTCTGAAACAGTGGTGAACATGGTAGCAGAGGGGTGATGATTTGTGCTTGTGTTAAAACCACAAGACCTGGGCACCTTGCAGTCAGCAGGGTTGAGTTGATAATGACCTCCTCCTTTTAACAAAATATTCTGGAGTCAAATGGGAGTCCAACTGTCCAATTACTGAAGCTGGGCTGCAAAAACAATAGCTGTGCATAAATGGATATCCACAAATCTTAATGAACTGAAGCAATGTTGTAAAGAGCAGTGGACCAAAATTCCCCCAAAATAATATGAGAGACTGATAAACTCATAAAGTTCAATTCAATTTAGTTTCATTTATATACTGCCAAATCACAAACGCAGTTGCCTCAAGGTGCTAAACCATCTCCTCAACTTATTTATGCTTAAGTGGTTCGACAAACTTTTGTATCATTGAGTGCAATTAGTTTTACACGTGTTATGACATATCTAGTTTTAAAACAAATCTTTCATTAGGATTATTGACTTTTGACATCAGCGAAACGTTTTCTTTCTTTTTGGGGGTAATATTGTTTATTTTGTGCTCAGCCAAATTTGGAGCACCTAAAGAGTAGGATCGTAGCCTGTTTGCTATATGATTCAATCAGTTGCTGTTTATATTCACAATTAATGAGAGCTGAGCATGTAAATGCCAAATTTAAATTTGAACTGACAGATAATCCAAAAATATGAATGCTCTCAACAACACAGAGTCGTAAAAAAATACCAAAAAGCAACAAATTAAACCACACAAGTCACAATGAACACAGGAGAGTGGGAACAACTCGGAGTTGTGCAGCTGAAGTCAGCAGAGGCTGGGAATACAAAGCAGAAGGTTTGTGAGGTAGTAGAACCTCAGGACAGTATGAGCAATATCTGTGCAATAGAAAGTCACAGGCCTGGAAAGACACACACATATAGTCCTAACTATCAAAGATCAATGAGAGGGTTTGAAGAGTAGCCTGAAACCTTTGGTAATTGCAGGGGATCAAAGAGGTTGTCATCTTAGGTTTCTCCCTCTCCAGCCCCTTTCCTTTAGGCTGATGGATGACAGACTTCTTGGCTAACCAATGGACAACAGCGGCATTGAGATTAATCCCGCAATAAAAGGACCATTACTCCTCATTGGCATGACGAGAGGTCCATTCGTTATGGCAATTTTTTTCCCTATGACTGTGTCAGACTAAGCTCCACAGTTAGGAGACCTCCCTTCATATGTCACCATCTGGCACCACAGTGTAGACACCTCAGTAGACTCTTCCTAAATGGCTGTCTGTCAGAACAGCAATGGCTGCCCTCTGTTTCACTCCTTAAATGAGCTCATTATGGTTCAGGCCATTAAAGAGTGGACTCTCTGTTTGGAGGAAACTGAGATGTCATTAGGCACAGTGAGGCTAGAAAGAGAGCGGCCGAATAATAGGAAAAAAAGATGAACCAAGAGAAGGGTCAGAGTGATATAAACAGAGACAGAATGACCAAAGAAGGAGAAAAAAGTAATCGAAATGAGACCAAAAGGAAAAGTGTTAGGAATTTTAATGACAGAAAAGTGAAGGATAAAAGGGGAGAGAACTTAAAGAGAATTCAGTTCATAAAAAATAGCCACTTTATATTAGAGCAAGAATAGTGGGGAATACGTACTGTATGGAATTTTTGGTAAATTGTTTCTATATTTTCCTTTCAAGGAGCCAGACATTTTTTTAACAGTTCTCAAACAGTTTGTTTTTTTTCTGAAGGTCTTTCAAAGTCTTTTTTTGAGTACTTTTCCACTCATTTTTTGTCCAGGTGTTGACCTGATCAACTTCAGAGAAATGCTTTTGTTTTTGTTTGTTTGTTTGCTTATTGGCATCTCTTTTGTGAATTGGGAGCAGCATGTCATTAAAAAGTGAAGAAAATGGACAAGTGAAGCACAAAAGAAGAAATGCCATGCCTACAAAAAAAACCAAAAAAAAAAACACTATCTGCAGGTGAACAAAATCTGAAACTCGTTAAACACTCCTCAAATGGAAACGAAATCTGGCAAAGATCAGAGAGGACCTGAGAGAGTGCATCTCGCCATTCATTTGATACATGTCCTATTTGCCTCATCAGAAATGGTCTCAGCGGAAGCGTGGTTGTCAATAAACCATTTTTAAAGAAGGGAAACTGAGAGAAACAGATGAGGCAAGCAATGAATCTCAGAAATGGATTGATCGCTGCATAAAAGCTGGTGCCACTAAATTTAGAGAGATCAAAAAAAAAGAGGTGCCATAATAAGTGTCTATAGTCATCTGTAAAACATGGTGGAGGCTTTGTCCAAGTTTTTGGATGACTGCATTTCAGCCGGAGGTAATGGGTATGTTGTCAAAACTAATGGAGTTATGATTGCAGAAAAGGACTATGCAGTACCATCTGGAAATCATCTGGCTTCATTATTCAATATAACAATGATCCCAAACACACCACTACTGAAAAGTATACCTGAATAGGTAAAAACATAATGGAACATTATCATTCAGCACTATTGCTGAAGGCTGTTTAAAGACATTACAGAAAAAGAAAATGCAGCTAAGACATTCAGGCTGAGTTAAAAAATAAATGTGGTCATATCAAATATTGACTTTCAAGCTTTTTGGAATTGTGCAAACTGTTTTTGCGTCACATACTCTTGCTCTTCTCTCAGCTCTTGGTATTTCTCAGGATTCTCGTGTTCCTTTTTGTCGCTATCACTTGGTATATCTTCATCTATCACTACGGCATTTGTCTTCTGCTTGTCCACCATTGCTATGTCTGGCTGTTTAGCCACCACCGGTTTGTAGGTTGGTCATCTGCTGCCACCCAAGGCCCTACCTTTAACCCAAATAATGAAAAAAATGGTGACTGTTGAGGTTTTGAGAAATCAGGAGAGTTTTATTGACTTTTATGATGTTTTATTCAAGTTTGTGGCTTCGTTTTTTTGATCGATTAGATTGTGAAGTGTATTTTCAGCTAATGTAAATTCGATTTACTTTATAATTTAAACATGCATTAGTGTCACACTGAAGTTATCAGTGTTAATGGTAATTTTTAGGTTGTAAATGAAGTTTGTAAATGTAAATAAGTTCTTCTGCTTGGCCTGTTGTAGAAGAAGTTTTTGTTTGTTTGTTTGTTTGTATCCGGGGGAGACCTTTCCGGGTGTCGGACAAGGCATGGGCTTCCCTCTCTCCCAGTCTGCATACATGGTGGTGGTGACAGACGACGTGCAGGAGACATCAGACTGTGAGCTGACTCATGAGGCTCAAACTTAAAAACACTGCAGCAAACGGATCGCCAGCATACTGTTCGACTTGTTCATAATGAGACCATTTGGTGTTCTACTGTTATACTGCTTTATCGCAGCAGGATTCTGGATTTGAACTGCTCAGACTGACACAGAACTGAACTGAAAGTGTGATTATTTCAACTACTGAGTGATGTTATGTGCTGATGTTATTTTCTTGCTTTGAGCCAAACCAGATTTCTGTGTTGGAATTCTGTGTTAAAGGGTCATTACACCAAATTGTGTTTTGATAACATTTGATTGCTCATGCAAGGAAACAGAAATTACTCAGGGTGATTCGTAGTGAGCACAAGTTAAATGAGCTCATATCACTAATTTGGATTTATTAGCCCTGCTTAGATTCTAAAGGTTTTGGAAGAAATCTTACTCTTAAATCAAGAACTAAAGCTTAAAGAACAATGTAGGTGTGGAAACTGGAACAAAGTTGGGTTACCTAAAACTATAAAATAAAACTGGAGGGTTAATTGTAACCTATTTAACAGCCACTGATTGTGTTATGTTTATTTGTTTTATTAAAGATTTCATTTAAAAGTTTTTGGTCTCTTTACTGTGCTTTCCTCCACCACTCCTAGAACCTAGAACTTCTATATCTGTTTTACAGTGACATAAGTGCTACATGCTGGATTGTCTCAGGGGCATCTCCTCAAAGCCTGCACCTGAGGTCTTTCCTGGTGTGGTAGACTCCAGCCTATATTGATCTTGTGATTAGAGTTGCTTCTCTGCTGTCATCATTAGTCCCTGTGTGCTGTCTTTCAGTCCAGCTTTGTCCAGTCACTTATGTCAGCCAGTGGAACAACTAAGCTGTAGTGTCTTTTCACTGTGCAATACTTTTTGTTAATATCCAACGGTGCAATAGACTCACAATACTTGAAATGTGCAATTCCCTTGTATTCTTATTCCTATTTATTCTATGTATCCCTTTTGTATACTCTGTATTTATATATGTGTATATATGGTATATTTCTGCTCACATTCTGTAACTTCTGTCGGTGTTGTGCTATTGGAAACCAAATTTCCTGGAGGAACCCACCCGAGGGATTAATAATCTTAGTAATCTATCTATCTAATCTGGTACATGCAGTGCAGGGGCCTGTCTTTTCATGATGGTTCCTGTTCTTTCTCAGGTTTTGTTTTCCTGCCTGAGGTATGAGGTATCAGCTGTGGCCATCTTCCTGATGTGTTCATAGAACTTTGTTGCTTCATCCTGGATAGTGGTTCTGACACGCACTAGTCCTCAGCCTCCTTTGCTTTAGTCTACAATCTCAGGGTGCTTAGTATGGAGTGATACCTAACATGAATGTTAAGGAGCTTTCTTGTCTTGATGTCAGAGGCTTCCATCTCCTTCTTTGGCCAGCTTATTTTGTCCTGCTGGCCAAAGGGGGAGATAGATGACTTCAGCTATTATCTCAAATGCACAAATGCAGGGATGCGCAACAAAAGGTAATAATAATGATAATAAATTAAAAACATGAATATTTAGAAGACTGATCAATAAAATTTGCGAGCCTAAAGTCAAATGCAGCAAAGGAACACACAATACAATACCACAACACAGCATGAGTCTGTTCACATTGGCCAAATTGGCTTTGTAGACTTTAACTCTAAATATGAGAAACAAACAGCAATCTCCTGTGTTGAAGGTGAAAATATGTTACATGTACAGTGCTTCAGTAGCTTGTCCCAGTGTGCTGCCCGTCTGCCTCAATCACAAACTGTGTTCATAAAGCAGTAGACGAGGTCAGAACAACACTCGGGTAGGGTGGTAGGTAGTGAAGATCCTTTAGTGTGACAAAAAAAACATCTCCACACCATTGCACCACTAGCAGGTTATTGCTGTCTAAGGAGCTTGGGGAAAAAAGCATCTGGACTTCTTTAAGGTTCAAAACTTAAAGAAGTCCAGACACTTTTCTTTCCAAGCTCCTTAGACAGCAATAACCTGGATAACTGAGAACCTTGACAGACAACTATGCAAGTAATATAAGGCTATGACTCTACCGTCAAACATTGCAGCAGCAGTCAGGAGCAAATAGTCAGTGGGTTTTTTTTTCAGTCTTCTATTGTCTAGTTTTGGTAACCTTTTCTAACTGTAGTCTTAGTGTCCTGTTCTTAGCTGACAGGAGTGGCACCCAGTGTAGTCTTTTGCTGCTGTAGCCCATCTGCTTCAAGATTCAATATTTTGTGCATTCAGTGGCGCTCTTCAACATACATTGGTTGTAACAAAGCAGTCTGACCATTCTCCTCTGACCTTTGACATCAACAAGGCATTTTCACCAGAGATCTGCCACTCATTGAATTTTTTTTCTTCTTTTTGGCTTAGCAGGAAAATCCCAGTAGTTCAGCAGTTTTTGAAATACTCAGATCGTCCCAAATCACCTTTCCTCTCCATTTTGATTCTCAGTTTGAATTTCTTCAAGTTGTCTTGGCCATATCTAAATGCTTAAATGCATCGAGCTGCTGAAATATTTTGATTAAATAACTGTTCACAATCAGTTGATCAGGTGTGCCTGATGTAATGTCCATTACTACAGATTTTAGGTTTTTTAAAGTAATGAAAATGCCTATAATCTGTAGTGACATTAAGAATTTCTGGGAGCTAATTGAACTTCTGCATACTTCTACAAGTCTACAAGGTCAAATTAAGTGGTAAGAACAAAAGAAAAACTTTAAACTTATCTATTAGTAAACAAAAATGATTTGGAGTCAAAAACATTTGCCTTTACTCTTGAGAGCATTACTTACTGGCATAGTTGGTTTTAAGCTGTTTTTCAGCCTCCAAATTTATGCTAGCCACAGTACAGGGAACAAATGCCCATAGTTATGTTTCTTTGATGTAAGAGTTTGGTGGCTTGAGGAAATGTCTCTCACTTTTCATCCACACAGATTATATTTGCATTATAATGCATCACTGCATTTAACAGAATTTTTGGAGACCAGGATTTGCACATGCATCTCCTGGCTCGTTACCCCTGAGGTCTACACACTGGGTTTGTGCAGACAGACCACTGCAGGAAAGCACAAACAAACAGTCCTTTATTTGTGGTTAGACAGTGAGCAAACTAAATGTCAGATTGCTCCATCTCAGAATCTGACTCCTTTGATTTTCATCTGTTTACCCCATCTCCTATTTATAAAACATGACCACATCAATTATAATTCAGCCAAATGTCAGATGCAGGTGGAAATGGTAAGCGGATTGATCGTGAGTCCAGGGATGCTTAATGGACACTCTGTTCTTGTTTAACAAGTCAAAGAGATGAGTGTTACAACTGTTTAAAATATTTTGAGGCAGCACTGAACTTTAATCACTAATTCCCTCTGCATTTTTTATAGATTCATGCTACTTAAACCTTTCCTTATCTAAACAGCTTCCACTTACAAAATGAATATGAAGCATTTAAGAAAAAAAGAATGTGACCCTGGGTTAGTCTATATCTTAGAATATGTAACATTTCCTCATCTAAAGTTCCTTTCAGCCTCGTGATTTAATGAAATGACATAATTTGATTAAATGTGATTTATTATAATATGAATTAAAACTTTATTGCTTAACTTTACCTGAGAGATTAATTTGGTCTATGCTGTTTCAGAACACCATCAAAACCTCACTTTTTGTTAATGCATTGATTGAGACACTCATAGTGGGAGAAAATACTTTTTAGGCATTTAAATAAAGCAATTTGTAGTCTCAAAATGAGCATGGTATCACCAGCTTATTTGGTTACAAGACACAACCCACAAAACTTTTAATTTGACCTTCCGTCTCATTGTGTTCACTGCCAGTTTCACAGAGTGCTCCCCGTATGTCTGTCAACAACGGTTTGTATCTGTTGATGATAATTTATCTACCACTGTCAAACTAGAAGCACTGGACTGAGAAAGAGTGCTGGATATCTACTAGTAAAATTTTATCTCTGTGGGACTCATAATTAGCTACTGTTCAGTGAAGCAGGGACGTCGCTCCTATGTCTCTGTCTTCTCTGCTGTTGCCATTTCACTACAGCAAAACTTCAGATGGGCATCCAAACTCCGCTCTGTTTTTGGCATATGTGTGCACAGCAGCAGCATATTCTCACAGCCCCACCCTCATTTCCCCTCACTGCACTGTATTTAAAGAAACTGACTCACAGTGGGAGCCACAGGCAAAAGAAAAGGTTTATTAAGGACAGAATTTGAAATTTGAAACATACAGTATTGAGCTCTAATTAGTGTGCTATTCCTAAGTGTTTGAAAAACTTCTAGTGTTGGACACGCAATACACCCAAAAAACAACTGCAAAGGCCACATCGTGACCACAGACAAATGACACATTTTAGCAACAGTTTTGCCTGCAGTCCCTGAGGACATAACTCCAGTCTGCTCCCCAAACATCTGCTGTACCCCCACTGCTTAGGAGATCAAGATCTATGGGCTGTTATAGGCAGTGCTACGAGGACAATGTGACTTTATGGGCCACAAGGGTGGTAGTGGCTCTACTGCAAGTGCACACTTTGTCAAAAACAGATTTTCATGAAAGAGGTCATGTGTACAGACAAAGTTTCTTTTATCTCAACCCTGTGCAAAAGTCCTGAGCCACTCTTCATTTGTTTTAAATTTTACTTTAAAATGGGAAATGGACACAGCAATCTATTAAAACATGCAAGCATACATGGAAATCAGAACATAAGGCAAAAACAGAGTTTGCAAAATTCCAACAAGCTTAAAAGTCAATATTTGGTATGACCTCCGTTATTCTTCATCATAGCCTGAACTTGCTTAGACAAGCTTTCCTGTAATTTCTAGTAAGTAATCTTCAGGAATATTTCTCTTGGCTTCTTCCACAATATTCTAAGCTCTTCTTTGTATGTTGTCTTTCTTTTGCTCCGTTTTCTGCTAAGATGATTCGACACTGCTTCAATAACATTGACGTCCAGGCTCTGGGGAGGCCAATTCATGACTGAAAGTGGTGTGCGTTTTACTATCCAGGTACACTTCTTTGACATAATTATCATACCATGAAGCCTTTGCCGCTCTGATTCTTTCCACGTGGTACCTCAGGCACAATATTTCAAATTTCAATTCCTCACTATAAGACCTGATTTTCAATCCAGTTCTTGTATAATTATCTTTGCTGGATTTTTTTCCAAACTCCTATTTTTTGTATTACTTCCTTGTACACAAATACTATATATTTTGGACCTATTAAAACTGTTAACTACATGCACTTTTCATAAAAAGGAACAAATTATATGTTTTTTGCAAAAGAAAACCCTTTCCAACAATATCTTCAGATCTTGTTTGACTGTTTGCCTAATTTCGTATGTAGAGTAAAAACTTTACATAAGCAGTAGTTTACACTATAGTTCAAATGACAGCATATTGGATGAATTATTTATAGTTATTTATAACTCACCCATTTGGATTTTGCTAAGGTTTAAAATTAGGAGTATGACCACTTTGCCTGTTACGGCGCCTGCAGTCAGTCTCCATCTGTTAGGCCTCACCTCAATTTATTTAAGTCACTAAAACGATCGTCTTGAAATCAATTTTTTTTACACTGGATTATCTGACCAATAACTCAAGTCTGCTGAGTTGTACAGATGTACAGTAGTAAAGTCTAAAAAATCTGTGATATTTTCAGTAAATTTCTAGTATATTTTTAGTCCATTGCTTATTACTAATTGGTGTGTCTGGACTTTGAAATTTGAAGCTACGACTTTGGCGTTTCAGCTGCAAATTACAATGTCAAATGTCATCTTTTGAAATACTTTTTATGTCTGTAACCGAACTAAAGTTGAATGCGTTTATGCACCCTCTCCATTAGTGGTCTCGATCTGCTCATTACATGCAATATTTTTGGGTACAACAAGAAAGCACAATATACCTAAAAGTTATAAGTACTGTAGCTTTATCAGTATCTATTGGCCCTGCCGTATATCTTTGCAGTTTTGGTCCACTGAGATTTTTGCTGAAAGATGAAACCGTTATGGTTGTACTACACTACTATGGGTATACTGTTTTTAGAGACATGCTATGACAAATGATCATATTTCATGACGGAGAAAAAAAGAATACACAATTCAGTATTGATCCATTCGCTCACGGCTGTGTAAAATGGAAGCTCCCATACAGCAGGTAACTTTATGAAGTTTAATCTCAGATATTGTTTGTTTTCCCTTGTGATCCCTCAGGGAGGTAACTATAGGACTAACAGCTCACTTTCCTTGATGTCTTTTGCAGTCTCCCTTGTCTTCTTGCTGTATCTTTCCCTTTTGTCTCACTAACCTTCTCTACACTCTTCAACCTTCTGTTCAGTCTTAAAATACTGGGGACTGTGTGTATATACAGCTGTTCTTTTTGCTGAAGAAGTTCATTAGATATTTTGTAGTTGTTGTTAATTATGTAAACAACTACATTTCATTAAGCAAAGTTTTGCTAATTGTTTAAACTCCAGTTTCTTGTGGTCTTAATAAATTGTTGTAGTGTGCTGATATTTGAGGGACTGGAGTATCAACAACAGGAGTAGTATTGAAATATGAAATTGCAAGTGCTTGGTGCAGAATCTGTATTTGACAAGGGTGGACTGTTTATAAACACCAAAATTACACATCAGAATATGAACTGATAACAATTTTTTTATAATGACATCTTCTGTGTGGAGTCCAAATATTCTCCTCGTGCTTGTGTGTGTTCTCCCTGCTTTCCTCCCACCATCTAAAGACATGCATGTTAGGTTAATTAAAGATTCTTAAATGGGCTTTAGGAATTAGTATAAGTGTAACTGGTCTGTCTCTCTATGTTAGCACTGCAATAGGCTGGCAACTGTCTGTGTCCCTGTGATAGCTGGGATGGATGTTCAGAAACACAACCAGGCACTGTTAGGCTTCACCTTGAATTTTACAGCCCTTTTAAAGCTTCCTTTATGTGAATAACTACTTTTGTAACAAAACAAACAAACCCAAACATGTTTACTCTAAAGTCTATATATTCACAACAGTGCCCTTGTATTCAATTAATAAAGTGCTTTCTATCTAAATCTGGTGATGGAACCTAGGAGTGCTGACTGCATACAAACCTGTTGCATTAGTACATGACCATTCAAACATATTTAATTTTAACTTCATGGGTGCTGTGGACAAAAACAAGCCTTGCCTACAACTGAATCTCATCCATACTGAGTAGAACAGCAACCAGCTCCCCTGTGCTGTTAAACATTAATGTCATTAAAAACTATAGTTTGAGGCTTACTTCTTGACAAATTAACCTCCTAAGACCTGAACTCTTCCACGACATGCATTTTTAATTTCTCTTTGATATTTGGTCACATCGAGGCCCGATGAATGTAAAAACAAAGAATTACCAGATTTTTTTTTTAACCTTATTTTTGTTTGTTTTTTTAAAATAAGAGCCACATATGAGGATATTCATTTAAAATTTTGATAGAACAGTAGCAGTGTAATGTCCTCGTAAGTGGATATCAGGCCCTTGTAGAGCAAAATTCAGTATTTTGGTCTAAATAACCCAAAATGTAATGTCCACATATGTGGACACCAGGTCCTAGGAGGTTAAACTAGGAAGGAAAGAAGTGGACTTGCTAAACCTCTGTGGCACCTCTTCCTGCTTGCAGCTTGAGGCTATATTAACCATAGAGCTGGGCGATAGAACGATAACGATATGTATCGCGATATAACTTTTACTCGATAGAGAAATTAAGCTATCGCGATAGACCTTGCCGCTCTTGTCCTCTTAAAAAAAAAAAAAAAAAAAAGGTCAGCCAATCCAAATTAAGTAGCGCAGAGCCGAACCAATCACAGCCGCAGCGTCACGTCGCGTGACTTGTTACGTACAGCACAAATGCCAAGCCACACGTGTGTTTGTTTGGGAAGCAGCCAGCAGGTAATGGAGCCAGCGCGTAATGGAGGAAATAAGTGTGCCGACTAGAAAAATCAACCGAGTGTGACTGAAGAGAAAACAGACGATGGTTCCAATGCCGGAGAGATTGTCGAACGGAAGAGCCATAGAAGTTCCGTAGTGTGAAGGTATTTCGGCTATTTCAAGTCTGACAAAAAACAGAGTAGCGTGCACTGTAAATTGCGCCGAAAGCAAGTCTGGAAATACAATAAACTGGTGCATGCGTCACACTGTGCGCCACGTTATTGTTTCGGTGAAATGAATTTCTACAATACTGTTAATTCTACTCTCTGCAGTGTTTAAATGCTTACATATACACACAGTTACTGTCCGTCCACACATACGACTCGGTTCTGCTTCTATGCCCCAGCTTTGTTTACTTTTTCCCACCGAGGCTTCTAGACTTCTGATTGGCCAGTATTTCTGCATGGTTAGGAATCTAGCGCCACCTGCTGCTTTGGCATGTTCATAGCAGTGTTTTCCTTCATTTCTGCCTTTATGTGTGGACGGGATTATTTTTTAAAACGAAAACGGAAAATCTCCGTTTTCAAAAATACCCGTGTACGTGTGGACGTAGCCTCAGTCTCTGACTGGAAGCGCTAATTCGTCATTCGGCTTTTGTCAGACTAAAGTAACTGTTAAAACTGTTTGAAAAGCTCAGCTATACAACAAGGAGAGATTGAGAATTTCCTTTTAGTTCTCAGTTTATTTGATATTGACAAAAGTTAGTCAGTTTTGTCTGTTCTTCTGTAAAACAAACTAAGATTTATTTTTAGAATTAATATTTTGTTTCTAAGTGGAATTGACAATTTAGTCTGTTTCGTTTATTCTATTTTGAAACTTAAACGCTTTAGCGGCTGCCTTTTGTGTAGTTTGCAATATTTGCCTTTATTTATCTGAAAAAGTCTCATGTTCCTTAAGTACATCTACCCTGTTGAACTTATTATGGGAAATAAATATTTAAATAAAAACAAGCTGCTGATTATTTCACATTTTACTTGTGAGCAACGGCACATTTAAATCTTACAAATATAGTTATTTGGCTTATATCGTGATAGATATCGTTATCGCCTGAAATGAAAAAAACATATCGTGATATGAAAAAATCTCATATCGCCCAGCTCTAATTAACCACAGCTCGCACAACATACCTGACTCTATACATTTCTGTCAATCATTTCTGAATGCGTCATAGGTAACTTTGATGCCAAAGGAGGAGGATTTGGCCTAACAAAACATGTATTTCTGTTTTTTCTGCATCAGTATTGATCATCACTTTTAAAACTGCCCATCATGTGTCAGGCAGTATTACAGTCTGTGTTTTAGATTATATACTTTACCCCTTTCTGTATTTTCAGAAGGATTAAGACGTTTGACTTTGTCTGAGTACTCTCAGAAGTGTGATTCAGAAATGTCTCACAATGCCATTACCAGAATCTCTGTGGTTTTCTATGCATTTAGCAAGATGTGGTAGGCTAAAATTTACAAAAATAACCAACCATCAAAACTTTCTCAAGTGGATCCTGAAGCTCTGGTTCAAATATGACACAATGTACAATTTGACTCATATCTACTGTTCCTAATTGTCAAACAAGCAGAATACAAGCGAACTGTTTCCCCATTGTTATCCAGGCCACAGCAGCAGGGTGTTTTTCACGTTTTCCTTCTCCCAGTGCTGTTATCGCCTTTTTCACACAAAGACACAGAGGCTGTGTCACCTTTCAGCCTACATCCCTTTCTTAATCCAAATGTCTCTTCACTTCTCTTTCTCTCCTTTTTTTTTTTTTTACTATCACATTACTTTTCTTGGTCTCTTTTATTGCCCCTCATTCTTTTCCTGTTGCTTTCTTCATTGCTTCCATCATCCATGTACTCGTGCGCTATGTTCTTTAATTTCCTGTGCATGAAAGATTCATATGACTGCTTTAATAATAAATAAGGAAGCACAGTTGAAAAGTAGAGAAGGCACCATTGATTACAGCAGCAAGGATCCAAAAGACAAGAGAGAGTAATACCCCTGCCCCATCTGTCTTCTCTTCCCTCCATTTTCCCCTCTTTTAAGCTCTTATTTTGCCACTGTTACTGTTTCTTCTTAGCTGTCCCAAAGCATCCTGACTGAGACTTTCTGACGAAAGACAAGCCGCACAATCACTGCAAAGAGCAGCTACACTCACTGAATAAGTACACTTTGGATAACTAAATGATAATATAGTAATATACCAAATCGGCGTGTTTGTCTAGAGTCCTCAGGGATAGTCACATAACCTCTTTTTTTTTTCTAAGCGGACAAAAAAACAATTTTTAAAGTTCTGCCGAATAAAAACATTTTAGTCTTTCATTGAGAAAATTATCCTGTTCATGACTGCACCCACTTCATCCGCACATAAACATCCCATCAAATTCCACCACCCTCCTCCTGGTTATGCTCTTTCATCTGGGAAAAAAAACACGTCCATCACATTACAACAGCTCCTCTGCGTTCTTCATGGCAGTATGCTCTTTCTAATTTAGGTTGTGTTACAACACCCCATGAGACTGACAGCGTGTCTCTGTCCCTGACCTCATCCTTCTTGCTGTCCTTTAGTCTTCACCATCCTGCTGACATCGTCTTTCTGGGGAGGGATAGCCCTGCCCTGCGACAGACTGGCGACCTGTCCAGGGTGTGCACTACTTCTCGCAATATGACAGAAATAAAAAATATTCCATGTGCACTTTCTCCACTTTGCCTCAAATATTTTCTAAAGGTGTTTTTATTCAGGTAATTTAACCTGAGAGGCATGAAAAATCTGGGTGTTAGGATGCTTACGTGTCATTTTATTTTTTGTTAATTACTGCCACGAATCGGTTCAAATTATTTCTTCCTTCTTAAATATTGACTCCAGATTTCACTCAATGTTTAGTGTCCCAGCTGTGATGTGCTTATTGTACCACATTTTTTTCCAGCTCTTCCACCTTCCTCTTCACTGCACAATTTGTACTTAAAATGGAATGCTTGAAGACACTATAGCATTTGACAACATGTACACTTAGTTTTGTATAAGTGCAATAAACCTATATTAAAAGGACTGCCATCGTAAATGTGCCCTAGAAATGCAAAGGGTAAAAGCAGCTCAGAAATGCGTTTGATGCGCTACATGCCCCATGATCATCCCATCAACTTTGCATGATGGTGCGCAGGAGGGAGAAAGAAATGTTATTAAGTGATTTCATTTACATGCAATATGGGATTTGTGGGGAAAGCGACAGTTCACCCATCTTCATTAGATCTGGGAGGAGATGGTGAAGTAAAACAGACCTCTATTTATAACCATCACAGAGAAGGGACAGGAAGAAAATCCTTCTGTGACACTGAGGCCTTACGATTTGTCACGCCTCTTAGGCGGTTGTTGCCCACAAAAAGTGACACATAGAGTAAAAACATATTTTCAAGGTTTTTGCCGGAGCCTATGTTATGGAAGTGTGGAGGAAAGTGACACACTATCCGAGCCACTGCAGCCATTTTCTGTTGATGAGATGTTTCATGCTTCTTTAAGCACAGATTGCAAAATAAGAGTCACGTTGTGTCCTCTAGCGCTGTGGGAAACGATTGTGGCCTTGTGGGCAAAGCTGTCTCAGAATATGGAATGAATGTGCCAGTGAAGCATACCACATTAAGATGCTGTGGACCAGGGCATGCACTTATTCTGCTGTTGATAATGCCCTTTGGTATAAAAGACTCACAAAAAAGTTAACATAGTGACAGCAGAGTTAAAACGCCCAAGGTCTGGTTAATTTTCCACCAACAATACAAAAGCACTCACCTCAAAACTTCTTGTTTGTTTGTTTTTTGCATAATTAGTCGTATATATAAATAGTGACTGCGGCAGGTTGTCCTACTGAACTCATAAGTGCTACCTATAGTGAAAATAAAGGATGTGTCATGTAAAAGTAAACAGTGAATAAACAGAAGTTGAAGCTTCGTTTTTCTTCTCATACTCACTTTTGAAATAAACAGGAAGTTGAAATAGTGAACAGACAATCTGACAATAAACAGAAGAACCAACATATACATACACAAAAGGCTGACTGAACATCGAGACACAGGTGGGAACAATTAAGATGGGACACACAGTCATGCCAAAGTGACAGGAGAAGAAAAGACCCACAGTGTGCTCTGATGTTCTTCTCTCATATTTTTCTAGTTTTCCCCCCCTTTTGTTTTTTCTTATGTGCACCTCTATGTTTTTTGTTTGTTTTTGACATGTTTTTATTTCAAGAATACGTTTCTAACCTGTACATCTTTTTTGGTTTTATTTTTCCAACTTGTTTGTGTGGTTCTGTGGCTGAACCGGGAATTAAAACACAATCTAATTCACCCATTTTGACATTTGAGTGCAGTAAATAATAATTAAATAACCTAAACAACATTCTTTAATCTAAAATTTGATGGCTTTTCTTAAAATGACTCAAAATACACAAAAATAAAAATATAATAACATTTTATAATGTCGTGGCGGTGCTCCAATTTTTTTGCGTTGAGTCTATTTACTTGGCCCATATCTACTCAAATTTACCAGTGTGTGTAATATGAAGTAAAAATCGTGGTTTCAGGGAATTCTAAAACTGTGAAACTCTATATGACATGTTATTGTGCATTTTTTATAGCACAGAGGTGATAGAGTTCAAGGATTCCCTTTATAATAATATCAGAAGAATTCTCTGTGTACCACATTTGCCCAGGTTCCCACAGAGATAGGCTGGTCTTGGAAAGGTCATGGGTGAATTTTGAAACAGTAATATAGCAAAACAGCATGAAGGGCCCGTCATATATAATGGGACAACAGACCTCTGTAACTCCTTATTTTCTATGGCTTGTGCTCCACATGAACTGTTTGCTGCTGCACTGAGCAAAGTGCAGCTCAAGTCTACTGTCGAGGAGCACTTGTGAGCTGTGATTGTTGCGTGCCGTAGTGATGTACAATCATGTGACTAATAGAAACAAATACTGATGGGGAGCAGATGCATACGGTACACATGATGACATTGTTCAGATACAGCACAGCAACACAAATTTTGTCCCATTCAATTAACTTAGCGGTCAGCACAAAGCATACCATTTTCTTTATGAAGGGACCATAAGAGTGATCATATATGGTGCACAAAAGAAACAGAGGTCATACGGAGTTCAGAGGGTGCTTTGACAATGATACAAGATCTGCATCTGCAAGCACAAACTGTTGCAGTGTAACTAAAACGCCTAAAAATAAAAACAATTAGAATTGATTTCTGATCTGACCTCACTGAAATGAAAATGGAGATCAATAGAGCGGTTGGAGGAGGTCATAAGATTATAAGGGTACCTAAGCAGCCATTTCAGTGAGCGTGAGAAATACATGTGCTAATCCCACACACAAGGTTTCGTAATACCACTCTGAATGTACCAAGTAGTTATTAAGGGTTATTAATTAATGTTAAATTAATATTGATAATTATAGACTTTAGGTGGGATTCGTTATGATAGCAGCGAGGGCATTGCATAACAGTTGCAAAAGTTACACATGGTTATATAATAAATTGCAACAGTCCCAGAATGTTGCACCGTTTTCAATTCAAAAAACATGGATACGATCTTTCACAGACCATGATATTGCATGAAAGTAGATAGTACTAGTTTATGCAAAATTAAGTGTTGTGAAACCTAAAAAACAAACAAACAAAATAAAATACACTCTCCCATCACCGTGAGACAATAATTAAGCATTAATCATCTATTTATAACTGTCAGATAGGCTACTTATACATACATTTATATCATATTATAAATAGAGGTTGGACTTTAACTTCCTCATAGTAAACTAGGACTCAGCACATATTAGGTAAACATGCCAAATCACTATCAAAATACATGAAATTTCATGGATATTTATGCTGGTATAATAGTGAATAAATAAAATGAAGAGGATACAGACAAATCATTATATGTTTGCATAGGGGTTAGGATATTTTTTAACAAGTGAGAGGTAGTCACAGGGTAGTGTACTATCCCTGCCAGTCCTAAGCTCAGATAAATGGCACGGTTACAGCCCATTTCCATACAGTATGTACCTGTGCCAAACCAAAATATTCAGATCAATCTGCAGAAAAAAAAAAGAGAAAAGAGAGGCAGCATTTTTAAAGACAAAAATGTCTTGTTTTAGAATGTTATTGTTAACTCCGAGGTATATTTTAATGAGGTGAATAAGAAAATTCAAGCTGCCAGAAATGAATGTGTAAATCTCAGTAAAATTGAGAAAAAAATATATAAAAAATATTAATTCTGTTGCCTTGATTATTTTGAATTTTCCACACTTTTTTTTTTAAATCGTACGTGCCATTAAAAAGGTATTGTACAAGTAAGTGTAAAAACAGATGTATCCAAATTGACATACTGTGTGTAAATTGTGACGTTTCTTGCCAATTTCGTCTGAAGTTCTTCCTCTATAAAGCATCTTGCTAACTTCCCTTTCCTGACAAAAGTAATCTATGCTTTTCAATTACCAGAAAGGAAAAAAAATCCCTGTGCCCCTGGAGAGAAACATTGGTGTGACATTCAATCAAAGGTAACTTGTCAGACTTTTAAGCTGTTACCAAAATGCTGTGAATAAACTACAAAGGGGACACAAATCCATTATGCTAGAATCTGTTGTACCATCTCGCATTTTCCACACTGTATGTCCTTGTTTGTGAAAGACAAAATAATGTAAGCCGTTGCTTTGTGACTTTACTGGGGGACAGGAATTTCACGTTGATTACACTGTAGCTGACAATGGTACAACACTGTTGTTGTTGTTTTTTCCAAAAATAGTTTAGCATTTCAGTTCCATTCGTAGGTGTTTGCTTATAAATCACCACAATTAGTGACAGCAAGCAACACACAGCAATAGTACATATAAATAATTTAGGTATAGTTAATTTAGGTAAAAATAATTAATAAATGAATAAATAACGCCTGCACTTGTAAGTCCTCGACTGTTTTGTTTTACTTACATCTTAGTCCCCAACTGAGACTGAGGAGTCGCGGCAACATGCATTTAACACATTTAGATATCCCTGCTTTTGGAGCTCGCATTTAAACAAACTTTAGTTCATAATGCAAAACTGGATAATATGTCAAATGTATGGATATAGTGTAGTATATGAAGGTATTTTGTCATGTAAATGTTTCATTGTACAGCTGATTATCTTAAATAACCAATTAAATTTAATCCCTGGCCTCCTATGGTTGGAATATTTCCACTGTCAGTCACACATCTTATGCAAAGAATTGATCATATCTCTCTCTTTACTTCCTTTCTATACATTTTGGGAATTGAGACATCGTTTGAGACAGATTGATTTCCAGTTTGCAATCAGTAGGACGGAGGTGAAAAGGACACACAGAACAGAGATGAGTTGATTTCGACCCTCAACATGAGACAGAATGGCAGATTATTACTCACGGATGTTGGTATAGTACAGCATCTACACTGTTATTTTGGTCTGTTTGTTCACTGACCTCTAGATGTATAGTATGCGAGACACATAGAGAGTGTGTCAACAGGAGCAGAAAGTTGATTCAGTGCTGGTCATGTCGATACCCTCCCCTGGGTAATAGCTATACGAATCAGAGAATATGAGGGTGGGGTGGAGGAGTGGGAAGGAGACAGGATGGAGAAAGCCAAGCTAGGACATCAAGAAATAGATGGAGAGAAAAATGGAAAGAGAGAGGGGGATGGACAAAGCTGTCCATGTTGGAGCACTCAGGCCTCAGTGCTATTTGATGAAGATGAAGTGAAGTGTTAAAAATCAATAATGTGCTCGATATGTCCGCAGAAAGGTTTGACCACTGGGTCCCCAACCAGGGGATTCATTTGAGGTGCAGGTTGAATATATTGGGAGACTTTCCAAAGCTTCAGTCAATTTTTGCGCTACTCTGGCAGCAATCAAGTGAAATGACTGATAAACCTGAACAAGATACAATCAGATCTGGTCTGAGAGCCTAAAAGTGCAGAATAAAATGACTTTTCATGGCATGAATGAAACAAAAAATTGCAGAGCACTAAAAAACAGCTACAGCTATATGCCTGAAGATATATGAAGGTGCACCAGAAGAACTATGTGTAATGATCTGAACAAAATTAAAATGAGACTGACCCTTGAAATGAACGCTTTATTTCTTCGACCAGTGAGTGAAGTTTGGCAGTGCCACCAGTGGACTGCTGGGACAGACTTAAAATAAAGACATTGGACTATGGCCATGCAAAAAGGGTAATCAAGGAGCCTGAAAATAAGGCTATAATTTGCAAGTATAAAGGTTGTTAAACACAGGCATCAGTTAGTATGTTAAATGTTTAAGTTCATGATGGTACAATTAGAGAAAGGCTGATTAAGTATGATTTGTTTAAAAGGGTTGCATCTTCTTTCTGAAAAGGACGTGGCAGCATAGCTTAGTTTTGCAAAGTTACATCTGAACAAACCCCAAGACCTCTGGAACAACATCCTTTGGCCAGATGAGTAGAGATATTTGACCGTAATAGACTGCACCACATTTGCTGATAACTAAATACAACATATCAAAACAGCACCTAACAACAACTGTCAAGTTTGGTGGTGGAAGGGTGGTGATTTGGGCTTGTTTTGCAGTCTCAGGACCAGGTCCAAGTCCAAATCCTTCAGTTATTGAGATGACCGTGAACTTCCCTGTATACTAAAGTATTCTAGAGTCAAATGTGAGGCCATCTGTCTGATAGCTGATGCTTGGCTGAAACTGGGTCATGCAACAGAACAATGATCCCATGCATCCCACACAACTGTCATTTTCTTCCAACTTTTATTCCTACCTTCAAATAGGCTTCACTTCATTAGTATGGTAGCTCTTTTCCATTCTTACTGATCAAAACATTTAAAGTACGCATATTCAAACACATACATTCAGACAACGCTTTCGGCACGAAACTACTGCACAGTGCTTTTCCTCTCACACCATTATTTTATCTGCAGTAGCTGTTCTTGCTTTTATTTCGTATCATGTGTGTAAACTCTTCATACGTTTCTGATATTATAGTTTATATTATATATTATACATTATTCTGATGACTGTATATAATCAGTCGACTTGTTTCGACTAACAGGGTAATGGACTGAAGCTTTATTACACCCACCTTATTCATCAGAAACACAAACCAAAAATAAATGTAAAAGTAGATAAAACACAAACAATGATAATCACACATCAGTTTTATAATCAGTTTGGGATCTTTTTTTAAACATTTGGATTTTTTTTATATTTGCCCTGGCCTGTGCTTATCTGAATCCTCACTGAATCTGTCATATTTATATGTGTAAGCTCATTCAAACAGCCTCTTACAGTTTGTAAGTAGAATACGTTCTACTTTTCACATTATCAGTTTAGTGTTGAAAAACGATATCATAACTTTTTACGCATGTAGTTTAATTATTACTCCAGTCGAATGTTCTGAATAATCAGAACTATTTATAATTCTTGCAGTTTTGTTTGATAGCAAATAAATCAGATTAGTGGGAACTAGTGGGGAACAAGACTATGTATTAAATGCATTTTAATTCACGTATCTTTTCTTTCAATTTTATGATATATTATTTATACATAACGTATAAATAATCCAGACTTTTCAGAGACAAAGCACATTTCAAAGGTTTTAACATGTTTAATTTAGGGCCCTTGTGAAACCCCACAACTAGTATATTTTTTCAAGGCTGTCAGTTGAATACCATATCTCTCCAGCTCTTAATAATCTGTGTTCTATATTGTCAAATACATTTTAAATTAAATAAACATTTTATTCTTCCACAAACTGCATCTTTCCAGAAAAGCTGATGAACTTACTATAAATGTGTGAACAGTGATTTCATCAGCTTAATTTGACATTTTACTGGATCTTATTTCACCCATTTTTCACCAAATAGAAAGACCAAAGGGAAAAAACAGTTGCTAAAATCTACAAACAACAGATGTGTTAATGAACAATTTCCCAGCCCATACTATCCTTTTTCTTGGCTTCACAATTTTATCAGCTAAGCCACATCCAGCATGTACGGAGTACCTTTCATTTTCTAGTATTCCTTTATTAGGTGTTACTTCTATACTGCTCCAGTAGTGTGTGCTGATAGAGTGATAAACTGTCTCTTCACATACAAAGAACTTAATGAATAAAATCTGTCATGTCATAAAGACCTTGAGGGCCATACTGTCGAAACTGAGCACTGAAGACCCTGAACCGTATTTAACTTTTATTGCTGTAGGCACAGGTTGCCAACAGAGCTGCTATAAGTTACTGAGTACCTTATGTCTGTTGTTTGGGTCTCAGTAGCACTATTTCACTATTTCATGTCATTGACTCTCTCCATAACTAGTCCCCCCCCCCCCCCCCCCCCCCCTCCTGTCCTATCTTTTATTTTTCTATCTTTATGCAAGTGTCTTTGGCTATAAGGCCTCATGATTCTGATCTGCAATTTTAGACTCTATTATGCTTACACAAAGGTTAGCTTGACCCTGTAAAAATGCTTTACTGTAAGGTGAGGGTCAGGCTCTAAAGTGTTCACTTCTTCCTCTGAAGTTAAAGAATGTGAGTCCCACTCCAGAGTAATTTTTTCAAGCCATGACACATGAGTCTGGAAGAGCTTTCAATTAATTTTCCATGCCAAGAAACATGAATGTGCCATATTCTCGGTACATTAAGCGGAACTAAATGAAATAATGCAGACATTATGGTTCATCGCAACAACTAGGTCCCATATCACCTACAATCTTTTCTGGCTAATCAATCTGCCAGCAGTCCCACAAGATTAATTATACTCGTCTGGTCTCCCACTATCTATCCCAAATTCCTTCCCAAGTATAACCTACTTCACTATACATTTATACTTTACCTGCTTTCATTAATTAGTGCCAAGAATACAACTGTTAATTGGAAACATACTCACTTTTTATTTCTTTTTTTTTTTTTTTTACAACATTTAGCAATTACAAATTAGACAAACTGAGCAAATGTTAAGCTGATCCATTCATGGGGACTGGGCCCATGGCACTTCATTTCAGAGTGCCATGTAAAACCAAACAATAGCAGGTTATAATCACTGCATTAGGTCTATGTCTAATATGACCTAATACAAAATTCTTATATCTTGCTACTCTGGAGACCTCACAGTATGGCTCTTTTGTTCTTTCAAAAGAGATTTCCTTTGCTAGTTGGAATTTTAGCCCACTCATCTTTACAATGTTTAGTTAATTGGTGTTTTTATACAGAGTTCTCTTAAGATCTCACTTCAGCATCAGTTGTGTTGAGGTCTGGTCTTTGACTGGGTCATTCAAACAACTTGATTCTTTTTTTCCATCCATTTGTTGCTATTGTGCTTGGGTTGCATGACCCAATTTGGGCCATATCAAGGCCATAATAGATACTATATGCTGTAACTCCAGTAGAAATGTTGGTATTTATTTGGGTGTTTTTTCCTACCAGATTTACTTTCTCTTTTTTTTCCCCTCTAATGTCACCCACAGGTGGAGAACAAAATAACACTTAGAGTAAATCTTTGCTTACAAACATGGGATCAAACTATCCAGATGTCAACTGAATGGGTGATATACATATAACACATGTTGTTCACAGACATACTTTAAATTCAGTGCATGCATGTCCGCATTCTGCCTATAAATAGTTCTTCATTAACCACAAAGTCAACACTGATTGAAGACATAATGAGAAAATGTCTAAGTCAGAAAACAACCCACTTTATTTATGTCTAATATAGTCTGAATAAATTTCTCATTGCTCTGTTCATGTTAGCAGTAAATCACCTCAGTGAGGTGGTGGAGCTTTATAGTTATGACCCATTACATCTGATTGAAAGTTGGCAGGATTGTTTGGGGTTTTTTTTGTTTTTTTTCCCTGAGACTCGTGCTCTTATTTGACTATGTAGACGTCTTTGCAATAACATTAATGAGGCTGTAGGGAGGCATGCAATTAACAGCCACTCTGTTGACTCACCTCTCCCCTTTTACTTACTAGATTCACTCTTGTGCCTCAATGAATCAGCAATAATGTCTAGCTAGAATACATGCCTAACTCAGAAAAGGAGAGTAAAGGTTTGGCAGCCACGAGCATAATGGACTGTTTCTGTTTCAATCCAGATGATTTCGCATGTTGGTTTGGGCCTGTAATGAAAATGGACATTGTGTATTACAGTTTTATTTCTTATATTGTTCCATAATGGACAAACACAGATACTATGCCACAATCTTTCAGTCTGAATGCTCCAAGTTTTTGTGATCTCCCCAAAAAACCAAAAACAAGCCATCAGCCACTGAGATTCAGCTAGAAGGAAAGTGTTTGAATCCTGTCCCAGATCGTTATTTTTGTATTTATTTTTATACTTTTGTAATGTAATTTTCATTCTCCGTCACTATTTTGTAATGTATGTTTTGCACTAACAATACTGCTAAGGCACAGACAAAGTTAGATTTAGAAATAAGATTGTTTGGTTTAGAAATTTAGCACATGAATTCAATTGTACTCTCTACTATTCTGTATCCTGCAGGTGTGGTAAAGTATGTCATATAAAACCTCTATAGCTGAAAGCACCATCATTTACAGACTAGAGAAACACCAGCACAATCCAATATGCTAGAAGTCATCTGATTTTTGTGAGGAAGTGTCAACTGTATCTTTGCTACAGTAGTGCCAGTGTGTATGTATTTGACAGTGTTAGTCCAACAGCACTGTATATAAACTTGAATCTTTAACCCTCAGTCATTTTTTAAAATGATCATTATCAGAAGGACTAAACAGGATTTTCCTTCCTTCCATGTTTGTCCTCATTTAGTTGTTTTTTTTTTTTTCACTTTCTGTGCAGCGCTCTGAGTGCCAGCAGCAGAAATCTCCAACCTGATGAGTGACTTAATGATGGGGAAAGAGCCAGTGTAAGTAATTAGTAATAGTTTGTTCACCTCAGGTTCCATCTGCTTAAACATATATTTTCCAAGTTTCCTTTTTTGATAAGGAACATGAAGTAGCAGATATGTTTCTACTTTTAAAACCTACAAAAACAGTGTTAGTATGCTCAAAATCTGTGTTGAAGGTTTGCTTTATCAAGCTCTCATGGACTGACATTTTAAAAGCCACTAACTGTTTGTCTAGCCTCTCCTTTCTTCTCTTGAGCTGGAGAGCACTTACACAGATATTCACTGTCATCCAACTTTACTTTCACTGTCAAACCTGATCCCATGCTTCTGCAGCTGTTTTCCTACCTTTTGCACATTTCATCTCTGGCGTGGCTTAAGTATTAGGACAGACCTGAAACTTTGATTCATTTGTGCTCCAAAGAGAATTACTTGCGAGTCAAAAAACTAAAAAATACTCTTCATACTTAACAGTAACATAATCCCGTTGATGTTACTGTATGGTTTAGTGAGTTGGAAAAAAGTTTCCCAGGTTTAATTCTCTATACATTTTAGCCAAGCCAGGGACAGCATTTGCTTTCTGTTTGAGTTTATTTTTGGTGGAAATCTATAGGGGAGATGTGCATTTCTTGTTTTGTTGTGGATCAATTCAATGGCTGAACGAGGGTCTAAGATTTTTACAGAGCTTAAGAAGCAATTAAAGGCAAGCCAAGGAAGAGAGGAAACACAGCACAACCATCCCAACAGACACTGTCAGGATTCAGAGAAGCCAGCTACTTAGTTCAACATGAAATTGACTTTCAGGGAGTCAAGGGGTTTGGTGCTGTTATTTAGCTTTTCATCAATACTGATTTCAAAGATCTAAGCCTTTACTTTGACTTTTAAACAACTAGTGAAAGAGATGCTCTCAGTTTAAAAAAGAAAAATGTTCATACTCAGTCACATTCAAGTATTTGCACCTGTCATGTTATTGAAAAGCACTTACTCCTGTCCTTTCTCTTTTACAGTTATTTTATGTACAGCTGAAAAGGGCTATGAAGGAATGCAATCCTCCGCTGCCATTATTTAGTGCAATGTACTGTGATGTCAGCTTGATTAATAGCTGAATCAAATGTGGAATGTGGTTTAATCTGCCTTGATTCCCAGACTGCAGGATATGTTGGCATATTAATGGGTCTAAAGGCAGTTTATTCTGTACCAAAAATGGATTTCTAAGTTTTAGAGTATTTCCATGATCAAGTGTCATCAACTAAGTGAAAGAACCACCGGGACGCTTCCTGGACACTTCTCAGTGAGTTTAATTCAATTACGTTCAAATACTTATTATATAAAGTGCCTCAGGGCAGGGTGGTGACAGCATCATGCTGTGGTAGTATTTCTCAGAACCAGTAAAAGAGAAAATTAAAGTAAAATTGTTCTCTATTCAGCAAGACAATGGCATGAATTAGATGATAAAGGCATCACTGGATAGGCTTTTATGAAGGCTGTACTTCGATATTCATAATTTAGACAGGTCATTTGTACAGGCAGCTAAGTGCTTGGCATTACTATTTTGGACAAGGACTTCGTGATGCTTGAAATATCAGTTGATGATGAATCAATTGAGCACACAATAATAATATAATTTGGTTGTTTAATATGTTTATATACACATTTTTCTATAGTTTAATGGTGCCAAAGGCTCTGTGGTGTCGTTTTCCATTCAAATAAAAAATTGAGTTTCAATCAATATATTCAAAATGCACAACACACAGTGAAAGTGTAACCTGAGTATGTAGTGTATATGTGTGTCTGCGAGCATGTGCACCAAGCATACGTGAGGGAAGTACATATTTATGTGTCTGTGTTCATTTGTGTGAAATGAGGCTGGATTCATGTGAGGAAAAATGAACATATCCAGCTGTTTATGGTCAAAGCCTTTGACTCTAAATATCATAAGGACACCATATATTTTACACCACATTTACAATGACACACAGCATCATTATGAAGGCTATGAAAAAAAGTCATGCACTAACAGCTGCACTGATATCAGCTGTCAATGTGCAGTGACCTACTTGCTGTGGAGTATGATATTCAGTACGAAACTGAAGTGTGTTCAAGCAAGAAGCACAAGTGGAGACTACGGAAGAGGATTAGGGCCACAGGAAAAAAAAAAAAAAAGAATTCTGACTTTAATCTCAGAATTCTGACTTTATTCTCAGAATTCTGACTTTAATCTCAGAATTCTGAGAATAAAGTCAGAATTCTGACTTTTTTCTCAGAATTCTGACTTTATTCTCAGAATTCTGACTTTTTTCTCAGAATTCTGACTTTAATCTCAGAATTCTGACTTTTTTCTCAGACTTCTGACTTTATTCTCAGAATTCTGACTTTATTCTCAGAATTCTGAGATTAAAGTCAGAATTCTGACTTTAATCTCAGAATTCTGACTTTTTTCTCAGACTTCTGACTTTTTTCTCAGACTTCTGACTTTATTCTCAGAATTCTGAGATTAAAGTCAGAATTCTGACTTTAATCTCAGAATTCTGACTTTAATCTCAGAATTTTGAGGTGGGCACCTGCAGGCTTCCAGCTTCGGTGACAGCGATGTGTCCAGTTTGGCAGGTGGAGAACTAATTCACTAAATATGGTGGATATAAGTGACTTTTTGCGTGGCCGAGGGGTCCCCGAAGATGCTATTTTATTAATGGAAGAGCAGAAGGTGAGTAACAAAAAAGAGAAATAGTTTGGTGTCTCCTATTTTTACAGGAAAACAGTTACGGTACAGTTACGGTTAGCTGTTAGCATGCTTGTTAGCTTATAATGTTATATAGGAATGAACGTGTTTCACGATGTTACAGTATACTAGGTGAATTGACGTTTTAACTGTTGTTGATCGCAGGATCATCCCAGATGGGTTCGTTGCATTTTATTTTATTGTTCTACTATTTCAGAGTTTTTCAAGGCAGTTAAGCGGAGCTGTGTTACAGATGCTAGCCGCCTGCCAATATCACTGATATATTTGATGTGTACAAGTAAGTTACACTTAGTACAGCGGAGGAGAGAAGCTGTAATGAATGTTTATGCGGATATTTCACTCAGAAAAATGGGTGGCGTTCATACACAGCCACCGACACAGCCCCGGTTGTTGTTCTGACGGTGGCCGACTGACGATCCCCTCACAACATGTTAGCTAACACAAACTAATGTAGTGCATGTAACTGTGTATACGTTAGTGGTACAGTGTCGGAAGAAATGAGCAAACTGTTTATAATGTCAGAATGACATCATCTTTCTCCTATATATAAAAGTGCTGGCTGAGGAGCGCTGCCGGGTTGAACTTTGACCTCGGAGTGACGTGACGTTTGTTCGCACAACCAATAGAAGTGCAGAAAGTCGCAAATCAGGCATATTGTTCGCATAAACACAAAAATAAATAACGAAATAATCCCGATATTGTGCCAAAGACTGATTTACAATGTTACTTTGTGTTCTATGTGTAATACCTTTGCTTAAATGACTAAATGGACTGTGTATTTATGACTCTGCGTTATAGTCTTACATACATAAGTAACATTCATATGTACAGATAAAAATGTACAGAGCTATGTACACAAGCGTGTACACAAAAGTCTACTGCTGATCGAGCTGCTCAGTGGTCGTACAGTCTCATGCAGAGAGCGTGGAGGTGTTGTCCATGGTGGATGTTAGCTTAGACAACATCCTCTCCTCCCCAGTCTGCTCAGTGGACTTTAGCAGACCGCTAAAGCTGGCCCTCCCGACCAGTTTGTTAAGTTTCCCCCTGTCCCTCTCTGCCATTCCACCACTCCAGCAGACCACAACATAAAAGACAGCAGACGCCACCACAGTGTCGTAGAACATCCTTAGAAGACGTACTACCTACATCATAACCAATCAAGTCCCACTTTTTTTTAAATACAGAAGAGGATTTATTATTTACTGAAAGGCTATGCCTTAGTTTGCTTCTTTCATTATTGTGTTTCGCCCTGCATAAAATAGATAGCTTTTCTGATAACTACAGTCAATACTCTCCTACTGGCATTAACCAGGCCTAAGAGGCTTAACTGTAATATTGCTTTGCAGCGTAAATGTTGCAGAAAATGACTGTCTTTTCTTTCTTCCTGTGTGCAGATTGACTGTGACGTCATAGCGCTGATGGATGACGCAACTTTGGCAAACTACATTCCCTCGTACGGAGACCGAATTGCCGTCTTCAATTTCTGCAAAAGCAAGCAACCACTGTCAAAAAGAAAACTAGGACTTCTGCAAAAACTTCGTGAGAAAATGAAAACCAGAAAAGAAAGTCCAAAGGAGAACACTTCACATACAGATGCAGGAATAAGACAGACAAAGAAGCAAAAAGCAACACGCAATGTTGAGATAGGATGGATACATTGTGATGGAAAAATAGCCAAACAGGTGAGAGCGAAGCAGGGAGGTGGCACTAGAAAAATTCAAATGGCCACTGATGCTGGATTAAAAGATATTCTTCAGGAAGGAAAGAAACTTTTTTTTCCTAATGGCATATCTCCTAAGGGATGTGAAACAGATTTTGAGTTTGAGGTTTGGGACTTTAAACAGAACCACCTTACTGATGATACCTGCCAGTCTATTGGCAATATGTATGAGGCAGCGAGACTGACAATGTTACGCTTCTACATTGCAACAAAACCAAAAGATCCTGAAGAAGATGCCAGCGAGACATCTGAAGTGGTGTTTGTCTCAGAAAGCAGTGGCAGTGATATTAATCCATTGCAAGTGGGGGAAGTCAGGGGTAATTTTGATGAAGTCATCGCTGGTTCAGAAATTTTAGATGATCCAGAAATTACTTTTGGTCCAATTTTTGATGCTGAAGAAGATACAGAAGACACATTAGTCTATGAGGGTTTTCTTGTACCCCTCAGTCCACCTAATTCAGAGAACATAATAACAATCACCATACGTCATACTGACACTTTACATGACATGATTACTGCTTTCTCTGATGAGGAGATTTTGACCAAAACACTGAATGTGAAGCGCATACTTCCAGACAACACAGAAGAACCAGGCACTGGATCAGGAATACTAAGAGATGTACTCACATGCTTCTGGCATGAATTTTATGAGCGATGCACCCTAGGTGCAACCATTAAAGTGCCATTCATTCGCCATGATTTTCCTGCTGAAAAATGGAAGGCAGTTGGGCGAATACTCCTGAAAGGTTACCAAGAATGTCAGTATTTTCCAAATAAACTTGCAATCCCTTTTATGGAACAAGTGCTTTTCAGTGGTGTTTACAGTGATCTTAAAGCACACTTTCTACAGTTTGTCAGCAGCCAAGAATGTGATGTTTTGATGGAAGCAGTAAAAGATTTCTCTGCAGTTGACTTGGATGATCTTGTGGAAATTCTTGACAGTTATGGCTGTAGAAAAAGAATCACTGCTGAGACTCTTCCTACAATCCTTGATGAAATAGCACACAAAGAGCTTGTCCAAAAACCAATGTTTGTTATTGACTGCTGGCGGGAGATCATCGACCCCCATATCTCCCTCAGTCCGGAGGGACTGACCAAGTTATTCTCTGAACTGCAACCAACTTCAAAAAAAGTGTGCCAGCTGCTGAAATTTGCTGTGGATTTGACTCCACAACAAAAAGAAGTGAAAAATCATCTCAAAAGATTCATCAGAGAGCTGGATAACATTAAACTTCAGAAATTTATGCGTTTCTGCACCGGATCTGACCTTATAGTAACAAACAGTATTTATGTGGAATTTCAAGATATGACAGAGTTTACAAGAAGACCAGTCGGACGCACGTGTGGGAATGTTCTGCAGCTAGCTAACAGCTATGAAAACTTCCCAGATTTTCGTTCTGAATTTAATGCAGTTCTTGAAAGTAATGTCTGGGTGATGGACATTGTTTAGACTCTCACAGCAATGCGCTACATTTGAACTGCTCATGCACACTAGAGCATAACTGTAAAGAGATGTTAGGAATATGTATTTTTATGTATTTTGAACTTATACAGTATACTTTTTTTAATTAGAGAGAAGTTTCTCATCTCTGTTAGAAGTCTAGTTTTGGCTAATATTTCATTTTCTTTTATCATTTTGAGTTTTACATAATACAGTCACAAAACAAAACGAACAGGTACACTGTTTACTACCATATCCAGAGCTGTCTTCACCAAATCCAAGCTTTCCAGCTGTAAGACAGAAACCTTCAGCAAAAGCATGAAGAAAGATTACTTAAGATCTATAAACTATAATTAAACTGCTCTTAAACGTTCTTTAATGCACCATGTGTGGTGTGAGAGCTCAGCACAGTCAAATACTTTTGTAAGTAATTAGTAGAAAGACTAATTCATTCAGATGGTATTTTCTTATTAGGTCAGGGCTAAAACTGAACATAGTTATAACGTAAAAGTAATGCTGTTATGCAACACTGTATTGTAAAAGGAATAAGTACAATTTTATACTTTAGCATTTGTCATGTCTGAAAACATTTTGCTTTACAGTATATGCAATTTTTAGTTAAGGTAGGTTAAGGTATCAAAGTTTGGCATTTGTTGTTGATTACAAAGGTTCCATATAAAGTTGGTGAAAATATTTTTTTAAATTCCAGTATTTTCTTAATGTCATATTGTTTCTAAGCATACCTGTTATTCATCCATCAAATTGATTCAAGCTGCTTAAAGGATTCAGTCTGTTTTGAAGATGGTTATTGATTACTGAGATCATAAATAAACACTGTACACTTCAGTGCAGTGGTCAAGTACTGTGATTATTCAGGCATCCTTTTGTAATGCCAAATTGTCATGTTCTCAGATATAGTATTAATCTTAACACCTGAAAAAATGTCTTGTTACTGCCAGAAATTATGCATTTTTATTTGTATGCATGTATGTTCTCAGTCATTCACACTTGTTTTTATTTCTATACCATAGATGACACTGAAGGAATATGTGATACCACAATAGCCAGTGTTCATGGTCTTTACAGTAAGTCACTGATGTATACTGATGCATAACAAGACTATATGAGATCTATAAGTTTGTTTTAAAAGTTGAGTCATTCTTGTTACAGGGCAGCTTATACGGTTATGAGTTTTAGCCATGTTATTGGCATTGGAAAGAACAGGTTTCTTGTAAACTTTTTCCAATAAAATGTTACTGTACACAGTACATTTGTATTGTTGTTTTGAATATGTTCATCAAACTCCATATCTATTTGAACATGCCAGAATTCAAGAGACTGCCACACATGAGCTCAGTAACATGGAAGAATACCATTTATTTTTAATTTCAAATATTTCATAAAGATACACAAATATAAATGTAAAACATGTTGCACTTAATGGGACAATAACTTGGTTCCACTTGCAGGAACTGTTTTGTTGCATTGTTGCTGGGATACTACAAATAAAAGTCAAAATATTTTTGGTATGTTTCTTATAATTTTAGGATTCATATCATGAAGGAGCCTTGTATACAACAGCTAACACTGAATCAGTATAGCAATGATTCGTGGTCATTTTACATGAAAAACCAGCTAAAATATCTTACAACTAACAGAAGTGAAATACATTAATAATTAAGTGATGGATCTTCACATGGGTAAATGATTATAATAGCTTTGCTTTAATATAATTGCACTAAAAGCTCCCCAAAAGGCATAACGACTTTAAATATTAACAATGATACGTTTATAGAAACATGCTGTTGTCAAGACCTAGAATTGTTAATGCTACTATGGTTTGCTGAAACATACCACAGATAACCCGGGCACTTAGCATATCATATGCTGGTGCCTGGGTTTCCAGCCATGAATATTAAGAGTAAAGTTTGATACAGAAAACAATGAGCAGGGAGCTGGTCAGTTTATATTTTATATACTATGCACATGTCTGGCAACAAAACACAGAAATTTATATTGCAATTTACTGGTAGGCAGGTTTACACCACTTATGATTCAATCAAAAATATAACATTTGTAAATGCAGTTTAATGTATGGCCTTTTAAAAGGATTGACATGTGTTTCATAACTGATTGATAATATCACAATATTCAGCTTTTTCAAGTAATATATAAACATTTCTGTTTAATGGTAGTGTGAATGTAGAAAAACATTTTTCATTTAATGCAGTGCAGAAATACCTGCATAAAAGGTACCTGTAAGACATGGCACCTACTATCAAATCACGTTATCAAGATAAAGAGAAATATTTTGTATTTATTTGTACATTTACACACTGAAGTTCCTTAAATACTTTGCAGTATTTCTTCTCTTAACCTAATGTACAGATCCGCAGCACCAAGTGGATCTCCTGGGGCATCCCATTCATTTTCTACCATAAGCAGACAACACAGTTCAAAGACTGTTTCATCACAGGGGTGTTGACCTTTTGGGCTACACTCTTCCATACACAAAGTGATATCCTCCATAGAAATAGGCTTCAGTCTATCCTCAGCACTGTGCAGCTCTGGAAATGAGTACATTACTACTGGTCGACCCGATGCTGCACTACCACTTGGCCGGATTTTGTGCGAGTTCCATGTGTTCACAACTTCATCAAGTTCATCCTACATGAAAAACAACACAATATAAGTACCGGTATATGAAACAGACCATGTACCAGTAGATTTAGCCAAAGTTGAGGCTTATTAACTCATTAATCAACAGACATAGAAACTGACCTCTAATTAATGTAAAACCAAGCAGCAACAACAAAAGAGCACTTTCACTAAACAGCACATGGACACAGAATGGTGCTGCATGATTCTGCTGTTGAATAGATAGCCCAACACTTTATACTCAGTGTGCAATGATTCTACAATAAATTTTCAATAGAGAATTAACCAAATGATAGGATTGCTTTCTGAAACCGTGCCCAAAGGACCACTAGGTAACAGACTCCATAGTAATTTAAACCATGTGGCAATAAATAAAAAAAAAATGCTCCATGCGCCTGTGCTGAGAAAGGTGCAGTTACTTCCACTGATAACATGAATACAATTCCATCAAAGTATTAAAATGGAATCCCAAAAAGTTGATTCTGTTCATCTGGATGTAGCGTTTTCAGTGTGAGAAATGTTCTGTCAAAAAACATTCCTTACCTGGCTGATTGAGCATGCATCAAGACATATTAAAATGGAAATAAAATTCATATTTAATTTAAAGAAAAAAAATGTTCTAACCATATTTATATTTTCTATTTATGCAGCTAAGACATTACATAGCATGAGCACATGCTTTTACCTGAATAAGATTGAGAAAGCAGAATTGGATAAGACTTTTGTCCAAAAAATCCCCTGTGAAGTGGCCATCATCCTGAAAAGTTTGAAATAAGTTCATCCAAAATTGTGCACTCTGTTTGCGTAGGGTAGCCCACCATCCTTCTATACGTTGGTTGGCCGTACTTCTTCCGTAAAGGAAACTTTTCTCACCTGCAAAACTGTCTGTGTGGTTTCTCCGTAAAAACATCTGCATTTGTTCAACACAACCATTTTCGGTACCTCGGTCAGCACGTAACCTTTCTGGACATCCGCTGATGCATGAAACTGTTTTCAGAAAATAACTTGCAATCAATTTAGGGTCACTGTTTGTAGTATAAGCCTCCATCCATAAAACATAGCGGCTAAAACCATCTATGCAGCCACTGATAGCAATACCATATGGTTTCAACTTGTCATAGCCATCCATGTGCCAGAGAGCATTTGGCCCTCTGCAGCTGTACTGTCGTCTTCTCAACCGTCGAGCTCGTCTCAGTTCCACACCTTGAGGGTCAAGCAATTTGATTATGCATCTTACAGTATCTTGTGACACCACAAATCCATGTTGAATTGCACGTAGATGTAGCCAACGATAACCTTGCATCTGTCCATTTGTCATGATCTCTTGTTGGACAAAGGCTAGCACTTCCTCCAAGTTTGATTGATTCTTCCTTCTAAAAAGCCCAAGTCTTTTACAAATTCTCTTTAGAGTTCGAACACTTATAATTGTCTGATGACTATGTGCTAAAATTGAAAGTATTTCTTTGTTACTGAAAGAAAGTCTGAAATACAGTCTTATTAAGTCATCCAAATCTGACATGTCAGCCACTGTTTCTCTCACTTTGAGAGGTGAACTTTTTGCAGAAGTCCTAGTTTTCTTTTTGACAGTGGTTGCTTGCTTTTGCAGAAATTGAAGACGGCAATTCGGTCTCCGTACGAGGGAATGTAGTTTGCCAAAGTTGCGTCATCCATCAGCGCTATGACGTCACAGTCAATCTGCACACAGGAAGAAAGAAAAGACAGTCATTTTCTGCAACATTTACGCTGCAAAGCAATATTACAGTTAAGCCTCTTAGGCCTGGTTAATGCCAGTAGGAGAGTATTGACTGTAGTTATCAGAAAAGCTATCTATTTTATGCAGGGCGAAACACAATAATGAAAGAAGCAAACTAAGGCATAGCCTTTCAGTAAATAATAAATCCTCTTCTGTATTTAAAAAAAAGTGGGACTTGATTGGTTATGATGTAGGTAGTACGTCTTCTAAGGATGTTCTACGACACTGTGGTGGCGTCTGCTGTCTTTTATGTTGTGGTCTGCTGGAGTGGTGGAATGGCAGAGAGGGACAGGGGGAAACTTAACAAACTGGTCGGGAGGGCCAGCTTTAGCGGTCTGCTAAAGTCCACTGAGCAGACTGGGGAGGAGAGGATGTTGTCTAAGCTAACATCCACCATGGACAACACCTCCACGCTCTCTGCATGAGACTGTACGACCACTGAGCAGCTCGATCAGCAGTAGACTTTTGTGTACACGCTTGTGTACATAGCTCTGTACATTTTTATCTGTACATATGAATGTTACTTATGTATGTAAGACTATAACGCAGAGTCATAAATACACAGTCCATTTAGTCATTTAAGCAAAGGTATTACACATAGAACACAAAGTAACATTGTAAATCAGTCTTTGGCACAATATCGGGATTATTTCGTTATTTATTTTTGTGTTTATGCGAACAATATGCCTGATTTGCGACTTTCTGCACTTCTATTGGTTGTGCGAACAAACGTCACGTCACTCCGAGGTCAAAGTTCAACCCGGCAGCGCTCCTCAGCCAGCACTTTTATATATAGGAGAAAGATGATGTCATTCTGACATTATAAACAGTTTGCTCATTTCTTCCGACACTGTACCACTAACGTATACACAGTTACATGCACTACATTAGTTTGTGTTAGCTAACATGTTGTGAGGGGATCGTCAGTCGGCCACCGTCAGAACAACAACCGGGGCTGTGTCGGTGGCTGTGTATGAACGCCACCCATTTTTCTGAGTGAAATATCCGCATAAACATTCATTACAGCTTCTCTCCTCCGCTGTACTAAGTGTAACTTACTTGTACACATCAAATATATCAGTGATATTGGCAGGCGGCTAGCATCTGTAACACAGCTCCGCTTAACTGCCTTGAAAAACTCTGAAATAGTAGAACAATAAAATAAAATGCAACGAACCCATCTGGGATGATCCTGCGATCAACAACAGTTAAAACGTCAATTCACCTAGTATACTGTAACATCGTGAAACACGTTCATTCCTATATAACATTATAAGCTAACAAGCATGCTAACAGCTAACCGTAACTGTACCGTAACTGTTTTCCTGTAAAAATAGGAGACACCAAACTATTTCTCTTTTTTGTTACTCACCTTCTGCTCTTCCATTAATAAAATAGCATCTTCGGGGACCCCTCGGCCACGCAAAAAGTCACTTATATCCACCATATTTAGTGAATTAGTTCTCCACCTGCCAAACTGGACACATCGCTGTCACCGAAGCTGGAAGCCTGCAGGTGCCCACCTCAAAATTCTGAGATTAAAGTCAGAATTCTGACTTTAATCTCAGAATTCTGAGAATAAAGTCAGAAGTCTGAGAAAAAAGTCAGAATTCTGAGAAAAAAGTCAGAATTCTGAGATTAAAGTCAGAATTCTGAGAAAAAAGTCAGAATTCTGAGAATAAAGTCAGAATTCTGAGAAAAAAGTCAGAATTCTGACTTTATTCTCAGAATTCTGAGATTAAAGTCAGAATTCTGAGAAAAAAGTCAGAATTCTGACTTTAATCTCAGAATTCTGAGAAAAAAGTCAGAATTCTGAGAATAAAGTCAGAATTCTGAGATTAAAGTCAGAATTCTTTTTTTTTTTTTCCAGTGGCCCTAATCCTCTTCCGTAGGAGACAAAGGGTTACTTTTCATCATGAAAAATTTGGCTTTATAAATGAAATATTAAACTAATTTAATCATGTTACTTGGGGTTATGAAAAGTGTGCAGACATTTTGTTACACATAAAAATTAAATGGCAGATTATACGAAACAGTAAATCTACTGTTCATCCCAGAAGAATTTTACCCCTTTTTTACTTAAAAAACGTGCGTAGGCAATTTATAGTTTTCAGTAACGTGACTGACTCACTACCCTGGCAGGCAAAACATTACTTTATCATAACAGCCAACAGTGGACAGTCAGTAGTACTGCAGGACAAAAGGTGTTCTCTTTTCCACCTGTCTTGAGCCGAGAATATTTGAATCAATTGTCCATGGAAGAAAAAAAAAAGATATGAGGAGAAGCTATGATTTGGGGGGACTTGTGATCTATATTCTGCCCTGGTAGCTTTATTTAAATCCCTGAAAGTGGCAACATCTCTCCTGTAGCATCAGTTTGGTGACATCTATGAGCACCTTGTTGATGGTTCCTCATCTTAAGTAAGTAAGTAAGTAAGTAAAATTTATTTATATAGTGCTTTTCACAGAAAAAAATCACAAAGTGCTTTACAACACAGAAAATGGGAATATAAAAACAATATAACAGTAAATAAAACAATGTAAAACAATAAAACTATAAAAAACAGCATAAGAAGAAATTAATCAAATGCTTTTCTAAATAAAAATGTCTTCAGCTGTTTCTTACACTGCTGCCAGGATAAATGCTTTCAAAAGAATGGACATCATGCAATTTTGATCTGCATTTGTGAATAATGGCACCATGCAGGAGGTGAAGAACAAGAAATTGTTTAACTACCAGACGTGAGTCTTACATTTTGTTGATTTGGACATTTACAGTGCAGGTCTAAAAAAAAAAAAAAAAAAAAAAAAAAAGTGCTGTTAGTATTAATTTGTCACATTAATGTCATCCCGTAACACTAAAATTAGGGCGACCGTAGCCCGTAGCTCAAGAGTCTTGTAATCGGAAGGTTGCCGGTTCGAGCCCCGGCTCCGACAGTCTCGGCCTTTGTGTCCTTGGGCTAGACACTTCACCCGTTGCCTACTGGTAGTGGTCAGAAGGCCCGGTGGCGCCAGTGTCCGGCAGCCTCGCCTCTGTCAGTGCGCCCCAGGGTGGCTGTGGCTACAATGTAGCTTGCCATCACCAGTGTGTGAATGGGTGGATGACTGAATATAGTGTAAAGCGCTTTGGGGTCCATAGGGACTAAGTAAAGCGCTATACAAATACAGGCCATTTACCATTTAAAATTGACCAATTGTTTTTTCCCCACTGTCAGGTAAATTATTCCCTCGGTTTAAATAAGCAGCCCTCCAGGTGGGCATGTCCCAGTGTCATGTCAAAATCATGGATTGGCTGTTGTTTTATCTTTCACATGAAGAAAACACAGGAATATTTTTACCACTTCTGGTGTTTTGCATTTGCATCATGCTCAAGTGTTAACCTGGACACAAGTGTGAGACACAATAGTAAAGTTCAGGATGTTAAATTGAAGCTGAAGGATGAAAACACAGTGTCCCTTGCCAGAACATCAAGCTGTGTGCAAACAGAACAGGCTGGTGATCGTCCTCTTGCTGCATAGCTCTATCAAATCCTTCAGTCCATGCACGATTTCACTTGACCTCTTTCCTTCCTCCTCTAATTCTCCAATATTAGCTACTGTTGTCTCTGGCACAGTTTATCCACCAGCGTTTGGTATCCGAGCACAGAATATCCAGGTAAGTCAAAAGAGTATTCTTATCAATACAGTTGACACAACAAGCCAGACTTTACTATATAGTGTGATGCAATGATCTGGCATCAACAGTAGGAACGCTTCTGCCTTAAGCAGCCCAGCTCAACTCCGACCAGGTGTGTAAAGGGCCTCAGGTGTGTGATCATGAGGGGGGAGACCTAGGTAAAGCTCAATTTGTTGTTTTTCCATATTTAAGCAGAGGTCTAAAAAAAAAAAGAAAAAACCCACAAAGCAAAAAACCCCCAAAAAACAATGATCAAATAATAAAAAAAAACCCTCAAACAATGTTAATAACGAGGTTCATCACTAATGTAAATTATTTCTTTAAGAAGTCCAGATGTTAGTTTACATACATTCTGATTATAATTAAAGCCTGGTGCACAGCATTATGTCATCTGCTGATATTCTCTTATTCGGGTTATGTAAGTACATTCTATGTCAGTTGCCCAAGCGATTTACATGGATATATTAAATTTATCTTTTCCCAAATCCTAAACTTAAGATATTCAGAGTTGAATACCTTTTTGAAACTCACCTTACAGCAAATCATTTTTACTGAATCTAATAACTGTTAAATAATAAAGTTAAAACCTTTAAGCCCGCTGATGAATCAAATACATGACATAATATCTACTCATCCACTGCAATCACTCCTCTGCCTGTCAGATTCTGGCTCGTGCATTTCTTCTCTATTCTACCCTATTGTGTATCATCAGCCTCAAACCAACCGTCCTTGCTGAAAAGAGTGACGTTCTGGAGCTAATTAGCGGCCCATTACTTATTTAAAGGTATCTTGTTTATGTGAGAGCAGAGGTATAAATTATCCAATAGACAATGTCTTTGGGGTATTTTGTTGAACAGAGCTTTATTAACAGCAACTGTTGAGGGCAGTTTAATGGCATCCCAATTATTTCAGTCCCGAGAAATAATTGGGATGAGTCCCTTGCCAGTTCCAGCCAGAAGCAGCCAGCTAGCACCCATTTAGAGAGGCTAAAGAACTGTAGGACTTAATGACAGTGTTAAAACGATTCTCTTTGGACAGATGTGTCTTTTATTTGGACCAGTGGATAGTTTTATAGCCAAATGAGAACAACTGAGCCAGTGGAGAAATACATTTTATTTGCAGTGCAAGTGAGCACTAACAGATAATTAATTTAAAATAAATGCTGTATTTCTTTGACCCTTCAAGGAATTTCATAGCTTTTAGCTGGATAAAGAACCAATATTCAGGGATATGTAATGTCCCTTGTAACAAATGATAATGGTGTCTTTTAATTTTAGGTTTTGTGTCACAGCAGATTCACAGTATGATTCACTATGTCCAGAAATCTTCATTCTCAGTTTGTCTGTGTGAATTCACCAGTTAACCTTGTGGAAAACATATAGCTGAGTGCTCTCTGAGAGGAGATGAAACACTTCAAGTCTGCTTTTGAAAAATGCTTACAATGCTTCTCGTTCTAGGCTTCATTAAAACAGACTCAGTGACAGAAGTGAAAGGATTTGAGAATTAAAACCAAACAAGTAATTTAAAGGTTTGTATATTTAAAAAGTAACAAGGAAGAACAAAGAGGTATCTTGTATCCATCATCCATATTTTCTTCATTTTAATGCAGCAGTTAAAGCTACAGCAACAGGTACACTAAAACATACTCTTGACTTGTTTTTATAGATCGTAGATGAATATTTGCAGATGGCTTGCAACAAATTGTTTTACATCTTTTCGTAGATATGGAACATTTCTGTGCTTCTACAAAAATGAGTACGTCTCCTGTCTTTGCATCTTTATCTCACCCCGGAGTCAACTGGCTTTCTTTCCACCACCTGTTCTGTCAAAACTCTCGTCTTCTATCCAATATTTTCAATTTCATCTAAAGACTTCAGAGGTCCTCCAAACAGCTGGTGCTGCATCTGCCTCGAAGCAGGAGAAACTGCACACATGCACAATAATGTAAATGATTCACTCCTCCAGCAATATTATTCAGTGTGTTGAATAAAGATCTAAGCAACTGCAATATCATGTTTTGTTTTGTTTTTTGCTTTTAAGTTGGCATGCTTGATAAATGCGAGGCAGTGCCTCCTTGAATTTTTATCATGCTGTTCCTTTTTTTCCCCCCACATTGATTCACTACACCGTACTGTATGTTGAGTTTCCAATCTTTCTTTCCCAGTCTCAATTTTAGGGACAGCCTCATCAATATTAAATTCACTGACTCACTGTAGGTATGATAACCAAAACACATTAACCACCATGACAGCTGGAACACAAGGCTCAAACGTAGATTAATCAATCATTCGTGGAGCATTGCCAAAATGGCAGCATCCCAAGGCTGTATCCGAATCGCAAAATGTAGACCAATATACTAAAGCACAAATCAATCACAGAGCAAACTAGTGCCTATCTTCAGAAACTCCACTGACAATTAAGCCCTTCCATATGACATTATTCAAAACTGGAAAAAAAAGTTCCCATCCGACCCCCTCAGAATCAGCTTACTTTGTTAGAAAATACCTCTTGAATACGGGGTTCATCAAAAGGAATCATAATTTCATTTCAGGCTATCTTTGGTATAGCTATAAGTAATGGACATAGAAGCTTGCGTTAAATTATCAAATACATGGCTGAATTTAAACAAGTCCTCAATGTGTCCCCCTCTGGACACACAGCATATGTCCAAACCTGTCCCATACTTTTACAAGCACGTCTGGAGTCACTACAGCCACTGCCGTTGTTATGCTACCTACCAGCAACATGAAATTCATGAATCCCAGCATTTTAACAGTGCATCTTTCAATCATTTAAAAGCTGAAAAAAATTATTTTTGATACACCTTGTATTTATTGAAGCCATGTAAAATTTTACCTTCACACTAAGAATGTCATGGTCCGTGGGAATGTCGGGGGCTTTTTCCACCTGTGGCAGTTGGTCCTCTGTCCATTCCTTAGGGGTGGGGCTTCCAGCACCTTACCTGGGATCCATCTGCAAGCAATCAGTTTCAGCTTTATTTACTGTATGCAAGTTAGCACAGGGTCAACATTGCAATGAAATGTGTCTGAAAGAAGAAAGAAAGTGTACTTTATTGATCACCGTGGGGAAATCCCTCTCTGCATTTAACCCATTCACTCAGAGAAGCAGTGGGCAGCCATTGGGCGCCCGGGGAGCAGTGTGTAGGTACAGTACCTTGTTCAGGGGTACCTCAGGGTAGCTGTTCAGGGGAATCGAACCCCCGACCTTCCGATCATAGGGCCACCACTCTACCTACTGAGCTATTGACAAGCAGAACACAAGTCTCCCAGCGGTATAACCTGGAAACTCTCACGGACTTCCTCAGCGCTTTCAAAGCACAGACCTGCAAGTAAGGAAAACAAACTCATCAGCGAATTCTTCTCAGTTACCTGCTTCTAACTCAAACAATAACGCCTTCTCCGTCCGTAGCAGAATTCCTCTCGTTCCTCCATCCCTCGCCATGACCTCCTGTTTCGCGATCCAGTTTCCGAGGGCCACCCTTTCCTGCTCCAGTCGCCGCTTCCCCATTGCCATATCTAACCAGAATCACATTCCCTAATGTTTCCTGCTGCTTAATAAAGACTCTTGTAAATAGTTACACTATGAGTTTTGGTGTCGGTGTTTGGGTCCACCCCTTGTGTGAACCTTCGGTTCATGAAGGGGTAAGACAGAGTGTTATAAAGGTGTAGGCGTGTTATAAGTCCAGATTTGCTAACAGTCTGGACCAGTGCAAAACACTATTGATATTAAAAACCTACTAACAATGCAGGAACTCAGCATCACTAAAGGTAAAGACAAACAACTTTATTAACTGAGCAATGCATTTCAGCTTGTGGCCTTCATCAGGGTCATAGTAACATATAAACCAATTTGTGTTTAAATAAAGGACAGAACACAGAAAAAAGGGGAAAAAAATTTTAATGAACCAATCACACCTTAATAAGTAAACCACCTGACGTATAACAGGATGGTATTGGTTGATAGGGTAATTGGTTAAGTCACAGCCCAAGTGAATACTGGACTAGACCATTAACGATAAAAACGGCGGGGGGGGGGAATATTCCCCACCTATCTCTTAACATAATACATATGAGAAATACACAAAAAGAAAGAATGTTAAAATTATACAAAAAAATAGTAAACTGATTACAAGAGAATTAAAAAAGAATTTAAAAAAAGAAGTCAGTACAACAGATTGGAAAACAAGACACCGCACACGGAATCACATTTGTGAAAAGGTCATTTATGCCTCTAGGATGCAGACTTATAAGAGTTGTCTAGAATGCTTCTCTTTTTTGCTGATAAAATAAATAAATAAATATTACCCATGTGAAAATAAGAGACAAGGCAAAATAACTGGCTAAAAATAATAAAATCATAAAAGGTACAGTTCACAAAAACTCACTGACAGAAAAATTGTCATTCATACCTCTAGGATGTAAACTCTTAAAACGGGATATCCAGAATGCTTCTCTATTTTTCTGCATAAAATTAATATTACCACCTCTTTGGGAGAGTTTAAGGACATTAATGCCTAGAAAGAATAAAGGTGAATTATGGTGTTTATCATTCAAATGTCTTGCAACGGGACTGGTTAGATCATTTCTCTTGATCGAACTTCTATGTTCATTAATTCGATCTTTCAGACGGCGGGATATTTTTCTCACTGTATCATGTAGATTACATTTTTAGTTCTGCATGTAATCAAGCCCTTAATGGCAAGTATTTTTAAAAGGTCAAAACTTTGGAGAACATTTAAATTAATTTAAATGAATGTAATTTACATTTTGAGTACAGCGACTAAGACCTCAGTCACACAAGCGTAGAGACTGCACAACCACCATTTGCTAGGGAAAAATATGTTTTCCATGACTGGTTGGCAAGTGTTTGCTGGTCTAGAGACTAATCAGTGACCCCCTGGTAAGCACAGGTTGCTGGAAAAAAATTTTGGTAGTCACAAGGGAAAACTGGCCACAAAGAAGTATAGCTATTGACGACAAGACACCATAACCTGTCTGCAAACACTCAGCGCCTACTTGCTGGCTCGCTACTGTGAGTAGTCTGATGTTCACTGTACCTTACTGCTGCAACCAAAATGCCTATAATTAATATTTATATGAATTTTTACTAAATTAATCTTATAGAACAGAAGAAAATATATAAGTAGCAGAACCCTACTGCTTCAGTAGCTGCTACATCCTTTGTAACCTTTTAATACTGAGCTGTCAGACTAAACATAATGGCTGTCATATTAAGGACAGATCAATCAATCACAATCTACCACCCTCTGCTCTGCACATCCAAATCACAAGTTCAGTTCACTTGATAAATTGTACGGCAGTGAAAAACAAATGAGGAGCCATGGTAGGAAGGAAAACAGCCACAAGTACAGGATGACATCCAAGTCTAAGACATAGTTCTCTTAATGACATCACAAATCTCCTACACTGAAATGCATGCACACACAGACTTTTTGGAAGCAATGACAGAAAAAGCAACTGACACAAGTCTTTGGATTTTCAGTAGGGGTGGGGGAGTGAGCCTACATTCCTGTTTCCTGTCAGGCTACAGGAGGAAGCTGGGGAACTGGGCTAAGACAGTGTGATTGAGCTGATGTGACATCCACAAGGTCAATTCTCACTCCTTTCATGCTGTGGCAGCATTCTTAGTGTGATAGGAAGTATTCACATCCAAAATAATGTCTAACTACCTGGTCTTCAGGGGCAGGCACGGTCTGATGGATGGAAAAGCCCAAGAGCGCCAAGTAAGGTAAAAAGCATCAACATAAGCACAATTAACTGAACTTTACTCACTTAAGAATATCATTAGTGCACCCAGACCATGGGAGTACTTCAGGGAATCCTTGAAAGTTTATATTCCCACGTCTTTAATGATATCTTAAAAGGGAGAAGTTCAAAGATTCTGAAGCCAAAAAACACAAGGGATGAATCTAATTATGCTGCGTGTCTGTTTTCAAAGAAACTGGCTTAAAACACCACCAAAAACCACTACCAAACCCAAATACAAACATGCAAAAGTGCAAAACAGGAGTCCTTGCTTGAAGAGCGGTTATGGCTTCAATGCAATGCAAGAAAGATGAGCCTCTTTATAACTTGTTCTTCTAGTTAGGTTGCACACAAGCAACCAAATATCCTTCCAAATTCAACCTCAGAAATTGCTGCTGGAATATCTAAAGGTGACTGATAGACAAGCTTACAACCCCTTTTAGTCCATTTGGTTTCAAATCATTTAGCATAAAGAGACAAAAAAGCATGCTTAATCCAGCCGTGCCTGGGTTTTTAAAGACCTCTAACATACTGAATGTCAAACGATTACCTGCATTTTCAATAATTACCTCTTAGCTTTTCTTTTCCAGACCACAAATCCACTCTTTAGAAGCATATAGAGACAACTTCGTAAAACGAGTAGCTTCTAGACTAACAAATACAGTTGCAATGATGCAAAAGTTTTTGAGTTATGTGCAGAATGGGTGTGCAGAAACAAAACATCAAAATGTGCCCCCCACCCCCCAGACATCACTTTGAGCAGTAGAGACATGGACAATACTTTTGATTCTTGTTGCACTAAAGGACAATTATTCTAAGGTACAGTGCTAATTGCAACCAAGCCAGAAATGCCTGTTGATTGCACAGCATCAACTCTTTGCATGCATCTACAAAGACAGCATGCTAACACAAATCAAGTAGAGAAGAGTGCTGTGCAAGCTGAGTTTATGCTAACCCCAGCCAAGAAGCCTGAGCCTGATCTTCAGCAGGTAACAGTTACAGTGATACACGCAGTCATTCTTGTATCACTACAATTTCAATCGCTACTATTTCTACTCATCAAAAGAACTCAGTTTGCTTGTTTGCCTGTTTGGGCTGGCTTTCCTATTTCCTGTCGTCTTTATGTTCACACTTACACACTATAAAAATTATAACTATTGTTTTTGTCCTCATTAGATAAGACAGTGGTAAATGTTCTGCCGGTGCACTGCTATAGTTAAAAGAAGCATTTGATGTTGTGGACTACAAAATTCTGATTGACAGCAACCTGCTAATTCACCCTCATGGCAGAGTGAAATGGGCATTCTTCCATTTGTCCATTCTACTAGGACAAATACTATAGCATCACAGTCCACTCATCCAATTCAGGGTCGCGGTTGGGCTAGAGTCTATCCCAACTGTCTTAGGGCGAGAGGCAGGGTACACACTGGACAGGTCACCAGTCTGTTGCAGAGCTAACACACAGAGAGAGAGAGAGACAACCATTCATACTCATATTCACACCTGTAGGCTATTTAGAATTTCCAGTTGACCTAACCCTACTAACTGCATGTCTTTGGACTATGGAAGGAAGCCAGAGTACCCTGAGAGAACCCCCGCAAACACAGGAGGAACATGCAAACTGAAAGTCCCTGGCCTGCTGGTGATATTGAACTCAGGAAGTTCTCGCTGTGAGGCAACAGTGCTAACCACTGCACCACCGTGCTGCCCTTCATGGTCACGTTAGCAAATATATGTTTGACCTGACAATTGACAAAGAGATCTGAACCTGATGTTGAATAAATGGCACTGCATTTGAGGCAAAGAAACAAGGAGATGGTGTAACGGTAAATCTTTCTACAACTCAGAGCTTATGCCCGCCCAAAAGCAAGCACAGCCATCACCTTACACCTGATCATCTCAGCATGAAGAAGTGTGCAAAGATTCACAACTTATTTATGTTCAGTTCAGCTATGATAGCCATCGAATAAAGTGGCCATATGTGTGGGTCAGGTCTTTATGAATTCCTCATGGTGACTGAACCTGGCAGGGGAGGATTTATCCGTGAAAACAGATGGGCAGGAAAAGAAGGAGGGAGCCATCAAGCTGAGTGAGCCCTGCTGGGCGCCTCCTTATGGCAGAATGAATTACCAGAGTCTGGCAATGCTTAACGTCAGAATGCAGCACATTATCCCTGACTGATTATTTTTATATTGAATAGACTGAACCAAATTAAAAAGTGCACAGACAAAGTTAGAATAACACTGAGCAAAAATACATAGTAGAGATATGCAAGTTTTTGCAAGAATCTTTGAACTGACTGACAGCTTGAAATATGGATTTTATGCTTCAGTCAAGTTAACAGATATTTTCTATGAAGTTCGGATATCCCATTGACCAGATTAAGGTAACACTATATTAAAGAAACTGCTTTTTTTTCATATTTCTAATTGCTTGGCATGCATTGATAATATTCACCAAAGACCTATGATCTCATAAGACCAAAATACAAAATACAAAATAAGGGTGAGATAAATTCACAAAAATCTTGTAAATAACCGGCCTTGTTCTGAAATAAATACATGATGCTAGTAAATATTAAAAACTCCAGAAAATAATTAATATTTTATACAGAAATTCTGACTTATGTCTTCGCCCTTGAGCAGGTGTGCACTACTGTAAGACCATAAATAATCATTTCTTACCATGAGTAATGAGTTATTTGGCCTACAAAACATGACAAAAGAATGAATAATGTCCGCCATAGTTCTCCCAGATGGCATTTTCAAGCCCAGGGCAACATCTTCAAATTGCTTGTTTTGTCCAGTTGATGTAAGACAGGGAAAATAAGAAAAAAAAACTGTTGATCCAGGATAGAAAGTGTGAATAGCAACGCATAAAAAACATTTTTTAGGAGTTTTGAAAACTACTGCCACAATTGCGTTATCAAGAAGTCCCAACAACTATTAGGGACGCCTGGGAACGTTTAGCGCTGTTGCATCCTAAATAAGCGTAGTCGGTACCTTTGTAGCTTCCCAGGTTACCAGCGAACTGTTGTTAGTGTTAGACTGTTCTCAGTAAAAGTTGTATTGAGGAGCAGGGATAAACACCCTCATACAGAAGAAGACACCAAAATGGACCAAACTTCAGCCAAAATGATGCCTGAGATGAGCCCATCCACAACACATATTAGCAATAAATATGTTGTTTTGTGGTTTGGATTAACTGCTATGACAATGTTAACTACTGCATACTATTTGACACTGGTCAGATATACTAGAACACCAAATTTGTTTCACCTATTAAGACATGTCAGTATGTAACCTGTGAAAAAGGGCTATTTCCTTACATGAAAGGCTTTACCCAGATGTTTCTCCTGCAGCAACAAAGCTGTAAGTATAGTAGACTGGCCAGGCAGGACTGCGTTACCATTCAGTCAGTGCTAGCTATGTGGTTCGATGATGAATAGTAGCCAGTGGACCAGCATACAAACACACAAGACTTATCTGTTTAAAAAGAAAAAGCTGTTCCCTCCTTTGGGAATAAGCAAGAATGCTGTTCTGGCATTTTTCACTACACTCCTGGATAATTTAGTACCCTGTTAGTGAATTATGTGCATATCTCTGCGTGTTACACGACACGTATTCTAGTTTTCTGTTACACAATACAGAAACTATAAATAGTAATAAAGCCAATGTGAGAAAACAAATCTATAACTGACATTGAATTAGTACATGGACTGTGTTTTACCTGTAAAACCGCATAACGTGTTGAGCAAACAAAAATCACACAAAATGTGCAATTATAAAATATGTTATATTCTCACTAAACTGTATTATGCATTATATATGTTATATATGTGCTACTTTAAACTGTATGGAAAACATCTGAGCATGTATATGTAAATTCTAATTTGCTTTTTTTGCCTTTCCTTCATGTGACTAAACAAAATTTGTTTATTCCATCGTAACCAATTTTAGCAAGCTGTTCCCTCAGCTGTAATAGCCACACAATTATTAAGGGTAGATGGATGCCCAATAACAGAGACTACTCCTCACTGAGCCCAGGAGATTAAAAAGAGCAAAGAAAAAAGGTAAGGATGAGAAACAGGAGCAGAAGATCACATTTCCTGTCTACTGTATGCCATTCCACTAACATATAGTAGATAACATTGAAAAATGCTTTCACCTCCAAGATCAGAGATGCAATTATTTTCAGAATCCAATGTCAAGTTCTTGTCCATCTCTCATTGATGACCTAAGGCAAAATACTAGGCCTGCAAATGTGCACTGCATGAAACTAAGATAGTATAGAATACATAAAATATGTTTCTGTTGCTTATTTATTGAGTTTCTAATGTATTGTTACAATTACAGCTATAACAGTTTTCCATGTTAAGACTTTTTTAAGTTAGTGTTACTTTTTCAAACTTTAGTTAGCATGTAATTCTGTATAAATTCTACCCAGCATTAAACAAAATTAGCAACAGTCCTCAAATGAAGGTGGTTTGAGTCTATGATACATGGCAGATTGCTGTGGCACTGCTCCAAACATTTTCAGGCTTTTAAGAAGACTAAGTGTGAAGTGTGAATATCTTGCTTTAAAAAAATAAATTAAAAAAATTAGTGAGAGAAACTAGCTGAGATGTTTACCCTGTCCACAGAACAGTCAGAAATAACTTACATTTCTTGGTGAACATAACTCATTATTTCTTAGTGATTTGTCTGCCAAATTCAAACAAACTGAGAGTTAAAAATGTCCAAATTCATTAAACTCCAATAATATGAGAGGTGTGGCTTGTGTTAACATGAAATTTCCCTAGCATCCATAAAATAGAGGATTTACAAAGTTTAGCAAAGTTGGAATTTAGCAGGAAGTTAGCTGGCTAATTTCCATCTAAATATCATGATCTTGATGTATTTCTAAAAAAAAAAACATAAAACACACAACATGGCTATAATTTTAGACATAAATAGTAGGGGTGCAACGATATTCGTATCGATATTGAACCGTTCGATACAGTGCTTTCGGTTCGGTACACATATGTATCGAACAATACAAAATTTGTAATTTATTTTATCAACTTTCCTTCTGACGATGCTGTCTGTGTTGAGCGCTCAGTGAATCTGCATTCGACTGCTCCGCCTAGGGTCGACAGTGCAGCCTAGGCGGAGTAGTCGAACGCAGATTCACTGAGCGCTCAACACAGACAGCATCATTGGAAGGAAGAGCGCAGGGCAAGCTAGCGAGACAGAAGTTAAGCTCTCCTTACAACATGGACCTCCCCCACCCTCATTCAGATCTGGCGTTTGGAATTATTTTGGTTTTCATGTGACGTATGACCCTGAAGGTAAGCGAGTCATGGACTAAAGTAAAACAGTATGTTGGATGTGCCATGCAATGCTCAATTACATGGGTGGGAGCTAGTGTGTTAGCGCAGTTAGCTCATTAACGTGTTGGCCGTCTAGCCCCATGCACGGGGCGATCGGCGGTAGCTCGTTAACGGAGATTTGCCGTGTTGTGGCGTTAAGGTCATTTCAACGAGATTAACCTGAAAGCACTAGTGGGAACACAACGAATATGACTGCACATTTACGCCGACATCATCCTAGTGCAAAGACAAGTGGAAGCAGAAAAAAAACAAGCAAGCATGCTACTAACTTTAGCCGAGTCATTTAGACAGCTGTTTAATATGCTGCTGAGAATATAGCCCAGAAGAAGCGGATAGTATAGCTTTTATTTTGGAAAGAGACATTTCTCTGTAATAAACTCTCTTTTCCAAAGATGAGTGATTCCTCAATCAGATACAGGGCTCGCAATATCGCTAGCCCGACGTCCCAGGGCTAGCGATTTTTTCAGTCGGGGTACCAAAATCTATCTCTGCCCTGCTCGTCGGGCTTTTGTAGGAAGGAAAAATATATGTCAATGCTTTTGCATTCTTTCGGAAATGTAGCTGGGTAATTATGTCATTGGCATCGGTGAGCCACTGTCAATATGTGACATATTGAAATCGCGTTTGAATTTGCGCTTGTTTTTTTGCTTTCACTTTGCAATCGCACGAACTGTGTATAGAGAGCGACAGCACTGATCTGTGAGTGATGATAATTTGTGCACCAATTCCTCTGACATCGTCTTATTAATCGTTAGCTTACTATGCAAACATGACAAGTGAAATCTCCCGCAGCAAGCTTAAACATGTGAGAGGTTGATCGCGCAGAGAATCGCTGAGCTTATGTGAGTGCGTGTGTAAAAGCAGCAGGATATATATTTGACTACGATGACCTGGATGACTGAGAACCTTCACAGACAGATATATATTTTAGTTCTGCTGAGCCAAATAAGACAGGTCAGGGTGAAGAAGTGACAGCCAAAGAAAAGCTTACCACAAAACGGAGAAGTTATGACAAATGAGACTATAAGGCAAAAAGAAAGTGCAGCTTTATGGTTTCATGGACAAAAGAATTTCTGTGGCTGCAATATGACGAGCTAAATAACCAGGGCTGCACATAAGTGGTCCGCAGGTGCGCATTCGCTCTCAAAATAAAAAACACGCACAAGGGTTAGGGTTAAATTTAAAAACTGTACTTTTGAGTTAAAATATATATTTATAATTTTAATAAATGACAAATTAAAAAGGCATGAACATTTTTTGTATCGAAAAAATATCGAACCGTGACACCAAAGTATCGAACCGAACCGTGAATTTTGTGTATCGTTGCACCCCTAATAAATAGAGATGTAAAACTAAAGATCATCGATGTTAATGAATGGGGGTTAATGAAGTTGGGCAAGCTGACATTTAATGACATGCTAGCTACGGCGCTATGGTTCGGCTCTAAACACAATACCACAAGGAAGATCGAGGATGAGAGTAATACTGTTCTAAAAGTTCATGTTGCAGAGCAAAGACACCTTCGGCCAAGAAAGATTTCTGAGAAGAGCTCGGCCACAACACAAGATGAGTCATTAATATATTTCTTTATGGTTTGGATTCATTCAGGGAGAGCAGAAGCAAATGGATGGTTTGGATGGTTTGGATTCATCGCTGTGAAAACGTCCTGTTCTTACAGTTAATATTCACACTCACTTATTGGCCTCACACTGATTAATTTCTAAAGTTTGCAAATATTTGGTGTTCAGGACACTGCAGAGACTGCTTAAAGATGATCCTCAAGTGCATATTGTGCATATGGTATAATGTATCTTATTCATTTATTTATAGAGGTTTTGACTAAAATATTTAATTTTTCTATTCATGAAAGCAGAACATCGTGGATAAAAATGCAAAAATCAACTGTTTTATTTCCTTCTGGTTTCTTTTAATTGAAAAACAAACAGATTCAGTTTTTCAATTCAACAACTGACTGCACAAAATATAAACAGTCCTGTTTTTGATATTAACCCTTTAAGACCTACCATAGAACCAAGTCCGCCAGAGCTTATATTATATTTTTACATGCTGTGGAGCCATTTTTGGGAGCATTTCAAGTTGCTATACATCAATACAACCATTATAGCCCAGATTTTTATAATATGTATGCATTAAGTGCATAGAAATTACATAAATTGCAAAAAAGTGCAATAAACTACAAAAAAATAGAAAATCGTTTTTGTTTTTTTTTACATATATATTTCTAGTTAGAGAAATTTAAGAGGCTTATCTCTCAAAAGTGTAAATACAAAAAAGTTGCACAAAATAGTTTTCCACCACAGGAAATTTATTTTGAGTGTCTTCATAGTTATATTTTTGAAATACACCAATTTTTATATACTGCAGGAAAAACGAAAATAAATATTATAGTGCAAATTTGCAAAAAAGCAGCATATGCATCAAAATAAACTATTTCCAGCAGTGGAATATGAGTCCTAAGCATCCCAGAAACGACACATAAAGTCATAAAATCAAAGATAACTTTTAAAAACACCAGTATAGGCTCATGAGGCCCTGATGGTAAAAAACTACATTTCCGCAAAAATGACGTCACTTCCGGTTTAGGGCAGGTAATGGCCGACATGCGAAAGTTTGCTCTGACGTCTATTCCAACGTAGGAAGTGTTATGAACAGCTGATCGGATCGGCAAAGCCTGTTTCTGGATTATTATGTCTTTGTTGCTGCAAGCGCTTTTTATGCAGTTTTTGCAAAGCTATATGTGGAAGGAAACCGGGACAAGCAGATGGCATTAGATGTAAGTACAACTCCTCCGGTTTCATATACAAAAAAAAATTATTGCGCTAGCTTATGTGGTTGCAGTGCTGCCGCAATTTAAAAATTGTTACGCAAAACAGAGCGTGCCCGCTCCGACCGGTTTTAAAGGGTTAAGTGATGTCCAGTATGAAGCTTTTCATGCATTCTATGTATTTGTGTCTTAATAAAAAATGTATAAGAAAGGAATGACCTTACTTTGGTCTAGTATTTTGTGCAAAAACCACAAAGGCACGAAACTGCAAAAACCTTCTCTGCACTATGTGTACCCTTCCCTCCTTCCCTCCTTCCCTTACCTGCAAACCAATATTCTCACAGTACGGTCAAATATACGCGAGACCCTGAGACCCTTGGGGGCTCCCTAACAGAAGTGTGATTCAGCATGAGATTGCGAGATTAATCTTGATTTAGAATAAAAGAAAAAGGAGTCAATACCTTTTCTTTCACTGGGGGCTAATCAGAAGTGCAGGAGGCAGAAAGTGACACACACAGACACTCAGACACTGCAAAACTCTGTCGTCTGTAATCTAATTTCAGCCACGGCATGCTAATTCATCACAATTACCTACTCAGCCTGGATGGTACCATTAGAAATACATTGTCTGCATTACCACAGAGAGAGAGAGAGAGAGAGAGAGAGAGAGAGAGAGAGAGAGAGAGTGTGAGTGAGTGAGTGAGTGAGTGAGTGAGTGAGTGAGTGTGTGTGTGTGTGTGTGTGTGTGTGTGTGTGGTCATGTGGGAGTGCATGCAAACTTGCGCTTTGATGTCTGTTTGAGAACTGAAGCACTCTCAGTCTCTTTGCAGACTGTTTCATATTCAGTTACATTTTCCTTACATCCTGAAGACTCCTGCATTTTTGTCAATAATCGCTAAGATCACATGCAGACAGATATTTGTGGTATTTAGATTATTAGCACCTTTATTAGAGCAGGGCTAAAAAAAAAAACAGCAGCAGAAGTTAAAAAAATCACATAGAATTATAATGCTTAAATTGATTTCTTTAAACTTTGTACAAGGTTATTGTTGGCATTACACTGCGTGGATATTACCAAGCCTGAGGTAGTTCACTTAGACCCTCATTGTAGCTGTACAACATCATACCACTATGGGATTGTGCACAAACTAAAAGGGTCTGATTGAACCAAAGGATATGAGGAAAATATACAAAGATTTCCTTTTATAACTTTATATCAGTAAAAGCTAAGTAGATTTTTCAGGTAAACTAAAATCATCCTAACTGGCATCATAAACTACAGAGATTGGTTCTGGTAAACATTTATTTTCAGAGATGTATAAATGAATTGTATGATGTTTTGAAATAAGATAACCACTTCTTACAAGATTTGCATTCTTAATGGCCTTTTGGATGTTTGTTTTACATTTGCACCTTTCTGATTGGTTTCTGAACAATAGAAGACGATTACCATGCAGCATTTTGCAAACTAAGCAAATGTTTCGTAGCTTGCAGAAAATGGAGTAAGCTAAATGTACCTGCACATAAAAAGCCAATCTAAAACACCTAAGTTAGTCCTCATTCAAATAGGTGTGTAGGCATGTCTACAACCATCTGGCAACTACAAAATATTTTGTGATCAGTTGGTAAGAGGTTTTTTTGTTCGTCATTAGCAAGGAATTGGTTGCAAAGAGATATATTGAGCTGCACCAAAAACTTCCTTGCCTTTTTCACTATCAGGTTGCCTTGGTCACCAATAATCTGCCTACTTATCTACAAAGCTTTCACAAAATACTTGCCAAAGTGGTAATGAAACAGAAATAAGTGATGAAAACCAGAAATAAAACTAGAAAAGCTACAAAGAAGATGACTTTTGTGTGGCTCTTGCATTGCTCTGAGGAAAAAGCTCCACAGAAATGTAATTGTTGTACAGAAATTGACCTGAAGATGTAACGTTGTAGAAGTTGCTCTAATAAGACTTAATTATCATACACAAAGACATAACATTTTGAAACCTAGCAATGAATTATAACACTGTCTTATCCTGTGCTGAAATTCAGATTTTGATCCACCTATATTTTTAAATAAACCTCCATCCACAGGGAATACTTACCAGGGCAGGACAACTCTGATGCATGGGCCATCGGACAAGCAAATACTTCAAAACTTTTGTGCTTGTTTGACAAAAAAGAAGCACCGCAGTCATACGGGCTTGCTTCTGCATGCTCACACGCACACACACTAATGCACTGCTTAAGTAAATTTACAGCACTTGCGAAACCTGGAGTAACCTCTCAGAGAGGAGCAGTGAGGAGTGACACTAAGTCTGGGGTATTAGGTAACGTCATTAGTGCTCACACTTCATTAGGCAGAGACAAAAAGAGCGAGATGGAAGAGTGTGGAGGACAATGTGTCAGTCAGTGTACATCAGCTCAGCTGGACAAGGAAGTGATCCACATGCTATAACCTCAAACCCACGATATACAAGGACAGTTATATCAAATCATGCCATGTTTCACATTTTTAGCTAAAAGATATTGCAATATGGTGTCTCCTGCTGACTTGTTGGTTCCCTACTAAGTCCATCACAAGGTGATAAAATGACTCAGGCATGAGTCGAAAGGAAAGGACGGTGTGTTTTGACAAACACACAAACTTAAACTGTGGAGTGTAGCATTTAATTGTATGGAGAAATGGCTAAATAAAGGAGCTAATGCACAGCTACATTAGTTTGGTCAGTATAGATTGGGTAAAAATCCTGTAACCCTTTGAAGCCACATTTGAAAGGAGTTTTAATGATGTACATTGTTCACTTAAAAGGGGTCACAATTCATCAAACAATGCTATCTCTGTCTCTCTCTCCTTTATTTTAAATATGGACCAACTAGTCCATTTGACTCTGATCAGCTAACTGTTGGGGATTAATAGTTTTGCTGTAATGTCTCAGCACTCAAAAGCTTCAAAGTCCTCAGTCCTAAGCATTAAAACCTTTCAAATTTCTGCTGCAGTATTACACAACAGGATCAGTTTTCTTCAGTTTGGTACAATTTGAAGTGGTCGACTGGCCATTATTCAAATAAATTCTCTCAAATGTATGCAATATACGAGAAAAAAAGAAAAAAGAAGAAGAAAAATCTGAAAGCCATTTTGAATGATCATGTTTAACAATTATGGAGCATTGCTAGAATATGTTCCTTAGTGATACAGTCTTTCTTTGATAAGTAACTCAATGCACCGAATAGCATGTAATCCAAATTCATTTAGTCTTTATTCCTGAGAAATGTACAGGCCTCTGGAGTGTATGAGCATTCCTAGGAGCACATTACATTAAAGTACCTGCAGCTGGAGGGACATTCTGCTGTGATTGGTGGTTACGGTTAGGTTCGGTTGAGTGAGTCTGCAGTTTTTGTAATCCAGAACCAACCTTGTAAAATTCTGTATTTCCTACTTGGATTACAACCAAAATTCCAAACTTCTACCACAAGACTTGATTTTATAAGAAAATTGGCATTTAGCAAATAATAGCATTGTTGTCATTCCCTCTATACCTTTCCATCTGGAGTTTGCGAGAGATCGAAATGGAATACGTCAAACACATTAAAAAAAAGGATGTTAATTTTTGACACAGAAAGCATCAGTGCCTGTGTTATCGGCATCAAATGTCTGCCTCAACATGTTGCCCTGGGATACGTGTTAATGTGTAGCTGGAAGGCAGATGTGAGCAAGAAAACGGAGACAGCGAGGCTTTTGTCACACGAAACAGAATACACAAGCAAAGGGAGAAAAGATAAGAGAAAAGCTATTAGATGGGGGAAAGTATTAGGTAATGACCTAATAACTCTAGAGTGCTGCAATAATACAGTTTGATTACAGAACTCTCACTTGTTTACTAGACCATGTGCAGAGGCATATTTTACACATTCAAACTAATACGTCCTGAAGACAATATAACCATGATTAGCCAAAAACAGGTGATAGTAGATAAGTGTAATTACCAAGACAGCAAAGATTGAAAACACATTTTTGCAACAAAAACAATGCTCTACACATATCCTTCAAGCCAGATGCAGGTAATCTGTTCGTTTATATGGTAATCTTTGTATTGATTGTTTTAAGCCATGTAACCTGGCTGGTATTTGACAGATAACATTAATACTAAAATTACTTTTATGTTACCTCAGCATTACCTTCCGGGGTACCGTCCTAATGTACATCTAGTTTCATCACGTCTCACATGTTCTGTCCTTTCCCATCCTCTGTTTTTGCATCACCCTGTCTTGTCTCGAGCTATCTTGTCTCACCTAGTTACATCTTTTCCTTCCTTTGGTTTTATTTGATTGTACAGCTCTTTCCCTGCAGCATCCAAACATCAGTTTAAATTTAACTGCATCTGAAAAATAGCACAACTAAAAGCAACTGATTAACATAGTCTGAGAGGAAAGTTTGATTTCTTGACAAGCAAGTTAAAGACGACCCTTTTATTGTTCCATGTAGGAAATTTTGGGCTGACAAAATAACAAGGAAGTTTTGTCATAAGTCTGCAGGCTAAAGGAGTTGAAGTGTGAATAAAGGCAAAGTTGACTAGGTCTGTATAACATTCTCCTTGGCTACAGGTATTTTCATAAATATTTATGCCTTAGCTTGGCAAAAGCTGCGATCACTTATTCTGCCAAGCATTTGTCAAACTAAACATGCTGATGCATTAAGTAGATCGGGAAACATTTGCATACTGATTTACAAATAATTGAATCTGACATGTAGTTTTGCAACTTTAAGCTATGAACGGGATCTACTTAAGCCTCGTAAGCAATGGCAGAGGCGGCTGATTTTTACAGGGCTGCGTAGACTGAAGCTGAAACCAATAGGGGCGACTCACGAAAGTGAATATTTTTCACATGTGGCACATGTTGACTGTTATTGAAATGGCTGCAAGTGTACTTGAACTTTCAGTCCAGTCTGTCTAATAGACCAAATTTTGAATGACAGGGTTGTTAAGACCAAGGGTCTGTGCTTGAGTCTCAGAATGTGGCACAAGAGACTTTTTACAATTCTAGCCATGTCACAGGATCACACAAATAACCTTCCATGGTACCATACACCTCCATCTCTCCAGTCCACCCTGCAAAACCAAATTTAATGCTTTTGAGGTCAAACTCTTTCATTCTTGCTTTCTAGTTCTCTTTCATTCTTTCCTTCTCTGGGTTTTCCACCTTTGAGGTTTCTGTGTTAAAAATGGTGTTGAACGTTCAAGGGCTGAAAGGTGAATGAATGTCACTCTTGGTAAATTGCCCATGAAGGACAGTATGGACCAAGAGAGAGAATACGAGAAGTGGGAGTAAGGTGGGTGTAAGCACTAAAGAGGCTACTGACGAGAGGTGAGGAATAAAGAGGAGAGAAGAACGAGAGAGAAGAGCTTGGAGAAGGAGCAACTATAAGATGTAGAAAAAAGTAGGAGAGCTGGGGGAGGTAAGAAGAACATAGCTGCCAGTCATTTCTTTCCCCTGTCAAACTTTGTTCCCTGTTGCCTTCAAGACCCGTATATAATAAGGTGGTGCAAATCAGGAGGAAAACGGGGAATTGAGAGCTCCAGGGACCTTGAGGACTGCACCATGACTCTGAAAGTTTCAAACTGTCTGTCTGAGAACCTGAGAAATACAACACTGAAGCGTAACAGGACACTGAAATATTCACAAAGCTTGGTTTGCCCACAGCATAAAATACGTATGAGACTGATACATTTGGGTATTCTGTGTTGAAACACTTCACTAAACACAGAAAATCTTAGAGGATTTGATATTGTCTCCTCTGCTAAAGGATACAATATGCGCTGCACCTGTAGTTATGCAATGAAGTGCATCTTTTATTTGCTTTTGTCTATTCTTAAAGTTTACCTTTCTTTAGAAAAAAATAATGTTGACTTTACTGTAAAGTCACAGCAGTGAAAATTCTCTCAAAGTTATGTTTTCCTACATATTGGGAAAAAATGAAATTCTGTCACATACAGCTTTTCCCTTGTAGTTTGAGCTCATTCTAAAAGAGACATCAACACTATTGCAATTATGCTTTTTTAAAAAGATTATGCTAAACAGAATGTATCAGAAATGTGATGTTACCGCTGTAAATATAATGTGCAGAACAACTTGAAGTACCCATAATCACTGCATTTTGAAACTGGTGCATGTCTGTCCTTACTGTGTGATAAGATAGGCTTGTCATGCAAAAGTTTCCGTTATGATATTAATTTAACTTGACAGTTACTAGCCTCTGTCAGACAGACAGGCAGCCCTAGGCTTTCCCCAACTAAAGCATTTTCCGCTATATTACCTCATAAAAAGCTAATATAACACTGCTGGAAAACAAGTAGATTTTCCACTTGAGAAAGATTCATATCAAAAAGTCTTGCTGTGAGAACTGCTACATTTGCACACGCAGGTCTTACACAACTGTCACTAAACAGGTCTTCAAAGTAATCCTGGCTGTTTTCCGTATTATGAAGTCGGGTCCGTAATACTTCACACCACCACAGTGGATTTTAAATCCAATAATCAAGATATGATTGAAGTGCAGACTTTCAGCTTTAAATCAAAGAGATTTACAAAAGCATTGTTTAAACTGTTTTGTAACTACAGCCATTTTTGATTACAAGCACAGCATGATTAGGCTGAAAACCAAACTAAACCTACAGAAAGATAGGGAAAAAACTATAGAAGAGGCCAAAAAGGTCTTCACTGGTCAGCTTAGATACACCAAAAGAAGACAAGTAAACAAGGTCAATTTCATTTGTTAAGAAAAACAGCTTCATAGCATCTAGTCAAGAACATCCACAAGCCACCAGTAGTTGCTTCCTTGTCAGAGTGTACAGTCAAACAGTGCAATTGAAACAAGGTGAAAATCACTATTCTTTGGACAGATGAAACCAAGTCAAACTTGTACCAGAATGATGGGAAGAGAAAAACACGGAAAAGGAAAGAAACAGCTTGTGATCTGAAGCATACCACATGATCTGTCGCACATAGTGGAGGCAGTGTTACGGCTATATAATATTATGTATGGCTGCCAGAGGAACCGGACCACTAGTGTTTATTGATGAAGTGGCTGATGATAGAAAATTGATGATGTGTACGCTGCAAAAGTAACCCAAAGTTTTCTCAGTTCTTCAGCTGTCAAGTCAGTTACCTGATGTCAGCCCAACAGAGCATTTTTTGTCAGTTGGTTAAGACAAAACTGAAGGCAGAGAAACCCACAAACAAGCAGCAGGTGGCTGTAGCATCAATAAAGGAAGCCTGGTATTTGCTGAGTTCTCAAGTAACTGACTGCAAAGGACTTTCATCCAAGTATTAAAACCAATCCTTGGGTTTAAAATTACATTAGTTTGTCAAATTACTTTTGAGCCTTACAAAATTGGGGATTATGTACAAAAACAGCAGTAATTCCTCAACAGTTACTGCAGCACTTCTGATAAACGCCTTGAAGTAAAGCTAAAAATAATCACATTTTTGATGTGAAATCAAGTATGTAGAGGCAAAATTATATTATAAAAATAAATCTGTGATTGTCCAGACACTTAGGGAATAACTGAATAAGGCCAAAGTGTTTTTGTTTGTTTTGTTTGCTGTAGAAATATGTACAGATGTGTACCCCTCTTTGTGAATATGTCTGGATACTTGACATGCCAATGTCTTTGAGGAAAGAAATAGTGACAGTATGCTATTGTGCAAACTAAAAGTACAATATTTTTATTTATTTATTATTATTGACTAAGTCTTGCTCTGGTGCTTGAATCCACACACAGTTCATCTGTGCAAAATCATGTTACATCAAGGCCAACAACCTCATTAGGCACTCAGTCAGTGTAATGTAATTAATAAGTAGGTGTAATGTAAGAACACAGGGAGGCATACACTCTGATCGTGGACAGCTCTAAGCTGCTGAATGCAAAGACTCGAGGGAATGTAAATGTTTAAACTCAAATCAATAATTTAAAGGTTTTGTGATTGTAATTCCACTTTTGTTAACACTGACTGTTTTGGGTTTGTGATGTTTAAAACATTAAGGTCGTGCTAGCACTTAGATGCCATGACCAAGAGTACCCCTTCTTCAGGCTCTTTGAGGAAATGATGAATGCAGCATCAATACCTTAAATTTGCATTTAAGGTGAAAGTAAATATTGACAAAAAAATGCTTTAACTAACTAATAACTTTCACAAAGACGTGCAAATTAAACTTAGAGCACATGCAGACATTTATCATTAGAAAGTGTGTTTTTTCTAGCTATTAAAAAAGGTATTATGGCAGCAACACAGTGTACAGTATTATGTTGTAAAGCTTACATTTTTTAAAGCACAGAATAGCAATATCTTCTTATAGTATGAAATATTTATTGTAGATTTTTGCAGGCACTCAGTGAGAAAACTGTTTCAAGCTGAAAAATCTTGCTGTAAGGACTTTAGTGTTATGTAATTGTGAAAATTGTTAGATTGTACACTTTTCTCCCAAACTTTGTACAACAATATCTTTGTCTTTCCAGCTTTGCCTAGCATGTAAGATGAAAGAGAAGCTAAAGGATGACCAACGTTAATATGAAGGATTGTGAGAGATAACAGAGGTGTGGAACAAGCTGTTCTCTGATGTGGAGAGACAGGGAACACCGATATAATCTCCTCCTCTCTTGCCGTCCCCATATATCTACTGGTTTTGTTTCCATGTGCTATATTTTCAACTCCAGCAAATTCTATCTTTAAAAATGATTCATTGGTGAACTATAGCAAGAAGTCATGGGACAATATGTTCCGCATTTTCAGGGTTGCTTTTTAATTAAGCATCATTCATGTTCAAACAGAATGGTAACCAGTAACCCAGTCTCACATTTTCTCACTCCTACTTAGATACTCATAAATGCACGGAAGACTTTGCAGCACAATATCAGAGTGAGGTCTCACAAGGTATGACGGGGAGTGATATGATTAATACTTTCCTTGGCTGCACAGTAAGCAGATGCACGAGCTGTTCTTCTGGTGTTACTCTGACACCTGCACTGTATTAATAAAACCAACATCCTACTACCATTCTAATCTAAATCTAGCAGAACTGGAAGCTTAAAGAAGGCACTAATATTTCTATAACAACAATGTGTCATATAATGATGTGTCTTTGTGAAAGGTGTTGTTTATAATGACAAACCTATGGAGAATTATTATGCAAAGGTGGCAGCTTCCCAGGCTTATAGTGAGTGTCATTCCATTGTTTAGCTGTCCAGGCCCACCCTTACTGTTGTAATTCAGTCTCACTGCTTCTATAGCATCATTTTCAGTTTGGGCAGGGAGCTGCCCTCAAACAACTTTGACATATAAACATAAAATGATATGTCACCATTGTACTTACAACAAAATACATTTTAATTTGAATCTAAATTCTAGATTTTATCTACATTGCATGCTAAAGTTTGCAATCTTACAGTCCTCTAATCCATCATAACAATGTATCCATCTAGAATATGGAGGTAGAGCTTTAAATGTTAACAGTGGTTATACAGATTTCAAACATATGACTGCAAAGGCCTTTATTGACAGCGGTGCACATAAGTGGTCCGCAGGTGCGCATTCACTGTCAAAATAAAAGACGCGCACCAGATAAGAAGTTGCAACGAGCGTTTGTGTACATAAGATTTTCTGGAGGAGGACAGACATTTGTTTGGAACTCTTAAAGATGTCAAAGAAGCTCCTTTAAGAAATTACTTTGGTGTTCCTCCACCAAAGAAATGTCAGAAAGAGTCCGAACCGCAAAAGAAGCGCAGGAGGTGAGCTGGCTTCAAACAAATGATGAAAGCACAGAGATGTGGTGCAGAATATGCAGTGAAAATCGCACTCTAGCGGACAAAAACAGTGCCTTTTATGTGTACGAGAACGCGCTTTGCAACTTCTTAACTGGTCTTTTATTTTGACAGCGAATTGAGGTGTTGCTACACATTTAACTTTTGTGGAATAGAAATGTTTTATTCAAAATGATATTTAATGCATATTTGGGAAGTTGTTGAAGTTTCTCATATTACATTGTGACATCAAAGAGTCAAGAGCTTGCCGCAATATTGAATATGTTAGGAAAAATGTGGATTCCCTGTTTTCTTGGGAGTTGTACCTGGAGGTTTCTTGCTTTTGATGGATAAAATTGGGTGTAAAGAAGGTGCTCCACCAAAATACACCTAGTTATTGCTTTAAATGTTATGGCTGCCTGTAGTTTCGTCCAAGTGTCTGCAAATACCTCCCCAGTGGTAGTAAAACTTGAAAAAGTGTAAACTAGAAACAGAAGGCTCACCTTCAAAATAAAAGCGCAAGCTTTTAGCACTGAGATACAACTTTTACTTTAAGGGTAAAACTTCTCCATTTCCACTTTGCATTAAAAAACTTTTCACAGTTCATTTACAGCTTGGAGACTAGCTCGACAGTGTTTGTCTATGACCGCCATTCAAACTACGACCTCAGCAATATCCACACACAAAGTTTTTTTGCCAACCATTTGGGAATACATGTTTTTTCAGAAAAGGTGTTTTCTAGGAGGTTACTGACCAGTGTGTAGACCATTGTGACTAGGACTTTGAAAGTCATTTTCCTTGCAGCTCCAGTCAACCTCCAGGAATGACTAGCAAGAGGTTGGGGAATACGCATTTTTCCCTCATGACTGGTGGTTGACAGATGGTCAGTAGACCAGTATCTATGCCTTTGCATTGCAACTGTGGTCAGATTCACTTGATCCTACATGTCACACTGTTTGTCACACATCTCCAACAGCAAACAAAGTAATGATGTTGTGATCATTAGTCATATGTCTTCAAAAACCTTTATAACCTTGTAATCCAGTAAGCAGACAGGAAGGAATTTACATGTTCACAAAAACTGATCTTTGTTTTATTAAAGAAGATGATGTACATGGATACAGCACGGGTATTTCTCTCTCAAAAGCTGAACTCTGCATGCGAATGTCCACCTCATGGGTCAGTGCCTTTTTGATGGAGAATCGGGTCATGGTGAACCGGAGGAGGGGGCACAGATTAAGGAATGAGGTGGTGTCTCGCTGTGGGTGGCTCGGAAGCATCCACCAGTTATTTTATTAGCCAGACAGAAACACTGCAGGTTGCCTTCTAATACCACGGGTGATATACACATATTCACAAACACACACACACACACACTCCTTTTCTTAAGCCTACAAAAAACAGACCAGAGAGTCAGAGAGGAGCACACATACACAGAACAAGGCTTCCTCACAACTATTCTCCGGTGTTTCTTATAGTGCTATGCAGAAATTTGCCATTATTTCACATCATTAAGGTTGGTAAACTTTTATTTTTTATTATGTATTATTTTGAGACACAGCAAACTCCCTCCCAAAAACTGTGAGCCTGTGTGCATTCATGTGGGTGTATCCTCAGATATGAGAGTGAGGCAACAAACATCTGTGAGCAAGTTTAACAGAAAGAATAAATACTGACAGATAGTGGTAGGGTACACCTGCAGTGGTTGACTGTTACTTGGAGTGATTAAAGATCATTGCTCTCGGACTTCACGCTTTCCTGTGGTTCAATCTCAAAGTAGATGGAGGCAGCGTGTTGAATTTTCAGGCCCCTTTTCTGTGGAAGCAGCTCTCAGTTTGGATTTAGAAGATAGAGACCCTCTCTACTTACAAGATTGGACATAAAGTCTTATTTATTTATTTATTTATTTATTTATTTATTTATTTATTTATTTATTTTAAATAAAGCTTATAGTTAGGGCTGGATCAAGTGACCCTGACCCCTGCATTAGTTATGTTGCAATAGCTCTAGGCTGCTGGGGAGTTGCCATGATGCACTGAACCATTGAGATGGTCACTGTCACAGTCACCAGAATGGCAGGTGTTGTGGGCATTTCCCTGTGCAATCTACCAAAAGTGATCCAAAGGACAACTAATACACATATCACAGGGTCATGGGCTCCCATGGATCACCAATGTGCATTTGGAGAGAAGAGGGCCCATGACAGAAAGGTGCCAGAACACAGAGTGCATCACAGCTTGCTGTGCTTATAGCTGTCAGATTACCCGTACTGTTCACTGCCCTCAAGCAAAGGAACTTATGGTATGTGATTGTCAGCAATAGAGGCAGATATCTTATTGTGGTTAAAGTGTTAGTACCACTAATCTGAAACATTCATCTCTATCCAAAATTGATTAGATGACAAATTACCAACACACACTCTTCAAAAGCATGCACAACAATATGAGCTGTACAAACAACTGACGTTTCAGTTATTTAGCTTCAAACTTTGACTTTTCCAAAAGAAACTGAACCTGGGATACAACTGAGAAACTGCAGCTCTGCCATCTCACCACAAACAAACGTTGCATTTGTTGATTTAAAGGCTACCAATTAATTGCAGCCAAGTGGAAAGGAGGAGAAAGAACATGGTTACTGTGAGATAAACAGCAGGCGTATTGTGTCATATTTCATATCAATACTTCATAAATGAGATCACTCTCATACTTCAGTTTAATGCGTCTCCAGCATTTTCATCATTTACATGGGGAAGCGATAAAAAGCTTTCATTTAAACTTGTCGTCTTCCATTACGAAAGTTAATCAATTGTAAGCCACAAAGGTGATTAATCTTTGAGGACAAGTTGTTTTAAGTATCAAAAAGGACATGCGGTTTTAAAGGATTTTAATTCTAAGAAGTGTACCTAACAGAAACAGAAAGTGGCTGGAACAAGGAGCAGCTGGGAAAATATCAGTGTTCTGTAAATAAATGCATACTTAATACTTAATATAAAAGATAAAATATAACATGGTTCATGTTGATGATTAGAGAGATGAAAAAGAATTACATCTATTACAAAGAATACATTTTGATATTTACTAAACAGGAAAAAATTGCATGACAAAACCTGTTCAAAAAGATGGACTCTTTTGAATGAGCTCTACTGTCAGAATAGGCTTAGTGAACTTCCACCACTTCTATCATCACTTTTTAAAGGTTCGTATTAATCTTTCAAGTCTACCTAAGCAGATTCAACACAAGTTATCATAAGCCCAAAGATTTTAAAATACTTCTTTGCAGCAGGCTGACTTATCTGATGCCAGAGGCTGGGAGATGTGTCAAATGTAGTGAGACGCAGCAGCGTTTCCTTCGCACCTCTTATCCACACATGCAGACTCTTTCCAAAGAAGCCTCATACCCCACCCAAATTTATTTCAGTTTTATTTTTTCAGTACTTTTTTTTTTCCTTCCTCTGACCCAGTTGCAAAGGTAATCTTAGTGATATTCTCTCCCTGCTCAGCTCTCTGTCCCACATATCAAGTCTACCAGTCTCAAAGCATTTCACACATGATCTCTTATAGCAAAAATGCTGTGCTGCTGATATGTCGGGCTTCATTCAAGTGTCATCAATTCATGGTTTCACCCTTATCTTACCATATTACTATTACAGCAAACACCAAAAGCCTGTAAAGAGAACCCCTGATGAGAGCCTCAAATTAGTTTCTCATTCATGAGTCAATATCAGATCCATTCAGTATGGATAACTCATTAAAGACCTACTGTCTTCAGTACATGAGTGAATAATGTTGAAAGGCTTACTTTCTTCCGATTGTTCGTGCATAATGAAAGTCCAGTACTATTAATAAAAGTGTTTTGAAATCTTCAAAACACTTTTAAAACTTTCAACTCCACCTTTCTTTTACTGACTCAAGTAACTATGATCCTAACCCTCTTAAGCCAAGCAAGTGAGTGACTCGGCAATAATGAGGAAAGCATACCCAAGTTTTAGGTGTTGGTCAGATCAAAAAAGCGTCTAGGAGCCTGAAGAAGCAGTCGAGAAATCAAAGGACTTGGGAGGTCAGAAACCAGAGGTCACCAGAAAAAAACTTGACATGTGGAAGATACCCTGTTGGATTCTGGGAGGGGACGCAAACTCAGCCTCAAAAGATTATGTATTCCTAGTCCCAGTCCCAACCCCAGGTAAATAGTAGAGCTGCATAAGGAAAGAAAGGTGTGAAATCTTTGCCAAGTCAAACATGTCGATACATCTGCTGTGGCAACCCCTTGGGAAATAAGGAAGCTAAAAGTGCCATTCTAGTTACAAGCAGTCATATTAGCTTTGCTAATGTTCATTTTCTAGCTCAGTAATATAATTTTCAAATTATATCTTAACAAATCCATGTTTTCCAGACATTAAACACAGTTTAATAAGTTTATTGAGTTTAAATTAGTATTTTGATTAATGAAAATTATATTTGCCATTCAACAATTTCAAATTTTAACAGACTTGATTTGTTATAACGGATGAATCCTCACTTAGGAATAAAAAAAAATGAATGAAAATTTGGCTAACAGTACTATGTAATCAGTAGTAGCTTTTGAACTTTAAATTTAAAGATCACAAATAACGCTCGCAAACTATATATGGATATTTAACATTCGTACTTGTATATATTCGTCATCATATCATTCATCTTTGTCCTCCTCTAACAATGCTCTCTCTTTTCCCTCATTTCCATCTCATCCTCTTCTTCCTCACCTCAAGCCTCACCTCTTGAATTGAAGTCAGGGCTCTAAGACACAAAAACGCGCGTTAACATACATATTTATTCCCAATATTGTATCAGTTGCTTATTGTCACCAGATCAGACCTGCAACATTCCCATCTCCGGACAGCTGACAACAAGCTAAACAATAACAACAGTTGTTGTAACTATAAGTTAAGAATATGGCAGCTAATGTTAGTCTCAAGTGTCCTAACGATCACACTTTCTCTCTGCTAAATAATTTGATTAATTTACCATCATACGAAAAATCCACTTCAAAGACAGTTTCACTAACACCGGCTAACAGAAGCCAAAATGCACCAGCAGGGTTGTTTGTCCTACAGTGGCCACTGTAGCTAGGATTGTGAGGCTTAATTGGGAGGGATATCAAAACAGAATTTCAATGCAATCTGCAACTTACTTTAATCTTTAAAGTGATCCTTTACACACTGTATCTATAATATAACCTTTAACATTTATTAATTATTGTGTGATTTAAGGTTACCTAAATCACAAACATTATATCATTCGTTGATGATTTGTTCAAATACAGTGCAGTGATAGTGATCTCTCCTTGTCAACAAAGCTGATGTAGGAGGAGGTACACAGGTTCACTAACATCAATAAAAACATTCTGAAATCTTGACTGTACAACATGCCTTAAAATTTGAATGTATCTCTATCTTTAATAGTATTGTTTCTTCTTTCTGATCCCAAGATAAAAAAAATAAAAAAAAAATTAAAAAAGGTGCAGAGTTGCAAGTTACGAGATTGACAAAGGGTTAAATGGCAAAAAGACAGGTAAATTCTACATTTTAAGAAAATGGTAGTCTGTCTGTTAATATCAATCATATGTGAATCAATGCATCAATAATAGGTTCTGTACAAAAATTAGCAGTATCACAAAAATGAATCATCATTAAACATCATGAGTTATGATTCCTGCTCATGTCTTTGTGAAAGCAACTTTAAAAAGTAATGATAATGGCAGAAAATCCTGGTTCACTATCCAAAATATACAGAATGCTTTCTAAAACAGATGAATCAATATCACTTCCTATTGCAAAATGGGAAGTGGATTTATCAGTTAACTTAGACCTAAACTTCTGGTCTCAGATTTGCTTAAAAACCTTTCATCTAATTAGAAATCCCAGTCTTCAATTAATTCAATACAAAATATTACATAGAGTGCACTATACAGGTCATCGGATGTTCAAGATGGGCTTTACGTCTACCAACAACTGCTCACACTGCCAAACCAATTCACCGGACAATTATATCCACGCTCTTTGGTTCTGTCCACCAGTTCAGAAGTTTTGGCGCGAGATATGTGAAGACTTATCGAAGTGTCTGAAATGTAACATTCCAACTTCCCCCTTAGTGTGTTTGTTGGGCAGCTTAGATAATGTCACTTCAGAAAAGAATATCGCCCATATGGTTTTCACTGCCCTATGCATAGCCAAGAAAACAGTCCTCATGAACTGGAAAAATAAAAATAATCTTAATTCTAACCAATATAGAAATTATCTATTAGATTACATTAGTCTTGATACAGCCTCTGCCACTACATCAGATCAATTGCTCTGGGCTCCTTTGATCAGCTCCATCACCTAGTGCGGGTGGGGGGTCATAGTTTGGTCCCGCCTTCACTGTTGTGATTGGTGTGGGGGTAGGGACAGGCTTAGGGCGTCGGGGGGTTCCCCGGAGGCATCTTCCTTGGGGGGCTCAACCCGGGGTAGCGGTCATGTCCGGTTAGGGGCTCTGTTGGCTCTCCGGTGACTGTTTCCTCGCGGCTGCGTGCAGCGGGGCTAGGGGAGGGTCTGTGCTGACGGACGTGGGTTACTGACCTGGTAGCCTGGCTGCCCCTGGGTGGGTCCGGGATGGGCGTGAGGTTCTGGGGGCGCTCCGTCTCTGGGCTGGGACCCGGACCGGGCCTCGGGGGCTTGGGTCCTGGTTGGTGTGTTGCCGGGGTTGTGGGCGGGTGGGTGCATGGGGGCCCAGCCCTGGAGCAGGGTGCCGCCGGTGCGTCGAGCCACCTGGGGGGCTCTTCAACTGGTGGGGGAGATTGTCACATCTTGCAGGAGCTTTCCTCTCCTCAGGAGCTGCCTCTGCAGGAGGGGGAGATACAGGAGATACAGCCTGGGTGTTTATTGTCTTATGTAGTCTGGAAGAAGAGTGGATGGTGGGGTGGGTGCAGTTTTCGCTGTGGTGGGGTTGGGTGGACTGTCCCGGGCTCTGTGGGGCCGGGCAGCGCTGCTGCACTGGGCCCGGTCTGGATGGGCCTGGGCCCCCTTTCCCTGGTGAGTCGCGGAGTATGGGGGTGCCTACTGGGGTCAGCGGGGGAGCTGGCCCCAGGGAGGGGTCACTTGCCCCTCCCTTCCTTCCCTCCCCATCTCCAGCTGCCTCCCTCTTCCCGCTCCACCACAACCACCCACACATGCAGGGCCTTGGAGTAGGGGTATGTCACCAGGGTGCAGAGGAGGCTACCCCCCCCCCCCCTCTGTCCCCTTCTGGCTGCCTCTGCCTCAATTTTATCCCACAACTTAGACATTCACATTACTCACACTCTCATTACACATACATATAGGATCTTGGGGGTGGGCACGGTACACGGAGTCCAAAGTACCATCAGGGTGTACACCCCACCCCTGGCATCGTTGCCCACCTCTCAATTTTAAATACACGTAGACATTGAGGGCTAGCAGGAGGGACCATGCGCTTACCTGCTGCTCTCTGGCAGGTAGCTCCAAGCCCTCCTGGGTTTTAAATGCACCTTAGAACACACATGCATCAACATTACAATGAGCGGGTGGAGGGAGGTTCGGAGTCTTCTCTCACCCCCGTTCTCTGCGACCTGCTGGAGCAGGGGGGCTAGGACTAGGAGGAGGAGTTGGCCGTCCGACTGCGGTCTGGAGTGTGGAGCCTTCCTGCTGCTGCGGAGTCGGGGCGGTCTGCCTCCCCCCACCGCAGGGAAAAGGGAAACACCACCTGGGTCTGGGTGCAGTTCCCCCCTCCAGGGGCGGGGGCACCTAGACCCGGTTTGTAGAGTACGCTTGGGGAGTGTGATCGTGTGTACAGCGTCTCTTTATGTCTGTCTCCACGTTGGTTGAGTGTGGAGTAAGTGCATATGAGAGCATGAGGGTGGGAATGGATGTTTGTATCTGTGTGTGCCTGTATGTCTGTGTCTATATGTCAGGTTGGGTGTCAGGCGCCACCTCTCTGGGGACATCTCAGGCCCTCCAAGGTTTGGAGGCCTATCTCCCCCTACCACCACTTCCCCTGCCAGTGGCGGACCCCCTCAGACATCGGTGCGTTGGTGGTTCTTTGTGTCCGGGGATGGGCGTCCAGGTACACACCGGCTCACTCCTTGGCGGCCGCTTATCGGGGCCTGGAGCCTGGGGCTCGCTCGGGCCACTTCGGAGGTGGGGTGCCCCCGGCCTCTCGGCCTGGGGCTCGGTCACTCAGGCGCAGCTGGCTGCCGGCGGAGCTCACGGGCGCGTCACTGCAACTCCCCCTGGCTTCTGCTCCGCGGCTGCTGAGTGAGCCCTCATCTGGGACTCTCCTCAGCTCTTTCCGGGACAGTGGCGCAGCTGCCCCTCTGTTGGTCTTCCTTGGTCTCTTGTGTTCTGGGGGCCTCTGGATGTCTGGAGTTTTGATCTCCTCCACACCTGCTTCACGCCCTGGAGGACGGGGCTGTGGTCCCCCCACACCCTCTAGCAGATTATTACATGAAGGAACCTTTTAAAAAAACAAAAAACAAGCGCGTCCATGCTCACAGGTGTACACACGGGTGATCACACCCACAAACTACACCCTTTTTGGCTCCTACCTCAAAGCACACTGTGTTCTGTTGATCTTATGTGCTGCACAATAATGTTTAACATTTAGTATTTACTGTCATATTCCCATATATCATTGTGATGTTGTTTATTCTATTACTCTTGTTCTCTTCTGCTTGCTTTCTTTTTTCTTTCTCAGCAGGTGATCCAGGTGATTGATATATGCATTTTTTTTCTCTGCCCGTTCTGTTGGTTTTTGTCTTTTGCCCTTCTCCCCCGTCCCTCTTCTCAGCTGTTTCTCTTTCCCTCTTTCTTTCTCCCCTTCTTTCCCCCAGTCAAGTCTGTCCCGTATTCAGTAAGTGAAAATAAAATAAACAATAAAAGGTGAATCAAATGGACCATTACGGCAAGGCTGGGATGGTCAGTTTGGTAAAGTAAATCCGTTGGGCATCTTTCTTTGCCTTTAGACAACAATTCTGATGGCAAAAGAGCCAAACGGGACAGGCCAAAAAAAAGAAAAAAAAAAAAAAAAAAGAAAATCCTGGTTCTGCTGAATTTAGAATGCTGTGATCCTGATTAATGAAGCAATTAAGCAACTTCTTTCTAGCTTCATCATGCTTATGTTCCTGTTTTCTTACAGTAGATGGCCATACTATCCCAAGCCTCCATAATACATGGTCGGAAAGCTTTAGTGGCTAAGTCCACCTCCACCACAGGGAATTAAGGATGGAAGAGGACTCTAAGAATGATTCTGGCAGGTTCTGAATTATTGTCTTTTCCCAGCTGGCTTCCTTTCTTTATTTTTTCTGCTCCTCACGTGGTTGTGAGTAGAGCCAAATCCCACTTGTTTTGCCTTTCTGGCTGATATATTTCCATCATGTAAAAAAGCCCCACAGAGCTTTAACGGATGGCTTTGACTGACTGAGAGAAACTAGGCATAAGGCTTCCAGACAAAGAAGATGTGCTGGTAATAACAATAACAAGAAAATATGTCACTAAATAAACATCTCAGTACCTGTAGGCTTCTGTTCTACTTTATATCAGGGAAAAGTGTGTTTTAAATTAAAGTTTACATAAAGAGAAAAAGAGAGCTGAGCCAGTGCCAAAAAAGACCTACACCTCCAATCAGCACAAACAGTAATTTCCAGCAACATTTTTTAAGCTGCACTACTTCTTTTGAAAAGAAGAAAAAATTACTTGCATTGACTCTTGTACTTCAATTCTCTACAAAAGGTCCATTGATTTTATTGTATATGAGCGAGAAATTATTTCAACCCATTCCACTAGCTTACCAGAGGTACTCTCCAAGGTAAACTTTTTAATTTGTACTGTTGTGGAGGTTTCATGGACTGACTGGAAAAACTCCTTTACTCATTTATTCCTTCTCTGCTGCAAATAATCCAAAGGTTCCAAATTCAGATATCCTTAAAAGGAAAATAAATGATGAGAGAGGCTGTGAGCAACGTACATGTGTGTCTCTGGATATTTTTGTGCACCCTTGTTTCAGTACGCTAACATGTTCAAATGTGAGAATATGCATTTGGTCAGTGATGGCGACCTCAGCATTCCTCCTCTTTATTCATGCATTTAACCCCTTTTTATGAGCAGTGCCACACCTTGGTATGACAAGAGTTACCCTAACTGGAGACTTTATATGCAGGTTCTGTTCCACATTGCTATCCGATTTACAAAACAAATAAGTAAATAATAGTGCAGATTATTAAATGCAGTAGAGTGTGTGTTTGTATGCATCACACAGAGCAGGAAAAAAAAGACCCAGATAAAAGGAAAGAGAGAAAAACGGAGACAGGAGAATATGGCTAAACTGTCCTCTTTCATTTTCAATTTGAATGATTCCATTATCTTGACATAATCCGCCCAAGATCTGCTCATTCTCCATTCCTGCTCTGAACATTTCACAGTGAAAGAATCAGTTTCTGTCGATGCATCTCAATGAGGTCATTGGCTTACTTTTCAAGGACACACGTGCTCACTCAACACGAATAAAAGCCAACTGCAGTACAGGACATGGATGATTTATACATACTTTTACATTCTCTTTCTTCATTTTTCTACCAAAAAAAAAAGAAAAACATACCCTCCCACCCCAAATTTGGTATCCATCTTACACACCTTTGGAAAGTTGGCAGACAGAGGGACTGCTTGGATTGTGGTCACACTGAGCATCTGAATGGGACTTCAGCTTAGGGGCCAGCTAAGGTAACGGATTGGTCTCTGCAGCTTAGCACAGGCCAGGTGCTTGGTCAGATATTGTAAGACTTTTTAATGTGGTTTGCATGCATGAAAACAAGAATCCATCCACCTAGAAGATGGCTTACACTGTCATGGCAAAATCAACAGGGAAAAAAAAGGGTTGAGAGGAGGAAACGCTGAATATTCAGCCACGAAAAAGCATGAAATAGCAAAAAGAATTTGTAAATGACTAGTGAGAAATAAGTAAAACACTGGGAAAGTGAAATGGCTTGAAATAAAACAGGGAGACGGGGGCAAAAGATGGAGAGGGCCTGAAAGAAAGGAGAATGAGGCATAGAAGGAAAGGAAAAGAATTTGAATAGGGTAGCAGAAAAGGCAGAAAGAGTCAGAGGAGGGGGAAAAGGAAGAAGACCAAAGGAGCGTCTGGTTTAAAAATGAAACACAATGAAAGAACTTTACCAGAGGCATGAATTGTCTATCCAGAACATTTTATTTTCAGCACCATCAAAGACTGCAAAACTTGCCAATTCTGCGCTTTTTATCTCTTCATTCTCTCGTCATTCTGCCTCTCTTTGATTTGTCTCTCTCCAAAAGACCTTTGGAATGAATGACATTCAAGAGTGACCCCATTGTAGTTATTCTATACTGTTATTTCACTTCCCATGAAGCAAACTTTTCAGTCTCAATATCCAGCTTTTTTTGCTGAGAAGTTGCGGGGATCTGGGACAAAGATTTATCTTAAATCTCATAAGGAACCCAGGCCTAAAGGCTTGCATATTATTAGCTTTTAGACCTCAGTGTTTAATATTGCTTCAACAGATATGAATTCTTACCACAGACACAGATTTGGTGATAATACATCTTTCGTTCCATGTGAAAAACGTTGATGGACCTATCTGCAAAGGCCATCAATCACACATTAACAGTTAGGCAGCAGAAGTAAGACATTACAAAATTTAGAGATGATTAAAAATAAGGTATTTCCTGGCAGTATGGAGGGAATTTGATGACACACAACTTTCTCATTTGTTATTAATTTGTTTATCTTTTTATGTGCAAACCATACCATACAAAAGGCTCGAGCCACACCTCATCTCTGTATATTTCATTTATTATGACCCACCATTCATTATTATAAAGTCATATGTGGAAATATAACATGTAAAGCAGAAACTGAGTTTTAGAAGTCAGTATTTGGGATGATCACCTTTATTTAATTAGAAAGATGGTGTGAACTCTTTTAGGCAGCCTTGTAGTTTCTTCTTCTTTAAGGACATTCAAAGCTCTTCTTTGGATGTTGACTGCCTTTTGTGCTGTTCTCTTTTATTCTGCAACAAAATGTTGAGGTGTGGGCTCTGGGGAGGTCAGTCCATGACTGGCTTAAACGTAGCCCCAAACCATGACAGAGCCTATGCTGTGTTTTACAAATGCCTATAGACACTTACTGTTAAAACTCCTTCCTGACCTCCTCCGTACATACTGATTACCATGAAAACAAAAAATATCACATTTTGATTCATTTCTCTACAAGACCCGTTACTACTGATTTTCAGTTCTGTTCTACGTCAGCCTTTTCTCCCTATTTCCCGTCCTTAAGAATGGCTTTTTGACAGTCACCCTTCCACTGAACCCATTTCTGATCAGGCTTCAGTAAACATTAGATGGATCAACCGAAGGGTCAGATGTATGTCAGGTCTTTACAGAACTTTTCTATTTCTTTTTCCTATTTCTTAAGGCCTTCTTTTTCAGATACTTTTTTAGGCCTATCACCTGTCGCGTCCTCTTTTGTCATCTACTTTTCACTTTCCTCAAATTCTTTAAGAACGCACTCAACGCTATGCAAAGAAATTCCAGGTTTTAGTTAATAGCTCTTTGGAAATCATCTTATTATAAAAGTACTATTTTATGTCCGTTAAACTGCAACATGTTTGGCATATCTTTCATAGAGTCAACTAAACGAATGGGAACAAATTATGTGTTTTTGTGACACGCTGCTAGTACCAAAGTGTGTAAAGATGCTACTGCCTCACTGCTGCTTCACTGCTTCTGTCTGGTTTTCCCTTATTCAGAAGGGGTTGCCACAGCGGATGGCTCTGCATATTTGATTTGATAGATTTTTATGCTTGATGAAATTCCTGACATAACCCCTAAGGCATAGGTGTCAAACTCTGGCCCGTGGGCCAAATGTGGCCCGCAGCCTAATTACATTTGGCCCGTGAAGCCACACCAAATTACTATTAGAGCTGGCCTACTGGTATTATACAGCTAATATATATATTGTTTAGTATTAAGCTTTGCTTGTTCCATATTGTCTGTGAAGGTTCTCAGTCATCCAGGTCATCGTAGTCAAAGGAGCTTGCAAAGAAAAGCGTCTGGACTTCTTTAAGTTGCTTAAAGACGTTTCACCTCTCATCCGAGAAGCTTCTTCAGTTCTAGCCACTTCACAAGCGCATGGCACAACACAGAAGAGCCACCTCCATAGGACAAGACTCAGCAGTCCATCTGCATCTTAAGGATAAAGGACACTCTTTCGAGGATGCCAATGTTCACATTTTGGACTGAGAGGACAGATGGTTTGAAAGAGGAGTGAAAGAAGCCATCTATGTCCACTGTGAGCGACCATCTTTGAACAGAGGCGGGGGTTTACGACACCAACTCTCTGCCATCTTTAATCCAGTTTTGAGATCCCTTCCCAGACGCCTTAACGCCCACTCACATCCTGGGCCATCTGACCTCAGGAATTCGCATGATAAGGTGGGGCCAGGTTTCACAATGAACACACCCGAAACTCTGGCTGATTGGGACCCACGCCCAGTTTCCCACCTTGGCTCAGGCGATTAGAGGATCATCAGGGGTCATTTTGTCCCTCTGTGGGGGGAAACTCCCACTAGGTTTATATCTGGGACTCTTCACCATTTGACCTTAGAACTGAAGAAGCTTCTCGGATGAGAGGTGAAACGTCTTCAAGCAACTTAAAGAAGTCCAGACGCTTTTCTTTGCAAGCTCCTTTGACTTGTTCCATATTCAGTTTTTCAGCAAAACGTGTTTGAGTCCATAAGAAAAGATTCATTCTTATATCTGGAGGAATAAATATATTTCAATAAATATTAACGTTAGCCCGCGACTTTGTTCCAGTTTTGAATTTTGGCCCACTGTGTATTTGAGTTTGACACCCCTGGCCTAAGGGATTTGTGTCTCCCGGTCTTGAATCAGGGATCTTTCACATGTTAGGTGAATGTGTAAACGGCAGCAGATACAACTACAGATGGTTGTCTGTTAGGTTCATCTCTCGAGTTAGATCCTTTTTCATGATTGAATGACTCATAGGTCATTGTTAGGTGGCTTAACAAACACACACATAGAAACATTCCTCTGAAATGGTCAGGTAAAAGGACTGGACAAAAAAAAAAATGAGTGAAAAATAGCTCATGTTCAAAGAAATTGTTGAAAGACCATTAGATGCCTTGGAAAACAATTGCTTAAGACCATATAGAAAACTTACAAGAACGTCTGGCTTCATAGACACAAAATATAGAGAAGTGACACCTAGTTCAAGACTTTTCTACATATATGCAGCTACAGAAAAATCCATCAATTTTGTTTTGTGTTGCACTCATTGACAATCACACTGAAAGTAAAATAAAAGTTAAATTTGATTTTGATAAAAATACATGGGATGTGATGTCAGAATTAATACAGGACTGGTTTTCAGAATTGTCTTTGTGATCGTGAATCAAAAAGCCTGTAATCCATGATCTCTCGAAATGAATTTGTATAGCGATTATTTTGGTCATCCAACTCTCAGGCAATTGTATCTTGTGTATTAAGTGTAGTATTACATTAAAAACCGTTATATTTGGGGGGGGGATGGCATTTTATGAGTAGGAAATGACAAAAAAGATAAATTTCTAAAATTGTTGTAGATTAATTGTCTGTATTAGTTGTGGTCTCATCAGTGCTTTGTCAGATGTGTCCTTTGGAGTAAGTGAGGAGTTTTTGAGGAGACAAACTCGTGGCTTCAGACTTGATTTTACTTTATTTCCTTCCTTTATATTTTGTTCACTCACTACCTTGATTTATTCACCAAAACCTGCTTACACTGTCTCAGGCAAAAAAAAAAACAAAAAAAAACTTGATTTGGATTAATATCTGCCTTCACAACGTTAAGCCTGCATGTTGCAAACAGACCTTAACCAGTGGTTCTAAATCTGAGGTCCTTAACAAGCATCTTGTTGGGAGTAAAATTTTCTTATTATTTATTTTTCACAGAAGTTAGATGTAAAACACATATTGGACAATCTAAAAATAATTCAGTGTTTAACAATGTGCTATACCTTTATTGGATGGGTGGCACCACAGCATAAACAACTTCTGTATTTCCAGCAAGTCAAATCTCAGTCTCTATATGAAATGCTTCAGGCAGCATGTTAATTCCACACTATTCAATGCAACCTTTTAGTCTGAAACTTGGTCTGAGAAGTTTATAGTTCATCGAGCCTCAAAACCTGTCAATCACCTCAATGTACTGTGTACAATGAAAATGCTTCTAGCCTGTGGTTACAGTCTAGTCGAGATTTTCAAAAAGCAGATAGGAAATGTAAAATACAGTATTAATAGTGACTTCCAGTATGGGTCTATCTATAAAATAGAGAACCACAGCAACACTAAATACTCCAGATGTTAGCACAGCTCCAGAGAGACTGAACCAAAGAACTTCAGGTTGTTTGCAAGTAACTGTATTTGTTTTTCATGGTAAGCAAACTTGCATTTTTAAAATCTGAAGTTGAGAAGTATATTGGGGCCTCATCTTTTTTAACCTTGCCTCCTACACCTACCCCATTTTTTCAAACTAATAATGTCCTCCCAGTGCCTCTGTAGTCACAGAGGTAGAGCACTCTAGAGGCTCACTGATAGCAAAGCACCATCTCTGTCCAAAGGAAAGGTTTCCTTCATCACTCAAAAAACCCTTGACACCCAGAGGCACCTACAGACACTTTCTCCTTAAATACTTTTTTCACTCTGTCTGCAGAATTTAATCCATTTTTCACTTGCTCTATTCCTTCTCATTCCATTTCACCTATACTTCTGAGTCTAAACTTTTATATTAGAAAACAATATTTTATCGTCAACATATTAATGCCCACCTTAAAATGGGTTTTGTGTACTTTTACTTAGCTTTTACTGCTTTCCAAAATTTGAGAATGGCTTGCAAACACTTAATGCTAAAATGAGATGAGCCAGAAAGAAAAACACATGAAAAAGACCCACAAATCCCAACCCTCACGCTTTATTCCACAGACCCCTGAAATAAAACTTGATTCGTCAACTTCATTTACACTGACTTCTTACAAGAGACATTTCCCTACTGACAGAGTTGGGAAGTATGTTCACGATAATGGGTAAAGAAAATAAATTAACATTTAAATAATCCTAATCACTTTCTCATGGGAGCCCAGTGGTGAGCATCTGAGGGGCAAGGCAGCATGAAGATAACACAGCCTGTCATTGCTCTTGAAAGTGTGGGGAATATTCCTACTCTATCTCACATCAAATACATGCCAGCTGAAACCCCACTGAGCTTTCTCGACCTAATGCAAATGAAAAAAGAGATCTGAGGGCACAGGCGTGAGAAAGAGTGGAATATTAGGCAGGGAGATTAAAAAGAAAAATATGCAGAGAGAGAGAGAAACTGGCTAAGAGTGGCAGCGCTGTCTCACTCGTCATTGTGTGCCAGTACAGGGGAAATGTTTAGAAGAATTGCTTTGGAATGAATAATTATTGTTCCCTCAAAAAGCTTTCAGACATAATTTTACTGCAGCATTAAAATGGATGCAACTTGTCAGATTATTTTACTCTAAGTGACTTAATGTCCACCGTCTACAGAGAATCCATGCATTTTTAAGCAGGCGCGCCAAATAACCTCCTTTATACTAGGGCTGTGCGATATGACCAAAATCTCATATCCCGATATAAAACATCTATCGTCCGATAACGATATAAATCACAAAAATTTAACATTTTCTGTGAATCTCGGGTAGCTGAAGTGTTCCCAGCTGGGCGTCGTGTATCTGGAGTCAAGTGTTTTACCGATGCATGAAACTACACATTTTTAGACATAGGTTGTAACGGCCGCCATTTTCTTTGCGGCGTGCTGCAGGGAAAAGCCTGTTCTAACGTGTGAGTCTAAGGTTTCTTTTTTAGCACCTGGCGGCTCTTTTTTGCTACTCATCGGTAAATACTCTGCATACTATTTCATGTGATTCAGTTTATTTTGAAAAGTCTCAACAGGATCTTGAGCTTTATTGTGAAAGGTTTATGTGGAAAATAAACAAGCGGACACGTGATGGTTTTACCATCGTTGTTGCTAACGACAATGCATAAAAACAGGCACTTGTCCGTCTGTAGTGTGGTTATATTAAATATAAGAGAAAGAGAGAACTTTAGGAAATTAATATAGCCGCTACAGTGACCATCAAAACGATGAAAAAATATTGCCATAAACAGTTTATTTTATAGCGTAAAATGAAACAATAGACGTTTTTATATCGTCATCCGATATATATCGTTATATCGAACAGCCCTACTTTATACCACAATTACTTATGGCCATTGCCATTCAAAAAGCACAATTTCCTGTTTAGTGTATGCTATCACAATGTGGCCACCCGAAAAGTAGATGAGCAGACAGCCTGACAGAAGAAACTGCAAGAACAAGCAGCAGCTATGACAGAAACTGCTCTCCCTCTCATCATAACCCAAGGCCACAACAGGTATCTAAGAATTCAGCATAAGATTAAGACATCCAAATTAAAATTCCATACAAGACTGCTGTCCGAGGTCTTTTTTAGGTCAAGGTCCTCAAGGAAAACTGACGAAAGGAGCCGTGTTGGCAGATTTTTCAATACAAGTTTTCGAAGTTTGGAGGAGAAGCAGCGCTCGAGCTGAAAAATCACTGAGGTGTCACAGAAGTGAGTCTTGCCAATTAGAAGAAAGATCAGCTAGTTTCCCTACAGTGTGGCTCCAACTGACTTTTCTATGTTTTGTGCCTCTACCTTGAGAAAAAACAAATTATTCATTTAACCAGGATAAATGGTATAACTATGGTATGTTTTTATTGTAAATTGCTACGGTAAAAGTTTAGCATTAAATATTTAGAATGATCTTGCTGCACCACTGTTCTGGACTGCATTTCAGTCAATAGTTTTGGGAATCGTGTCTAAATTGATGGACACTGAATTCAGGAAAGTAAAGTCAGACTTTGGAATGTGTCTGATTTGTAGTAGCCTAATTTTTTAGCACAACGATACTCTCATACACACCATCAGTGCAGATCAGTGACAGACAAAGTGGCTCTAATCCTAGCAACGCTGTTTTTAAATTGACTAGATCTTAACCATAAAGGTGATATTCCATTAGATGAATATGTGTCAAAGGCAGTGACAAATGACCTGTTTTGTTGTTCAGGTGTGGAGACTTGTTGACTTGCATTAATGTCCTTACAATTTGATAAGAAAGTAGTAATTTTTGAGCCTGTTGCTAAAGCCCGAGACTTGAAGAGTTCAGTAATGAGCTCTAGCTGAAACAACATGAATCTTGACCTTCTCTTCTCTCCAGAAAAAAACTGATTTCATGTAATAAGATTCATTACTTTTCACTCTGCCTCGTTTTTTCTTTCATTCGTCTTCTCTCAGGTTCATTGTGACCTTATTTCACCTATAAATACTTTAATATATAGTATATTGTATTAATCAGTGTTCATCTGTAACACAGAATCTGTTATAGAAAAGCCCTTAAATTCATCTCCAGGTAAGTGACACAGGAGCCCCAGCAGGAGACCGAAGAAACTCCACGCACTCTGAGAAGGTGTAAAGAGAGTTGATTCCCACATAAACACAACGAAGAGAGAAAGACAGAGCAACTAGAGGAGAACAGAGATAGCAGGTCAGGGATTTGTAAATAAATATAGCTTCTGTACATAAAAAAAACCCGCATTCTTATGTAGGTGTGATGAAAGCAGTGGGTTTTATCCGATAAGCCTTCCCCTCTAAAAAGATGGAATTTTTAGGAACCTATGAGATGTACCAGTGTGTGACCAGAACAAATCCACAGCCACTGTGAAGTGCATGTTGACCTGGGTGACCAAGTGACTGAAATCACTCATAAAACGTCTAGATAGGCCAAGTTTCAGCACAACATTCATCTGAACGCCACACTGCATGTCCACTGCTCCGGAAAAGGACATAAATGATCCGCTCATGCAGCAGGGGTCTCTCTGCCATTATCCCAAAATCACTGCAAGACTGAGTAGCGACACTTAGCCTCGAGGCTTGTATCACATTTAAGAGATGGAAATCTGAAAACCTGCGCACATGCACCTAACAATTACAGACAGAAAAGCACCTTTTGTTTTTCTGGCCATAAGTAGTTAGTAGGTAACCCATGTAGATAATGTAAACACATGTCGTTATTTCTTATATCTTCACAAAAAGAGTATTGATGTCTTTGATAATCTACTCAGCCAGTCTCTCTTCCTCTCATCCTCTTTGCACCTTTAGGCTCTGTTCACTATCACAAGTTGAATCTTCAATCCACTCACAAGAACCTGTGATAATTCCAATAAGCCTAATATCAGTATCCCCACCTATACAATAAGAACCTTACAAAGAGATTCACAAATATAAAGCGAAACATGGAATGTATTTTTAATATTTTCTATGGAAAAGAGGCAAAAGAGGCACACACTGCTAGTTATGCTCACTGAAGACTTAAGACAGGGAAACCTACAAAAATTGCCCTTATGATAAGTTACAATAATTTCTACCAGCACTAGAAGCTTACAGTAACATAAACAGAAAAGTAATGCATGATAAAATGTTAAATGTTCTGGGGAAAGAAAGCAAATTTTCCATAAGTGTTATTGTTTCTTTTAATTAGACAACAGGAAAGAAAAACGAAACAAAACTTTATTTATTTATTCATGGACTCTCACTATTTG